>NC_136785.1:632210-668387 GCF_947034865.1 Barbatula barbatula | reverse complement strand
CGACTACTTCCGCCGAGATTCATGAGTGTGGATCAGATGCCTCGGTCAAAAGTAAATTCAATGAATAACACGGGAAAACCTTTCAGCAGACGTCCCTTTTTAATGTAAGTGCCAATAATGAATAATGAATTTCTCGTGACTAAATGATGTTTTTATCAACGCTCACGTGTAGGTTGATGTTAATACTTCACAGGTCAAAGAGCATACGGGTCACATGACCATAAACATGTCGGACGCAGTATGACCCGAATGTATTACTACTCGCACTCATACTATATAATGTACTGTTTTAACAGCCGATTCAGTACGTACTGTCACAGTATGCATTTCAGACGCAGCTAGTGTGTTTGTGTGTTTCAGTTCAGATGAAGTACAGCTCTGTTTCTATACTGGATCTAAACTCTGTGAGTGTGTGTCTATAATTTGTTATCTGAACACACTGAGGGCCCTATTTTCAGGATCTAAGCTCATGGTTTAAAGCGCACAGCGCAGGTGCACTCATGGCCTGTCCGAATTTGCAAGTTTAACAGCGGAAGACGGTCGGTGCGCCCCGGCACATGGTCTAACGGGTCATCCTGATTCTCTTACTGAGTAATGGGTGTTTTTTGGGCGTCACGTACAATAAACCAATCAGAGAGTCATCTTCCATTCCCTTTAAGAACCAGTTGGCGGATTCACTATTAACACGGCAGAATTGGTAAGAGCAACACTTCTCCAGAGAGGAAACACGACTGCTCGAGAGCAGACCATCTACAGGAAAAGCCGGATTTTGATCTTTATGTCCACAATAATAATCGTTTACATTAATTAATACACCCTCTGTGTGTAATAAGCAGAATGTACGAGCGCTGTGCACCCGCCTATAGGCGCATATTCCTAACACGCTCTTTAAATAACTAAGCACATATTGAATTTAGACTTTAGACCAGGGTTGAGTCGGTCTATTGCACAGTATATTTTCAGTTCCTCAAAATAGCAACGCGTCAACAATGCGCCTGAGCACACCTCTTTTTAGACCAACACGCCTATGAGCGCACAAATGTGCGCAAATGCATTTGCTATTTAAACAAAGTGGCGCAGGACGGGAAAATGAGATCTGAAACTAGCAAAAACACAAGCTTCACACAAAAGCCCAAGCGCCTGTTTTCCATTCGTAACACAAACTGAAAGAAGATGAGATGCGAATGTTCAGCACATGCTGTTCATAGACACACAGTTATACTGAAGACAGAATATTCATGACAGGTGAAAACAGAAACATGCGCAACATCAAAACATCAAACACAAAGCAAACAATGAGTGTGAGATCAGAGGACATTACAGTACACATATAAAGAATCACAGATGACTGCAGTGTGTTTATACTGAGGAGGAACAGACAAACAACGACATGAATGAATGACACTAAAGGTAGAATATAAAAGATTAAAACACTCTCGACCTTCACCAACACTACTGTCAATCCCACAATACACCTCCATAGAAATGAACGAAAAACACTCGCTCAGCTTCACTCAGATTGAAATCATCGACATTTCGGCTCTTTTGGAATCACACTGTAAAGATAACAAGTGAATCTATGAAGACTGTCACCAAATACACAACATTCATCTTCAGATGATACGACACAGTTAAAGAACAAACAAACATAATCTTACAGAAACATACTGAAGGAAAAGACGTTCAACCCCACCCCACGGCCTTATGGGTAATAAAAACACTCTCTGGCTATCTGGTTAGAGTTTTCTCTTACAAACGTAAAGACGGCACTTAAGACACGCAGGCATGCACACATCCACACATCCTTCAGAATCTTCAGAGAAACCGAACACGACGACCAGGGAAAAAACTAAATTAGGAAACTGTAAAATCAAGTGAAAAAAGAAAACGCAAACAAACCTAAAAAGGGATAAAAGCGGAAACATTCCACGCTTTCTTTTCATGAGGTTTGGCGGTAAGTTCTGGTAATTTAGGTCATTTAGAGGGAATTTTGCATTTAGTTGAAAAAGGCAAACTATTATTACAGCAAAAAAAACACAGAAACAATTAATGAGAAATGAACACACACACACAGAAACACACACTCTTCCACAGGTGATGGATTTTTACTAGAGGCCTTTTATTATTTGTGAACCCTTTCAAGGTACAGAGCTTTTGGCAAGTGACCACAGCGCTTCTAATTGAACCAAATTATTGCCAGATGACTCACTACACCAGCACCAACACACACACTCACACACACACACGCACGAACGCACGCACGCACACACACACACACACACACGCGCACACACACACACACACACACACACGCACACACACACACACACACACACACACACACACACACACACACACGCACACACACACACACGCGCACACACACACACACGCACACACACACACACGCGCACACACACAGACACCAGCACTGCCTTTGCACAAACACATGTGTGCACACACACAAACACACCAACAATGCCTTAATACACACGCGCGCACACACACACATCAGCTCTGCCTTTATACACACGGATACACACACACCAGCACTGCCTTTGTACACACACACACACAAACACACACCAGCACTGCCATTGTACACACACACACAAACACACACCAGCACTGCCTTTGTACAAACACACACAAACACACACCAGCACTGCCTTTGTACACACGGATACACACACACCATCACTGCCTTTGTACACACACACACAAACACACACCAGCACTGCCTTTGTACACACGGATACACACACACCATCACTGCCTTTGTACACACACACACAAACACACACCAGCACTGCCTTTGTACACACACACACAAACACACACCAGCACTGCCTTTGTACACACACACACAAACACACACCAGCACTGCCTTTGTACAAACACACACCAGCACTGCCTTTGTAAACACGGATACACACACACCAGCACTGCCTTTGAACACACACACAAACCAGCGCTGCCTTTGTACACACGGATAAATACACACGCACCAGCACTGCCATTATACACACGCATACACGCACCAGCACTGCCTTTATACACACGCATACACACGCACCAGCACTGCCTTTATACACACGCATACACACGCACCAGCACTGCCTTTATACACACGCATACACACACACACCAGCACTGCCTTTATACACACGCATACACACACACCAGCACTGCCTTTATACACACGCATACACACACCAGCACTGTCTTTATACACACACACGCATACACACACACCAGCACTGCCTTTATACACACGCATACACACACACCAGCACTGCCTTTATACACACGCATACACACACCAGCACTGTCTTTATACACACGGATACATACACACACAGCAGCACTGTCTTTATACACACGCATACACACACACCAGCACTGCCTTTATACACACGGATACATACACACACACCAGCACTGCCTTTATACACACGCATACACACACACCAGCACTGCCTTTATACACACGCATACACACACCAGCACTGTCTTTATACACACGCATACACACACCAGCACTGCCTTTATACACACGCATACACACACACCAGCACTGCCTTTATACACACGCATACACACACACCAGCACTGCCTTTATACACACGCATACACACACCAGCACTGTCTTTATACACACGCATACACACACACCAGCACTGCCTTTATACAGACGCATACACACACACCAGCACTGCCTTTATACACACGCATACACACACCAGCACTGTCTTTATACACACACACGCATACACACACACCAGCACTGTCTTTATACACACGGATACATACACACACAGCAGCACTGTCTTTATACACACGCATACACACACACCAGCACTGCCTTTATACACACGGATACATACACACACACCAGCACTGCCTTTATACACACGCATACATACGCACCAGCACTGCCTTTATACACACACATACACACACACCAGCACTGCCTTTATACACACGCATACACACACACCAGCACTGCCTTTATACACACGCATACACACACACACACCAGCACTGCCTTTATACACACGCATACACACACCAGCACTGTCTTTATACACACGGATACATATGCACCAGCACTGCCTTTATACACACGGATACACACGCACCAGCACTGCCTTTATACACACGGATACACACACACCAGCACTGTCTTTATACACACGCATACACACACCAGCACTGTCTTTATACACACGGATACATATGCACCAGCACTGCCTTTACACACACGCATACACACGCACCAGCACTGCCTTTATACACACGCATACACACACACCAGCACTGCCTTTATACACATGCATACATAAGCACCAGCACTGACTTTATACACACACACGCATACACACGCACCAGCACTGCCTTTATACACACACGCATACACACACACCAGCATTGCCTTTATACACACGCATACATATGCACCAGCACTGCCTTTATACACACACACGCATACACACGCACCAGCACTGCCTTTATACACACACACGCATACACACACACCAGCACTGCCTTTATACACACGGATACATACGCACGCACCAGCACTGCCTTTATACACACGCATACACACACACCAGCACTGCCTTCATACACACGGATACATACACACGCACCAGCACTGCCTTTATACACACGCATACACACACACCAGCACTGCCTTTATACACACGGATACACACGCACCAGCACTGCCTTTATACACACGCATACACACGCACCAGCACTGCCTTTATACACACGGATACATACACACGCACCAGCACTGCCTTTATACACACGCATACACACACACCAGCACTGCCTTTATACACACGGATACACACGCACCAGCACTGCCTTTATACACACGGATACATACACACCAGCACTGTCTTTATACACACGCATACACACACCAGCACTGTCTTTATACACACGGATACATATGCACCAGCACTGCCTTTACACACACGCATACACACACCAGCACTGCCATTATACACACGCATACACGCACCAGCACTGCCTTTATACACACGCATACACACGCACCAGCACTGTCTTTATACACACGGATAAATACACACGCACCAGCACTGCCTTTATACACACGGATACATACACACCAGCACTGCCTTTATACACACGGATACATACACACCAGCACTGCCTTTATACACACACATACACACGCACCAGCACTGCCTTTATACACACGGATACATACACACCAGCACTGCCTTTATACACACACATACACACGCACCAGCACTGCCTTTATACACATGCATACACACGCACCAGCACTGACTTTATACACACACACGCATACACACGCACCAGCACTGCCTTTATACACACACGCATACACACACACCAGCACTGCCTTTATACACACGCATACATATGCACCAGCACTGCCTTTATACACACGCATACACACGCACCAGCACTGCCTTTATACACACACACGCACACACACACACCAGCACTGCCTTTACACACACGGATACACACGCACCAGCACTGCCTTTATACACACACACGCATACACACACACCAGCACTGCCTTTATACACACGGATACATACACACGCACCAGCACTGCCTTTATACACACGCATACACACACACCAGCACTGCCTTTACACACACGGATACACACGCACCAGCACTGCCTTTATACACACACACGCATACACACACACCAGCACTGCCTTTATACACACGGATACATACACACGCACCAGCACTGCCTTTATACACACGCATACACACGCACCAGCACTGCCTTTATACACACGGATACACACGCACCAGCACTGCCTTTATACACACGCATACACACACACACCAGCACTGCCTTTATACACACACACGCATACACACACACCAGCACTGCCTTTATACACACACACACGCATACACACGCACCAGCACTGCCTTTATACACACGCATACACAAGCACCAGCACAGCCTTTATACACACGCATACACACACACCAGCACTGCCTTTATACACACGCATACACACACACCAGCACTGCCTTTATACACACGCATACACACACACCAGCACTGCCTTTATACACACGCATACACACACACCAGCACTGCCTTTATACACACGCATACACACACACCAGCACTGCCTTTATACACACGCATACACACACACCAGCACTGCCTTTATACACACGGATAAATACACACGCACCAGCACTGCCTTTATACATACGCATACACACACACCAGCACTGCCTTTATACACACGCATACACACACACCAGCACTGCCTTTATACACATGCATACACACACACCAGCACTGCCTTTATACACACAGATACATACACACGCACCAGCACTGCCTTTATACACACAGATACATACACACGCACCAGCACTGCCTTTATACACACGCATACATACACACGCACCAGCACTGCCTTTATACACATGGATACATTCACACGCACCAGCACTGCCTTTATACACACGGATACATACACACACACCAGCACTGCCTTTATACACACGGATACATACGCACCAGCACTGCCTTTACAGACATGGATACATACACACACACCAGCAATGCCATTAATACACACGCATACACACACACCAGCACTGCCTTTATACACACGCATACACACACCAGCACTGTCTTTATACACACGCATACACACGCACCAGCACTGCCTTTATACACACGCATACACACACCAGCACTGTCTTTATAGACACGGATACATACACACGCAACAGCACTGCCTTTATACACATGCGTACATACGCACCAGCACTGACTTTATACACACACACGCATACACACGCACCAGCACGGCCTTTATACACACGCATACACACACACCAGCACTGCCTTTATACACACGCATACATATGCACCAGCACTGCCTTTATACACACGCATACACAGGCACCAGCACTGCCTTTATACACACACACGCATACATACGCACCAGCACTGCCTTTATACACACGGATACATACACACACACCAGCACTGCCTTTATACACACACACGCATACACACGCACCAGCAATGCCTTTATACACACGCATACACACACACCAGCACTGCCTTTATACACACACACGCATACACACGCACCAGCACTGCCTTTATACACACAGATACATACACACGCACCAGCACTGCCTTTATACACACGCATACACACACACCAGCACTGCCTTTATACACATGGATACATACACACGCAGCAGCACTGCATTTATACACACGCATACACACACACCAGCGCTGCCTTTATACACACGGATACACACGCACCAGCACTGCCTTTATACACACGCATACATACACACCAGCACTGCCTTTATACACACGCATACACACACCAGCACTGTCTTTATACACACGCATACACACGCACCAGCACTGCCTTTATACACACGCATACACACGCACCAGCACTGCCTTTATACACACGCATACACACACCAGCACTGTCTTTATACACACGGATACATACACATGCAACAGCACTGCCTTTATGCACATGCGTACATACGCACCAGCGCTGCCTTTATACACACGGATACACACGCACCAGCACTGCCTTTATACACACGCATACATACGCACCAGCACTGCCTTTATACACACACACGCATACACACGCACCAGCAGTGCCTTTATACACACGCATACACACACACCAGCACTGCCTTTATACACACACACGCATACACACGCACCAGCAATGCCTTTATACACACGCATACACACACACCAGCACTGCCTTTATACACACGCATACATACGCACCAGCACTGCCTTTACAGACATGGATACATACACACGCACCAGCAATGCCTTTATACACACGCATACACACACACCAGCACTGCCTTTATACACACACACGCATACACACGCACCAGCAATGCCTTTATACACACGGATACACACACCAGCACTGTCCTTATATACACACGGATACACACACCAGCACTGCCTTTATACACACGCATACACACACACCATCACTGCCTTTATACACACACGCATACACACACACCAGCACTGCCTTTATACACACGCACACACACACCAGCACTGCCTTTATACACACGCATACACACACACCAGCACTGCATTTATACACACGCATACACACACACCATCACTGCCTTTATACACACACGCATACACACACACCAGCACTGCCTTTATACACACGCACACACACACCAGCACTGCCTTTATACACACGCATACACACACACCAGCACTGCCTTTATACACACGCATACACACGCACCAGCACTGCCTTTATACACACACACGCATACACACACACCAGCACTGTCTTTATATACACGGATACACACACCAGCACTGTCTTTATACACACGGATACATACGCACGCACCAGCACTGCCTTTATACACACGGATACACACACACCAGCACTGTCTTTATACACACGCATACACACACCAGCACTGTCTTTATACACGGATACATACACACACACCAGCACTGTCTTTATACACACGCATACACCCACCAGCACTGCCTTTATACACACGCATACACACACACACCAGCACTGCCTTTATACACACGCATACACACAACAGCACTGCCTTTATACACACGCATACACACACACCAGCACTGTCTTTATACACACACAAACAAACACACACCAGCACTGCCTTTATACACACACACGCATACACACACACACCAGCACTGCCATTATACACACGCATACACACACACACCAGCACTGCCTTTATACACACGCATACACACACCAGCACTGCCTTTATACACACGCATACACACGCACCAGCACTGCCTTTATACACACACACGCATACACACACACCAGCACTGCCTTTATACACACACATACACATGCACCAGCACTGCCTTTATACACACACACGCATACACACACACCAGCAGTGCCTTTATACACACGCATACACACACCAGCACTGCCTTTATACACACACACGCATACACACACACCAGCACTGCCTTTATACACACGCATACACACACACCAGCACTGCCTTTATACACACGCATACACACACACCAGCACTGCCTTTATACACACGCATACACACACACACCAGCACTGCCTTTATACACACGCATACACACACACCAGCACTGCCTTTATACACACGCATACACACACACCAGCACTGCCTTTATACACACACACGCATACACACACACCAGCACTGCCTTTATACACACGCATACACACACACCAGCACTGCCTTTATACACACGCATACACACACACCAGCACTGCCTTTATACACACGCATACACACACACCAGCACTGCCTTTATACACACACACGCATACACACACACCAGCACTGCCTTTATACACACGCATACACACACACCAGCACTGCCTTTATACACACGCATACACACACACCAGCACTGCCTTTATACACACGCATACACACACCAGCACTGCCTTTATACACACGCATACACACACCAGCACTGCCTTTATACACACGCATACACACACCAGCACTGCCTTTATACACACACACGCATACACACACACCAGCACTGCCTTTATACACACGCATACACACACCAGCACTGCCTTTATACACACACACGCATACACACACACCAGCACTGCCTTTATACACATGGATACATACACACGCAGCAGCACTGCCTTTATACACATGGATACATACACACGCAGCAGCACTGCCTTTATACACACGGATACATACGCACCAGCACTGCCTTTACACACACGCATACACACACCAGCACTGCCTTTACACACACGCATACACACACCAGCACTGCCTTTATACACACGCATACATACGCACCAGCACTGCCTTTATACACACACACGCATACACACACCAGCACTGCCTTTATACACACACACGCATACACACACCAGCACTGCCTTTATACACACGCATACACACACCAGCACTGCCTTTATACACACGCATACACACACCAGCACTGCCTTTACACACACGCATACACACACCAGCACTGCCTTTATACACACGCATACATACGCACCAGCACTGCCTTTATACACACACACGCATACACACGCACCAGCAGTGCCTTTATACACACACACGCATACACACACCAGCACTGCCTTTATACACACGCATACATACGCACCAGCACTGCCTTTATACACATGCATACACACACACACACACACACACGCACCAGCACGGCCTTTATACACACGCATACACAAACACACACATGCACACATGCTGCCTTTATACACACACTGTAAAGTCTTTCTGAGACACTGAGACACAAACCAGAGGTGCACGTGGCATTTTAAGGATGTAACAAGGGGGCATTTGTGCGTGTTTGTGACCCACAGAAAGTGTTCGCTGTGGAAATGGACAGCAGAACACGATGGCAGCCATCCAACCTCATCTCCATGGTGATATTCTACAGGCACTTTTTACAGGACACACTGCAATCCGATTGGTCAGGAAGAGGTTTGAGCCGAAACGGTGGTCACGTGACCAAAATCAGAACGAAGGAGTTCTCCAATGGGCCGGGACGCAACCGTTGGGCCCGAGGCGACAGAAACGGCAGGGAATGTCAAACTTACGGCAAGAGCCAAATAGAATGTTCCGTTCCATTGAGATCCAGTGCGCTGGATAATTCCCTGACATTCCTAAAAGCAGACATTAACATAATCAACGGCCGGCGTTCACTCGCACCATATCTGATGGCGTATCAGCTCTCACGGCAGTTAAACCCTCAGCAAACCCCAGCGGACTGATCCCACAGCTATGTGCCAAATCAATTTGGGAGGATTACCAGGAAAGATTGAGGGAATCTGGAAAGGTTTAAGTGAGACTCCAGGCAGCCGGTGGAAAAGAGAGAAAGAGAGAGAGACTTCTGACGTGAGGATGAGATGTCGTGATTCAGTGGCTCTAATCGAATGATTATGGACAGATAGGAACACCGTGTGTGTGTGTGTGTGTGTGTGTGTGTGTGTGTGTGTGTGTGTGTGTTTTCCAAAGCCAAGAAGACCCATCCAGAGCTGCTGATGTGCCAGCTGGAGGACCGGAGAGATGAGCGACTGTCACCAGAAATAATCAATCCATGATAACAATTCAGATAAGACTTTAACTAGTCAACATGCATAAAGACGCATGAAGAAAACACACATCTGTGTCACACTCTCGATAGAGCTGAAAGACACAACACAAACTCAACGTTTTAAAACATTGTTTTTAAAGCCAAGAACTTTCTGTAAAATGTGTAAAAAAATCACATTAAAAACACAAAGTTTAGTTAAACTAATAGTTTTTTATCTAAATAAAACATATATATAACATTATATATATATATATATATATACTATAATATAACATATGAAAATGTTTTTGATAATTTCCTGTGTTTATTTCTATTCTGGTCATTTCTTATGTCTTTACTGTACAATGTTTGTAGGTAGTTGACAGATAAACGTGTCCTGTGGTTTGAAAAATGTGCATAGGACAGATTTATCTTCTTTTATTTTATATTATAAATATTATTAATAAAAATGAATATAATATTTTTGCTGTCACATCATAGGACACATGTAACAGTTTATTTGTCAACTACCCATTTTCTGTTTTGAAAAAGGAGAATAATAAAATCAAATAATGTTGTGTTGAATGAAATAGATTAAAAATCTAAATTAAATAAAAAAATATATCTACATACTATACATCTTATGAAAACATTTGAGCACATTCCTAACAATTCATAATGAATCAAAGACTTGAACTGAATCACTGAAATTTTAACATTTTCTTTTTACAGACCATTAAAGCATCTCTGTCTGCTCTTATGACAGTGAATCAAAACAGACTTAAACTGCTGCAGACTTACTGAAATATTTTTATTAAACTTAAAATCACAATGTTGGTTAAAATTCACGTTCACAAAGTACTGAAAAACATACGGCAACATGTCAAGAGAAAAAACATGTCGTGTGTTTATCCCATTGTCCTAACCCTGTGACCTCATAAACATGCGTGTGTTCACATAAGGCATCTGTACACGCACACGCGCACACACACACGCTGTAGTGCTTCTGTTGTTCATTGTGTTTTTTCTGCTGTTTTAGGAAGTCTGACATCAAACACAAGTCTTCTTACAAATCACACTCGCTGCTCAGACTGTGTGTGTGTGTGTGTGTTTGTGTGTGCGCACAACCACCTGCTAACAAGCAACATAACCTACAGAAACACACACAGTAAAATAATCAAATCAATGTGTGTCACAAACATGTTTATAGAGTATCATTATGAATGAATATGTAGACGTTTCTTCTGAATGAAAGAGTCAGACTGTCAATAATGTCTCAATAAATCTGTTCAGATTTGTCAGTTGTCCGTGATCAAGTGCAAACATATCATCTCAATATGACATTTATTTTATCATAGGAAACAAAAGATCTGCATAACGGAGCAACATCTGAGACATGACATTACAGTCTGAGACCAAAGTACATCTACAGGTATGACATGCACACGCACACACACACACGCGCACACACACGCACATACACACACACACACACACGCCACACACACACGCCACACACACACCACTCACACACACACACACACACGCCACACACACACGCCACACACACACCACTCACACACACACACACACACACACACACAAATCACACACACACGCCACACACACACGCCGCACACACACCACTCGCACACTCACACACACACAAATCACACACACGCCACACACACACCACTTGCACACTCACACACACACACACACACACACACACAAAAATCACACACACACGCCGCACACACACGGCGCACACACACACACACACGCGCACACACACACGCGCACACACACAGAGCCCATATAAAGTTAATTAGAATTAAGATGAGGGTTTGTGTGTTTCATGTGAAGGGTCTGTAATGGTGAACATATGGACAGAGGCACACTTCAGAGGACCGGATCACAGACGCATTATTAAAATAATAAAGCCAGTGAGATCAAAGACTGATTACTTCAACATTTCAAACTTAAAGCAGTTTTCCCCTCATTGCTATTTTAGATCACGAGACTGTTCTGTTCTACATCCGGTGTGTTGATGTACAGCAACATACAGACGGACAAAACTACCATCACACGACCTCCTCAAAGTTCCTGAATAAATCTATAACGTTTTTTTAAGTTCATTTTAATGAACGTTATGTATAAAAAACAACTGTAAGTTTACAAAAGTACAAAACACTTGCTGTAGTACGCCAACATAAAATACTTCTTAAGATTCTCTAGTGTCTGTCATTCAGAATCATGTCACTGGTAATATTATCAACATATAGAAATGTTGAAGATCTTTTTGTCTGTTAAACGAACGAATGTAAAAGTGACTATTTTAACTGAACCCTATATCGTTTTTTATGTTCTGGTGTTTGTAAGGAGAACGGCTGTCGTTCCTCAGATGTTTGGCAGCGGATGAAGTAAAAAACGCAGCACGTGTTCAACACAAAATCTGTCCAATACAACTCGCTCATTCAAAAATAATCAACCGAACGGCAAAAGAAAAATACACATATTCTCCAATGCATCTCTTTTGAGTGTCTGTCTGCAGAGCGACAGAGATATTACAAAAAGAAAAACATTTATTTGGCCAGACATTTATTCCATCTGTTGACTCCTTCACCCTTCAGACCATTACACAACTCTCATCTACTACACTGTTTTGTGTACATTTAGTCTATATTTTGTTCAATTTAACATCCTGAATATCATTGATACGTGATGTTCTTTGTACCAAAACACAAACTCAAGAAAAACAACCTAATGACGGAGACAGACAGACAGAAGGAGAGATGCAGACGGATGCCTGTCTGTCTGTCAGAGGCCTGTAGATTTGTCTCTGTGATAGGACAGACCCTTCGCTCAACCCCAGTCACGCTGGGAATGTTGGGGGTCTCCATACCACCCGGACCTCTTCCGACAGATCAATGATACGAACTCTGGCACACACACTCGCGCGCACACACAGCTGTCCCGCCGCTCTTCAGTACAGAACACACTGCAGAGATCACGAAGGGCAGAAACCAACATCCACACGAACAGCATCTCATCTCTCTTCACAAAAATCACAATTAAATATTACCTGAAAATTATTATTACACGTTCAATTATATTTAAGTTTAGAATTCTCTTTTGTATGTATTATTACTTTTAAACGCACAGCATCATTGAGGAGAACCGTACGATGTTTAAAGCAGAGATGAGCTGTTATTCAGACATACTGAGCGTTTCTAGAATGATCCATTTCCGCTTCATCTGACTTCACTTTAAATGTTGCATAACAGGATTATATCTCACAAATACTCCCGTTCAGACGTCCACACATATGTGTGTGTGTCCATGCAAACATCGGCCAATCAGACTGAAATAATGCGCTGGAATAATGCACACATTTACAAGCATCTGGTCAATGAATTGTACTCGGATAAGGGATGGATAAATAATATATCATTATAAAAATAACGATAAAAAACTTGAAATAAACCTCTAAATTAACTAAAATGTTATAAAGTAAACATAAATGAATAAAATAAATATTACAATAGTAGAATATTTTTTTATTTTTTTATTTACATTAGTGATTTCGCAACCTCAATAAAAGAAAATGAAGTCTTATGTTAAATAGTGTTTTTTAATTACTGTATTTTAAATATGTGCATGTTTTTCTAACTTTAAATTACATCTCCAAAAATGATTGTGGATAAATTGGACTTTCTGCAAATGTAAGCAAATCTTAAACTGAAATACATTTTTGGGTTTCAATGACTAACATAAAAATGCACCCAAATGTCTCAGTGTGGTGAAACAGAATGAACGTGTGTTTGAGGCGTAAGTCTCGGCGTGAGAGTCTGTGTCTGCTTAATTAAACTGCCGGAATATTCACACGCAGTCTTTGCATAACAATAGTGAGCGGCCGGCGCTGTTTAAACCGACCTCGTGTGTAAAGAGCTCTTTAGTTTTTTTGTGTGACGTTCTTTTGTTGATTCATTAGTCCACCCGACGTCCTTCTCACAGAATCCAGAGAACAGGTCGACCGCCCGTGAGCCATCCACACGCCCGAAGCTGTCCGAAAGACAGAGCCACCAATCGCTGCAGGCCAGCGGGGAACCAAAGATGTTTTCCAGTGAATTTTTCTTTTTTTATGTATTTTTAATGGCCACATAAGTAGAAAAAACAATCCCAGCAAGATGCCTGGCACCAAATCAAGACGGGCACAACGCTGCGACCCCGAGCCGTTCAATGGCACAAGAATTCCAAACACTAACAGGATTGTGAGGCCCTCACACACACATCTCCTGTGTTAAATAAAGAGGGCACATTGATGGCACACAGGCCTATGCGTTTGGTCTCAGGGCGGGAAAGACCCACGGGTCATATTTTACAAACAACATTAGCTTTCATGATTTAATACCATTAATAATTAAATCTGTTCTTATGAACTGATGAACTGTAATTTCAAACATGGATTTTCACAAAATATTAAGAGCACAAGAACAAACTATAACAACTTTAAAAAGCCAAATGGAAACCCATAAAACACATCGTAACAGAAAGTTACGAACACACGGGATAAACGTGATGCGATCTGGAGGAGAAACAGAAGGACGTGTGTCAGAGGCCTCGGGCAACCCGACGGCCCGGAATCAAACGACCCAAATGACCTCCAGTATTTCAGGGTAATTTTACCCGACCCAATAAACCTCATCAGAGCGAAGACTTCACTTCACACGTCTCCATCTCTCTCAGGTCTGAAGTTCTGAAATGAGCAAAAGAAATCTGAAGATCTCAGATATTTTCACATCATCTCTATTTCTCGTCTTTGTTTCTCGCAGTGGTTTTATAATCAAGTTTATGCTCATCAAGTGTTTCAAAGGAAAGACTTTGTACGTCCACCAAATCACTCACACAAACACAACGAGCAACTATCTACACACTTTACAGCATAACCACAAACTACTCACACACACATTTTCCTGCATCTTCTAGTTCAACAGAATCCAAACCAGCAGATAACACACACGCACACACACACACGCACGCAGACGGCAGGCCGTGACAGATGAGAGTCATGAATGACAGTCAGACTCACCGCTTTACCGTTGTAATAGTACATGAGAGATCCTCCGCTCACCCCCGGGATTGTGTACGCGCAATACATGCTGCTCTTCTCCTGCTGTGTGTGTGTGTGTGTTTTATCCTCTTCAGACGCTTTCACACAACTTTGAGTTCAAACTCGCCTTCCCTTTCACAACAATTCCTGCAGTCGCATTTTCCCATATGGCCGGTGCGAGCATGCTGAATATGCAAACGAGTGAGAAACATTCCTGACGTCGGCCGATGGGAGGGGGTGGGACGGGGGGCGTCTCCTAAATGAGCTGGAGTCCCTCCCTCTCTTTCTCTCTCTCTCTCTCTCAACATCTCACTCCAGCTAACACACACACACACACACACACACACATCCTCTCTATGGTAAATCTGGAAGTGATCCGGTTCTGAGCTCTGTCGGCTTTTCAAGGGACGAAAATGTGTGTGTGTTTCCAGACATCCTATTGAACCGGTTTCTCTCATACACACATTTAAAACAGCAGAAATAGAGTTAAAAAACAGACATCGAATTACACTTACAACACACTAACCCTCACACTATAAGACAACTTATTCACACAGTATTTTTCTGCTTGAGAGAACGTCTAAAAAGTCACTACACAAACTCACACACAAACCTATAGATACAAATTTATAAAACACATGATAAAAACTTCATGTAGTTTATTTAAGAATCATTTGATCCTTTGCGGATGCTCCTCGCTAAACGATGCCGTGTGAAGTACACACACACACACACACACGCACGCACACGCACACACACACACACAACCTGAGGGGCAGTATAGTGACAAGAGTAAAGTCCATTATACACGAGAATACAATCACCATTAATAGTCTCTCTCCCTCTCTCTCTCTCTCTCTCTCTCTCTCTCTCTCGCGCGCGCACTTTAATTTGATTAAAATGCGAATGGCAGGAGGGATTCATACACGCACATCTAATAACTCCACCATCTGTCTTCAACACTGGCACAACACCAGAGCTGAGAGAGAGAGAGACAGACAGAGAGACAGACAGTCAGAGAAAAAGAGAGAGAGAGAGAGAGAGGACAGACAATCTGGCTGTAACTCTCTAATATTATTGTATTAATTATCAATGACCTGTAACATCTTTTCTTCATTTCTTGACATCATCACTTTGATGTTTGCACAAATTATATATATATATATATCTCTATTAATAATTAAAATAATTGTGTTGCACAAGTTATTTAAAGAGAATATATAAATGCTTTGCCAATACTAATAAAAAATATGCAAACATACTAATAAATCACATAAATCATGTAACAGAGAGAAAGAGTGAGAAAGAAGCACATACAAAAAAAAGAGAATATTTAAGAGGTGACGACACACACACACACACGCACACACACACAATTCTGAGAACACTTCAGGAGTTTTGGTGAGTGTGTGTGTGTGTGTGTGTGTGTGTGTGTGTGTGTGTGTGTGTGAATCCTCTGACTATTAACAGACCTCAGAATGGTTGATTGACAATTATGAGACAAGAATGACACACTCACACACACACACACACACACACACACACACACACACACACACACACACACACACACACACACACACACACACACAGGAAATACAAAAAGAACTAGGGGTGCGCTTCAATCAGTTCAGTAGTCAGGGCACTGTTTCTGGAGTCGGCCATTTTAAGGGCTGTCTCATTCACAAAATCCTTCCTGTGCACTGATTATGTTTGTTCCCTAAAAATTCCCACAATGCAACGCATAACTCAAATAGCCTCAATGCTCACTACGCTCCCTTGCCGGAAATCATTTTTGGAAGCCGTAAATAACAAAATAACACGAGCCGACTTAATAAACTTAATAAAAACGCAACAGAACGTTTATTTGATTTTATGTATAAACACAAGTTGCAAGACAGGCAAGCAACACAATCTACTTAACAGTTGAACTTAATATTACACCAAATTTGTGCAGGAATCATGAAAGTGTTTCTCTTATGTATTTCAAGCTTTAGAGAGATGTCGGGTTGCCAGTTGTTGATAAATACCAGCCGTGCTCAACGCTGTCACGTCACAGAGAAATAAGTGAACGTGTCCCAATGTGAAGTGAACCTTTCCAGTGCCCAAACCCGTGTTCACTATAAAGTGATTCACCACCTCAGGAGCGGATTTAAACACACACAGAAAATAACAACAAAAGTACAGTAGAAATGATCATCTTCTATTATTACATTTATGCATTTGACAGACGTTTTTATCCAAAGCGATTTACACTGCATTATACTATACATTGTTGTTTTTAGGTTTGTGCAATCCCTGGGATGGAACCCGTGACCTTGGCGTTGCTAGCGCCTGATCTAACCACTGAACTACATGAAAGCCATAATCCAGAATTAAAATACGCAATTACATATGTAAACTTCAATAATACGTCCACATTCAGTGCAAACGCTGCATCTGTCTTCTGTGCTTTTGTCACATTCTGGCCTTTGCGTTGTTGTTGTTTGCCGTGACGGGCTTTAAAAGCGCTCGACCCTCCTTTACCCCATCTCTCTCAGCCAGCGCTGACTTTCACAATCCCCTGAGATTAGGATGAACAGCACTTGGATTATAAACACACATTTCATTCAGATTTCATGCTCCGAGGATTTTTTGCTCATTAGAAGCATGAGTTGTCAATCTCAGAGGATCCAGTTTGAATCTTTTTTCCCGTTCTTTCTCTCGGGGAGTTCAACGGCCCCAACTGTGACTCGAAGGGCCGTTCGGTACGAGCGACAACATATGTGTTCACAGAAAAACAGCGCCGCATTGACCTTTCAGTCCGACCGCCGTCAAGTTACTGAATCGTAAAACCCTGCCGTCCTCACTCCTAAAACCCAAGATTGTTTAAAGAGTTCCAAAATGAGATAATACTGAGATCAGTTTCAGAAATCATGTTTTGTTCTTGTGCATTTCAATGAATATCAATCAAACTGCAGTTGGTTTGTTTAGATTTAAGCCATAATAACTCAAAAATAACACAATAAAAACTATGAAATATTTAGAAACGGAGTTATCTCATTGTGGAACCAAACTCTTCATTTCTTCTCTACTGAACATAAAAGAAAAATCACTTGACTAAACTAAAACACTCGACAGCAACAAATCCAAGGGGGACTGACATTTGTGCGACATGAAACTCATTACAACACGATATTTAGTTTTAATCATCTGTTAAAGAAATACAAATGTATTTCACATTTAAGTTGAGTTTTTGTTTGCTGGAGTGATCTGAACTAATAAATAAATACAATTCATTATTTCTCAGAATGTAAATGTGAATATATAAATACAGTGAATATAATTTCAGATAATACACATCGATAACACACCGAGAAATAATGCCAAGAGTTTGATTGTCAGATGACACGACCTTTAACAAAAACAGCCGGCATCTCCGCTGACATGAATGAGGTTTCTACAGCGCTCAAAGATTTTCTTCAGAGAATTATTCAGGACGGTTCTGTTGTGTCGTCTCTGGTTCGGATGATCGTCTTTCAAATAAATGTCTTTATTTCACTCAAACGGGTCCGAGGGTCTCGTCCAATGGAAATCTCGTGCTACAGATTCTAACAAACATTAAACACAGTAAGGAGGCAATTATGTATGCATGATTTAATCTGCAACTAATTAATATGCAAATGTATTCATATGTTAGTTACTAAATTAAAAATGCAAAGCAGCCCTTATGGTGAATCTGTGATTTCGGCACAAACAGAACATTTGAAAATAAAAGCAGAAAAACACAGACAGAGATACTTGGTGAAGTTGGAGATCCTCACGCTGCCTGTTGCTTCTAAATGCACAAAATCCTTGTGATTTTAGTATTTTGTGTATTGTGTATCTCTGTACTGTGAGTGTGTTCAGATGGGATGGTGCGCTGGACGTCAGACTGATGATGTGAACCGGTGAACTCCTTCTGCTGCGTCTCAAGCTTTGGTTTTGATTAAACCTGTCTGACGTCTGGCATATGCAGGGCATTCTGGGATGTGGGGCTCCCACAAAATATGAAATCAAACCGAAAATATGAATGAAGAGTTGCATGGTGGATCTCTACATCAGCATTACATCATGAGTTTCAGAGACAAAGATGTGGGTTACGTCCACCTCCTCTTACACATGCCAGCGGGGCAGGGGGCCGGTGCTGGTGAATCGAGGGTCTTTGGCACTCAGCCCATGACGGGGAATGAATTTAAAGCTTCAAGCGACACACTTTCATCTGTAATACTGCCATGCTCGATATTTATATACATTTGTGTCTGTCCATCTCTCCTGGTTCATTTGGAACCATATTTCAGATTTTCTTCACATATGCGAAAGACTTTGCTTTGCCAGAGACCGGGACACAATAAGAACTAACATCTTGATCTTTTTTCGTAGACTGTCATGAAAATCACAAATAGATTTTGTTTGTGCTTTTAAAAGCTTTTCTTTCCTTTGTCTCATCACATTTTCAGAGGGCCAAATTATGAACAAACAAAACATTTTATCCCCGTAGGAAATCACAAATTACAGATCTCTAACGTATGAAGGGTTTCTTCTGCACAGCTATGAAGATCACATGTAGACTTAAAAAAGTCATCTGAACATCTGAACTTAAGTATTTATGTTCTGAACATGTGTCCGCTTTTATTTTGCCTAATATTGAAAGCAACTAAACGCAGAACTCCATTGGGTTTGCTGAGCTATTAATGAGCAACTTCTGAGCAAAAGAAAATTATAAATGTAATCTGCATATTTTCATCATTACTTTATTTTGAAAATTCAACTCAATTTCTTTTTTGCTCACATCGTATGATATTTATATTTTTCTGTGGAACACATAGATGTTAGGCGAGTTGAAAGTCATTCAGATTGAAAACTGAGTGTTGTTTTGCGGGTGAAGTAAGCTTTATAGAAATGTGATTTCCCAGCAGCTACTGTTATGACAGGCCAATGTGCTCATGGGTTTAGATGATGTGAACCATTTCTCTCTCTCTTACTGCAGCTGCGGCCATCAGCAGTTTCAGTCCCGCTCTGCCCCAGTGCATGCTGGGACACCTGGGCCAGTGAACTAAAGGCTGACATCCCAGACGCTCAAAAATAGGACAACACCACGACTTCTGCAATACCTGTCTGCAAATACACCGTAATAAATAAAACATGACCTCACACAGCTGTGTGTGTGTGTTATTTTAGATGAAAGTTTATTAAAACAACTTCTTTAAAAATGACTTAAAAGTAAGTTTAAACTGCAAAACAAACAGAAGATCGTAAAAACAATAATATACATTTAACAAATGATGTTAGAAATAAAAGATCAATAAAATAATGACGTGTGTTGTACTGGGATAACACGCACACTCATCTGTATCTGCTCAAGTGCAAACCCACTGGGTAATAAAATGCATTTTAACGCTGATACATTTTTCCAAAATTGACTGATGCTTTCAAAACTGTGTTGTGAGCCAATTATCAACCAAATCCTCACCGGAAAATCAATTATGACATTTCTATAAGCAATATGAACTGTGTTCCACGTATAATAAAGCTGCAGAACCGGACAGAGGTTTGGCAGAAACATGCGGAGCGAGCGAAAGAGTTTAGATTCTGAAGCGGCGTGGGATGTCTGGATCTGTACACACACACACACACATACGCACGCACACAGGAAACTGACTTCATTTCCTCTCCGCATTGCTCAATGGAAAATACACAGCCAATTAACTCAGTTCAGATACACACACACACAAATGCTGTTTGTTTGTTGGACTATAATGTGTGTTACTGTGGTTATTTCACATAACTATCGCCTATATGAAATATTAGCTATTTGATGTGAAATGTTTTTTGTTTGCTGATGCCACTGTTAAAACCAATAATAAGACACTTGATGTATTGCATTTTATAAGAAAGAGAAATCACAGATGAGATGTCTTTAATATCTCAATCATTTCTTCTGTTTCATGTGTGTCTCAGATATTTCTCCTGAGGGTCACGACTGGGCAATTCCGTGAAAATGTCAACCTTACCATGAAAAAATATTAACATTTGGTGGTTCAAATCTCATCAAGTTTGTAAAGCATTTGTTTTATTTTTACTGCATCTTCAGGATTGTCACATCCGCTATATATTTCTCATAAATGGACACATGATAATGTAAATAAAGTCACTATATGATGTTCTATAAAGAGGGATCCCTGCTCCTTTCATTGGGTATTATTGCTTCAGGATTGTGCCTTTATTTCACAGAAATTCTACAAAGTTTGTCGTCTCCCCGAAACTGCCTCTTTTTTTTGTCACATCCATTACTCATGTTAATTTCCCTTTTTTAAAATAGAAAATGTATCTAAATAATCTTTTGATGTTAAACCTATCATCAAGGGTTAAGTCAAATATAAACACATGGTTCAATATATTCCTAACAAAGGAATTCATTCTCTGAGCATTTTTATATCACGTCCATAACGTTGGAAGTGTGTCTGTCATGAGAGTTTGAGAAGAGATGTCTTCAATGTGTCACACTGAGCTCAGATTTGTCTCGTCTGCCAATATTATTGAAGATCTCCAACATTTCTCATCACATTGACTGAAATCCAGATGGTTTGACCTCTACAATCTACATTGATTTACACCTCCAGACTCATCATGTGTTTTGACGCTGTCATGTGATTCTGTTCAGTGATGTCAGGAGAAACATCTTCAGTCCAGAGCATCAAATCTGTTTCTGTTTGAGCTGATAGCACTGACCACAAGTTCTCTGATTCTTTCCACTGCCGCTGAACATGAAATGGCTGCCGGTGAGGTGAAGAGAGAAACAGACGGAGGACTATTTTCTTTAATAGAAATATCAACGTTGTCTCAGATATTCTATCAAAATCCCTAAAGAGAAACAAAAACACCCAGATGACGAAAACTGTTTGTAAACCTCACAGCTCGGATCATTTGATCTCAAGAGAATTACATGAGTTTGGTGTTATGAGCCGAGTTTGAGACACTCGTCTCTTCTGAAGAATGAGACGTGTGAGATTTACTGGAGCAGACGGAGAAAAATCACTACGCTTCAGAAACCCAAAGTCTATTTAAAGACGGCAGAGAAATCCTTATAAAAACACACGAATCATGAAAGTGAGAGATGAAGAGAGTACAGGAACACTGGGCCACGGCCCGCTTAGTTTCAAGTCTTGACTCAGGATGGGCTTTTGGCAACGCTGAATGAAATGTGAACGTTTATTACGGAAAGATTTTTGTGAAACGCCCCACCAGCAGCGCTGGGCCGCAGCCAGACCCTCACAGCTGCTTTTGTCTTTCCATCCCACTCGCTCGAAGAAAGAAAAAATATCGTGAGGTCATTAACCTCGACCAATCCTCTTCTGCTTCTTTTTCTCAGGTGGGCTGTCAGGTGAGTCGGGGCAAAAATCGGACACGCCAGGACTTCTATGAGTTGTATTTAGACACTCAATTATTCACGTCACACCCGACATCATCATTTACACATCCGTGTGTCAGCGGACGAGAAAAGAAGAATGTTCTCTATGCATTTCCATACGCAAATAAAATATCAATAACCAGTCCACACAACTTCAGGAGACTTCAATTTATATTTCTCTACTGCTTTTATTTCATCATTTTTGAGCACTCGATCTCTTCATCCTCTTATTCTCCAAACTCCAAATGAAAGTCACTGGGTTTGAAAAAACAAGAGCGAGTGTTTAATGATGACACTGTTCCTTTAAGAATGTGAGACCCTCATTAAATCTACCAGATCAAACTGAAATTGTTAATTTTCCTGTTTAAATTCTTTATGATCGTGAAATAGACTTCATCTGTGTCGAGGGGACGTTGCTTCAGGAAAGTAAGAAATGAGATGCCATTGTGAACCAATATTTCACCAAAACTGAGAATACAGCTCACACACTCATTAAGATGTAGTCCAAAGCGCCGAGGTTCTGTGGGGTCCACACACACACACACACACACGCGCTCAGACACGCAGTCGACAGCTGCTGCTTCTTTCTATCGCTGAGTTTTGGGAGGCAGCCAAAGTTCTACCTCCGTCTGTGCGCTGCTCCGTCCGCTACCTGTCACTCAACCCGTTACCATGGAGACCCACCTGAACACCCCCATCCATCCTCACGGCCTCATGCACGAGATACATGACTGATGTCTGTGCTATCTGTTTTGTTCACGGCGTTCAGTGACACTGGAGCTGACGGCCGCCGTGTTCACATAAAATTTGTGGTGACTTTGTATGTAATCAAATTTCAAAGACTGAATGAATGTAAAGTTGTATTTTGAAAAGGAAAAAAGGCAATTTTAAGACTATTTCTACACTGTTACATTACAGTAAAGAATGACAAAAATATATACTTCAACTATATTAAATGCATCATGTTTTTGTAAATAATAATAACAACAGTAATTAGATATTTAAAAAAAAGAGTAACAGTAATAAGATAATCAGTATTACACAAAAACTTTAGTTATAATAAAATATAAATAAAAATATAAATCTCAATATTATTGTATTATTAGATTATGCCGAACAGTGTTTTTGATGTGACATTTTTTCATTTAATACACACTTTCATTTAATAAAGAAATAAATTGAATATGCATCTTACATTTATTGATATGTTTCCTGGCTTTTCCCCTTTTTTTGACAGTACAGTGAAGCATATGTCAGAACTTTTTTTTTCGATTATTTTTGCCTTTTTTTAGACATTCCAGTGAACTAATGCTCTTTATTTTTTATTTAGCAATTTGATATAAAACATAACATACAATTGTAATATATTTAAATGATTAAAGAACAAAAAAATGCTGTGACAAGTTAGAAAATCATAAGACATCATAAAGTGATATTATCATGATCTCACACGTATAGATGTCTCATTGCCTTTCATAAAAAATGATTTTTTTGTTTTACGGTAAGATTGCATCCTGATACATCAGCTGACTGTGTGTGTGTGTGTGTGTGTGTGTGTCCGTGTGTGTGAGAGAGAGAGAGAGAGAGCTCTCATCCCTCTATTGTTTGTAGATGTCATTGCGGGGCATATGCTCGCGTAGCTGTAGAATCCACAAGAGCGCAGTTAAAAAACACTAAAGTATCTTTACTACCCTAAACGTGCACTGTTCAGCCTCATTGAAACATGCAGACAGACAATTCATCTTTATAAAACAACAACATCACCCAAAGCACTTCAATATTCCTCCATTATGCTCAACATCCCTCCTCTCAGCGCACCTGAAACTCTTCGTACGGCAGTTATAAACAAACGTACAAACAGCATCTTTGAGCTCCTTCATCAAAACCAAAGAACAGTCCGACCTGAACATCAGATCTGCTAATAAAGACCAGTTTAAACATGAGAAACACAGACGCACAGAGAGCTGCAGTACCGCACGCAGCCTGTAGGGGGAAGACGAGCTCTGAAAATAAAGCCCCGCAGCCCGAGTCCCAACTGAACATTCTGCTCCAGCAAACTTCATTTAATTACCGCTGAACACTTTAAACACATCATGTGTAGACCAGCAGAAACCACATTAAACCCTCTGGACATGACAACACAATCCTTCACTCAAATGTACAACATCCTATTGTAAATAAACAACAGAAATTGTGCAAATAAGAAAAGTCACAAATTGTATTTCAATGAGATTCAAATCTGTGGATCAGAACGACACGATTGCAAAATAACATAAACTCCAGTGAATAATTGTTGATTTATGCACCAATAACACCTGAGTTCTGTCATATATCAAACGATAGATCAGAAATAGCTGTGATACACGGAAATGAGTTTAGAAAAAGATGATTTTGTTTTTCTGGTGATGGATGCTCTTCAGAAATAAAGGAGATGCTGTGACGGACGGAGCGACGCTTTACACGCTTTATCATATTCATTTTTACTGTAATGTAGTTTGAAAAAAGACAAAAAACATCCATCAAAGCGAGAAGAGCAGAAGATTCGGTGTGTTTGATATGCAGATCCTCAAACCCCAACACAAGCCGTCTGCTCGAGCATCTCTCACCGCAACATACAGTGTCAAATATTCTCCAGAAACAGATTTATTAAAGGATCACGGGTCGATAAGACAAATGATATTTGCACGCTCAAAGCCAAAAGGGTTTCAAATTGATCTCATTGCACTGATATTATTCTGCAGACAGTATTTATGTCTTAATTTATCAAATTAATCCAAATTTTATATCAAATGTTTTTTTTCATTAATTCAATGGTCGGTTAAAGGTCAGTCTACTGACATGTGAAATATAAAATCCAGGTTATTTAAAAAAAAAAATCAATGTAAAGCGTTGCAAATGTTACAAATCTATTAAATAATTAGCTTATATTATCTAAAAACAATCATAGATCATTATTTATTATTAATAAATATTATAATGACTACAGATTCGTACAACATGAATAAAATACAGTTCTGCCTTCCTGTGAAATTATTTCACAACTACATCATACGTCTGATTTGAAAAACCCACCACGCGCACACACGCACACGCACGCACACACACACACACACACACACGCACACGCACACGCACACGCACACACACACACACACACACACACACACACACACAGTCTAAGGGTGTGCAATCGCATTCAGAATAACACAAAAGATTGGGAACACACTAAACACAAGGTTTGTGTAGGAAGAGCAGCAGTGTGTTGTTTTAATGAGTCACATGAGAGAGTTTCTGTGTTCCACCTGTCACCAGAACACACAGAGAATCCTGCGCTCTCACCTTCACAGACGCCGCACAACGCAAACTGCCGTCCGTGTATAAAAACGGCCCCATCAGGAATCTATTCGCGGTGAATCGGGCGTCCTGCGGGGCGTCACAAAGCCACGGCCGTGCGTTCTTCAATGATTAGTGTGACATCAAACGTCCGGTCCGGCACACCGGCTCACACACGACACACAATACACACTCGCACGCGACCCTACAAGCTCAATGTCTCACCGGGAACAGCTTCACACCGACCTCTGATTTAGCAGCATTACTGATTTTTTGTGTGAATCTGTAGCTTTATACGAGGGACACGGTTTTACTTTGAGAAACGTCAACACACGGAGGTGAAGAGAAGGAATAAATCTGTGAGTTAATCCAAATGTTTTAGACAGACGGCAGGTTAATAAATGAAACGGGACTTACTGAAGAGGGTAATCCTGGAGGAACTTTCCGAACTTTTTTAGTTTGGACTTCTGAAAAACAAAGGCAGACACAAAAATGTTAAGCGTGTCGCAGAAAGCATTCAGATGAAAATGTCCTGTCACATGACGGAAGGATTGTTGCCTTGAACAAATGAACAATTAGAAATAAACAATCGGCTGATAGACTGTGTGTGTCGACGCGTTCTCAGGGTCAACACCTGAAGGCCCGAGTCGATCTATCATTGTGTTTCATTAAAAAAAACTGAAAGAAAGGTTTTAGATTTGAAGGTCCTTTAAAACTCAAACATCTGGACATCAATGGAAACTAAATAATCAAAGCAAGCCATCTTTGACAGAGAAGAACCAAATAACAAAGAAAAAATCTGCAACCACGATGCTTGTGACTGATTTAAGAAAAGAAAAGACAAAAACAAATATGATTTTAATATGTAAATCGGAATAGAACAGAGGATTTCAACAGACGGACAGAAGCACACTGATGATGATGATGATGATGATGAACTCACCCATAGAGTCGGTGTGCAGGGCTCGTCGCCGCGGGTTTCCCGTGTAATGCTGGTAATACTGGGATCCCAGTTTGGTGGGCGACACCGTCTCAGGACTGACCATTCCCACCTCACCTCCCATGAGACTGGACTGCACAACACAACAACAAGACATAAACACTGAAAACTTCAATCGCGCCAAAACGCTTTAAATCTAGAAAAGATGCCAGACATTCCTCAAGTTAAACACAAGCAGAGACCCACGTCACAGAAAATACAATAATAAACAGCGAAGCCTTCGGGAACATTTCCAACGCTTTCTTTCTGTGTCAAGACGTCGAGCGGAAGAAAAATGAAAAACACGGCGACAATTATTCAATACGTGAATTGTGAAGGTTGATCTCCAGAAACGATCCACACAAACAAGCTGCTTATAATATTTCAACTTGAACACAAAAGAGTTCAAACTCACAAAAATCAAGAAGTATCAGCCCTTCGACCTTCATAACTAAAGTCATGTATATATATATATTAATTTAAAATATGACCACGTCTAAAGCGAAGAGAACTTACCCTGAACAAACTCTTGCTGTCATTACAGTGTTCTGCTAATAAAGTTCATGTATTGAAAAAAGAATCTGTTTCTAGCACACAGGGATCAGGACGGCGGACGGGTCATGAGCGTGTTCAGAAGTGCGATCTGGGAAAGTCTCGGACGCGAAACTTCCTCCCGAACTTTTTTAGGGACACGCGAGGGGGATCCTCCCGGGCCGAGACTCATTAGAAGACGTGATGAAGTGAAGGGAATGTTTGTGCCGGGTCGAATTCAAATGACTGCCGTCTCACAACAGACTTAGCGATGCTTGACTAGAGGCGCATTCACATGCAAAACAACCTAAATAGGCCAATTACACCGCGGCCCCCGGTCGCAGGCCTCCCCGCGGAGGAGAGCTGGGTCTGCCGCCTTTCACAGGCTAAAACAAAAGAGCCCTTGTCTTAAATAAGTCAGCCCGTCTCCCAGTTAAGGAGGTTTTTCGGGATGGGGGGGACGGGGACGCTAAAACAAAAGTGTCTCATTTTCCCCGAGACGGACGGTTTCTCCCGAGCGCGCTGTTGCCCGGCAACGACGAGCGGGAAGAAAACCTGCGCTCTCATCGTGCCCGGCATCACGCGGCGTCTCATGCCCAGTTTTGGAGCCGGCTTGGCACGGGAACCCAGCTGGCATCCAGAGGAAATATTAACAAAGATAAATGACACCCACCTGAAGATGCCCGTGAAGGATTACGGGCTCGCATTAATAACAGCAGGCGCATGCTTGCATGGGCACCAAATGATGATTGCGAGAAACAGAGAAGACATTAACGTAATTGGAAAAGTGCAGCAAACAAAAATAAGAGACGAAAGTGAAGAAAGGAGAAAAAAATTCACAGAGGAGATTTCGCCGACACACCAATAAGAATCTTTTGCTGAATTCTGCCGCCAATTGATCTTCCTCTTTTATGATATGAGACCCCAGGACTGTCTCCAATGAAGTTTCAGAAGAGTTTTCAATAATGACAAGATACTAAAGACTGATGTATTTCTCCTGTGAAAAAGAAAAAGAAATCTCACAAACGTCTCAACTCAATGTGTCAAACGGAGCTCAGATTTGTCTCGTCTGCCATCAATCATCTCGATATCAACTTAAACATTTCACATCACATTGACTCAAATCCAGATCATTTCACCTCTACAATCTACATTCATTTACACCTCCAGACTCATCACGTGTTTTATTACCATGAGATGAAGTTGAGCCCAAGAGAAGCTCTTAATGCTTTTTTCCCCGGACAGTTCATTTGATACTTAACAATAAAAGAAACTAAAATAAAAACTCCTCCGTGTTTCCCGAGCTTTACAAACCAAAAATATTCTGTGAAGAAACAAAGCAAGACACGAGTGAGCCGTGAGATGGATGATGCGCGGTCCAGAGAAGGAGTGCAGGGGAAACAGGGAGACTAAAAAGAGCAGGAGGTGTGAAACAGATGAATGAGGAGCCCTGTGTGCACTCCATCTCCTCGGGTTGCTCCATGCTAAATGGCCCGCAGTCTGAGGGGTCTGGTGGACCCACGGGGGGCCGATGCCCTCGGCCCGCGGACGCCCCTGAGATTTGGCCGCTCTGGACCGCTGCAGACACGGAGCACCGCTTTAAACTCATGAGCAGAAAACATCACAACACTCTCCATCCTCGACACGAACAGAGATCAAACCTTAGTCTAATGAAAACAGACAGAAGAACCCACCGGGACAAACCACAGACAGAGCGAGCGAGAGAGAGAGAGAGAGAGAGAGAGAGAGGATGCAAGGTGTTTCTCATCATTAAAGAGTCCAGACAACCACCTGCATCCCAGACTGAGAGTTTCTTGGAAAATAAAGGATCTTCACAGAGAAAAAGTTTTGGTTTTCAAAACGCACCCATTCAGACAGATTGTGTGGATGGTTGAGTTCTGCTCAAGAAAGAACATTTTTGTCATCTTTATTTCAACATCATCTCAGTAAGAAGTTGGTTGAGAATAAAAAGACCAATGTAAGACAGCTTAGATCCGTTTCACATTTTCTGCTCATGACATCCTTCTAAAACGTTTATTTGTATTGTGTCACTTATGCGTGAAGTTCTGTATGCATATGAAATAATGACCTACTGTACATTCATCAACACCGGCTTCACATTTATCAAATACCGTGACCCATCATTTTCCTATTTGATCAGGTTAAGATCTGATTTAACTTTGCTTTGAGGACACTTTTATTGGGACCAAAGCATCTTTTGACAGCGTTTTAAATGACATGCAATATCACACATATTCATTTTATTGATAGCAGATGTTTTACCAGATTCAAGTTTGTGAAAGGATTTTGAAAACGTGACAGAGCGTGACACTGTGTGTGTACTATCAGCCAATCTGATTTGACATGATGTCATTTTCCTGCGACTCCAGGTGCTCATGAGCACAGATGACAGTGTGCTGAGACCAAACAGTTCAAACGCTTTATAAACAATTCGATTGAAAATGAAAAATTATCAATTTCTGACCACGCAGTGAGTCTGACGGTTTCTCGATGCATCTTAATATAAATTATACTCAGAATACAGAACACAATGGGACGAACTCAGTTTTCATCATCATAAAAACACAACATTACGATCATGACCGATCACACACACTCACACACGTACGTACGCACACACACACACACCCTTGTGGTTGAGTAATGAGGCAGTGATGAGTGCTTCCTGTAGAGCAGAGGTCAAAGGTCAGAAAGCCGCCTCAGCACCTGCGGAGGAGTGCGCTGATGACACAGCAGTGTGTGTGTGTGTGTGTGTGATGGACTAGCACACCTTTATGCACACGGTCCAAACTGAACTCCCCAAACACACTGCAAGTGGCTCCTCCAGTCGGGGTCTTCTGGAAGGAGCCATTAATTATGAGAACAGAGCACACACACCTGTACACACGCACACACACACACACCTGTACACACGCACGCACACCTGTACATATAAACTGCTGACACTACAATAGAATGTCAGATATGTTTTCAGACTCATACTTCACAAGTTCAGGAGTCACACATGAGACGACAGAGGCGGACAGCTGTGACGTTCTGTTTACAGAATAACAAACACGGATAGAACCGCACAATGATTTCAGAATAAATCCGTTACGAACACAACTGACTGATCTGAAACACAACATGAGAGCAAAATGTCCTCAAGCACATCAGTGGTGCAGTTACTCCTCCAAAGGAGATGTCTCATTACAAACAACAACCTCTGCGGATAGACCCACATCATCTGTCCATTCTATCCCACAATCCTCTCTGATGATGTCACACACTTACAGATCAGATCTCAGCGTCACACACATATCACACACGGCTCGGTGTGTCAAACTGAAGCTACACACAGCCAGTGAAAAGACGAGCACTTCACACTCCTGCTTCTTCCTGTAGGAAACACAGCGAGACAAACACCTCTGAAACGGACCGCTGCCAGAACCTGAGAAAGAGAGAGAGAGACGGAGATCTACACCTCTCAACTCATCCTGTACGCATCTGTTTATCTGTCTCACTCTCGCTGGCACGACGCCTCAATAACACACGCGTGCGGAAGCTAGCAGACGACGTTTAGGAAGCTTTTTATCTGCGAGGTGAAACGCAATGAAAAGGTAAATGAATATTTGTAAACCCATTAAAGTGGAGGTGAAGTCTGAAAATAGACGAGCGAGAGAGCACGCACGCGTGTGTGTTTAAGAGTCCTCACGCTGATTTCTGGCCCTCGTCTGCTAGTGAAGCTTTAACACGGGAAGACGAGCTGGATGCAAAAGACACGGCAGGTGAGGACGCACACACACACACACACACACACTGAACGGGTCTTTAACAAGGGGCAATTAACACGCTGACGTGCAACAAGGAGAAAAGTACTCGAGCAGACAAGCAACTAAATATGAGAGACGCATCAAGAGTCATCACACACACACACGAGTGTAAATCACACGTCTTCAAATCAAGTTCAACATCAAATCAGAAACCAGTTGAGGCAAAAACATCTCCAAGCTCAGAAAACACACAACAAGCGAAATATGCAACGCACTACAAGATGACTTCAAATAAACATTGCCATGTCGTTTTTCTAAAACGTTTGACCCCTATTTAGAGTGAACTGTGATACTTTATATTAGAAAACCTGGAGTGAGTTAAACAAATCAAACAAACAAGCAGAAAAACAACAACGTCTGCAGACAGAGCACAGAAACAAATTCACATTCTAAATAATACAAATGACACGCATCACATGTTTTTGATAAATACATTTCATTAAAAAAACAGTGTGAGAGATGTATTACTGTAGGTCTCATCCTCTCTTCTGATTGGCTAATACAATCCACCAATAAACAACAGTGTGAGGAGACACGAGTGGACAGCTGTGTGTGTGTGTGTAGCCTTGACTTTAATAAAGTAACTCAATCACAGTTTGGGATCCAGCACAGGAAACACACACACACACACACGCACGCACGCACGCACGCACACACACACACACACACGCACGCACGCACCCACGCACGCACCCACACATACACACACGTTCCTGAGATGTTTCCACAGCAAATTAAGGCACTACACACTCACTCACACACACCCAACACATACACACACACGCACAACCACACGCCCACACATACACACGCACAACCACACGCACACACTCACACATACACATACACACACACACAACCACACGCACACACTCACACATACACACACACACAACCACACGCCCACACATACACACACGCACAACCACACGCACACACTCACACATACACACACACACAACCACACGCACACACTCACACATACACACACACACAACCACACGCCCACACATACACACACGCACAACCACACGCACACACTCACACATACACACACACACAACCACACGCACACACTCACACATACACACACACACAACCACACGCCCACACATACACACACGCACAACCACACGCACACACTCACACCATACACACACACACACACAACCACACGCCCACACATACACACACGCACAACCACACGCACACACTCACACATACACACACAACCACACGCACACACTCACACATACACACACACACAACCACACGCCCACACAGTACACACACGCACAACCACACGCACACCTCACACATACACACACACAACCACACGCACACACTCACACATACACAGCACACACAACCACACGCCCACACATACACACACGCACAACCACACGCACACACTCACACATACACACACACAACCACACGCCCACACATACACACACGCACAACCACACGCACACACTCACACATACACACACACACAACCACACACACACACACACACACACACAACCACACGCCCACACATACACACACGCACAACCACACGCACACACTCACACATACACACACACACAACCACACGCCCACACATACACACACGCACAACCACACGCACACATACACACACACACAACCACACGCCCACACATACACACACGCACAACCACACGCACACACTCACACATACACACACACACAACCACACGCCCACACATACACACACGCACAACCACACGCACACACTCACACATACACACACACAACCACACACATACACACACGCACAACCACACGCACACACTCACATATACACACACACACACGCACACACTCACACATACACACACACATACACACACGCACTCACACATACACACACGCACAACCACACTCACACACTCACACATACACACACGCACAACCACACTCACACACTCACACATACACACACGCACAACCACACGCCCACACATACACACACGCACAACCACACTCACACACTCACACATACACACACGCACAACCACACTCACACACTCACACATACACACACACACAACCACACGCCCACACATACACACACGCACACGCACAACCACACGCACACACTCACACATACACACACACACAACCACACGCCCACACATACACACACGCACAACCACACTCACACATACACACACACACAACCACACACATACACACACGCACAACCACACGCACACACTCACACATACACACACACACACGCACACACTCACACATACACACACGCACAACCACACGCACACACTCACACATACACACACGCACAACCACACTCACACACTCACACATACACACACGCACAACCACACTCACACACTCACACATACCACACACGCACAACCACACGCACACACTCACACATACACACACGCACAACCACACTCACACACTCACACACACGCACACCCACACACTCACACATACACACACAAACAACCACACTCACACGCCCACACATACACACACGCACAACCACACGCAAACACATACACACACGCACACACTCACACACACGCACAACCACACGCACACACATACACACACGCACAACCACACGCACACACTCACACATACACACACGCACAACCAAACTCACACACTCACACATACACACACGCACAACCACAGGCACACACTAACACATACACACACGAACGACCACACTCACACATACACACACATACACACACGCACAACCACACGCACACACTCACACATACACACACGCACAACCCCACTCACACACATACACACACGCACAACCACACTCACACATACACACACACGCACAACAACACGCACACACATACACACGCACAAACCACACTCACACACATACACACACGCACAACCACACTCACACACATACACACACGCACAACCACACTCACACACATACACACACGCACACACACACACACACAAACACACACGCACAACCACACTCACACACAAACACAAACGCACAACCACACTCACACACAACACCAGGGCTCAACTCAAGTGCAGCTGTGTGCTCACACACATGTAGCAGCAGCGTGTGTGTATATCATTGACACTGTCATGTGACCTGTGAGGCAAACTCATCTGTAACACATCTGCATCTTTCTGTCATAAAAACTAAAACATCAAACTATTGTTTGTGTTCATGTGAAATGTGTTTGTTTGTTTGTGTGATCTATTTTGCGTACAGATATAATTCACAATGTAACTGAATTATATCTGTACGCACAATAAACAATCACAGAATAATCATTCATGTCAACTCTTCCCATAATTTCATTTTAGCGATATTATTTTTTACACCGTTTATTACAGCAAACCACCAGCTGAGGCCCCCTGTGTGTGTGTGAGAGAGAGAGATGGTGTGTGTGTGTGTGTGTGTGTGAGAGGGAGAGAGAGAGAGAGAGAGAGAGAGAGAGATAGAGAGAGAGATGGTGTGTGTGTGTGTGAGAGAGGGAGAGAGATGGTGTGTGTGTGTGTGTGTGAGAGAGAGAGATGGTGTGCGTGTGTGTGTGAGAGAGAGAGATGGTGTGCGTGTGTGTGTGTGTGTGAGAGAGATGGTGTGTGTGTGTGTGTGTGAGAGAGAGAGAGAGAGAGAGAGAGAGAGAGAGAGAGATGGTGTGTGTGTGTGTGTGTGTGTGAGATGGTGTGTGTGTGTGTGTGTGTGAGAGAGAGAGAGAGAGAGAGAGAGAGAGAGAGAGAGAGAGATGGTGTGTGTGTGTGTGTGTGTGT
>NC_136785.1:592850-632010 GCF_947034865.1 Barbatula barbatula | reverse complement strand
CAGCTTCATACAAACCAATGACATCATCACATAACATCGTCTTTAAACACACAACCTCAATAGAACTTCATCATACAGATTAAAACCGCTTTATACTTTACATTGATTATAAATGTGTCCATCACACTGTAGAGATACATGTCAAAGTTCAGTCATTTGTAATTCTCACAATGTGATCTATTTATATATAATTTATACAAATAGAAAGGAAAGGTGATCAATAACTCACAAATGATAGACGTCATGAAATATTAACTCTCTCATGCATTATTCATGATAGCACAAAGAAAGAAATATAGTTTAAATGCTGAAAAAATTATTTAGATATTACTGTATAAAAACCCAACTCAAAACAATGATTCATTTGACATAAATGACAAATAAAAAAATACAATGATATGTAAATCCATTAAAGTCACACAGAACTACGAACGAAGCATTAAAATAAAGAAATCAAAAGAAGAAATGAAAACTACGGGGTTTTTAAAAATGCAGCTATGAAATAAGCATACAGGTTTCAGTGATGTCAAATAACATATAAACTATGATATAAGTCATGTTAAAAGCAGCCGTGTTAATGACACTAACTGAGGTTATAGTGAGAAAGAGAAAAGCAGTGAAGTTTGGAGATCTCCTGCAGTAAGACAACACTATTAGACAGCTGAGGCCATGAGGCTTCTTATAATGAACAATCATTTGGAAATGATGCCTCCTGACAGGCAATTTCTTGCTGAAAATTAAGCCGCACAATGTTTTTCTCTCCCCATCCCGACATGCAAAACAAATATGGAAGTGTTCCAGCGTCGCAGGGTTTCCTCCGGTTTTAATCCCGTTTGATGCTGGAGGGGCGGCGCGGGGGGGGGGGGGGGGGTGGGGGGTGCTTCTCTCGCCCCGGGGAGAGAGCGAGAATCTACCCTTCACGTACGACCCTCCACAGTAGAACCTACAGCCACAGAAGCCGCACAAAGCCCACCGCAGGCCCGCCACCGAAACGCCTTTGAAAAGCAGCCAAAGCCACGGGCCGCACGCTAAACTAAACACCATATCTGCTTTATTTCTCTGAATTCAGCTTCTTAAAGCCCATAGTACTGCAGAAATGAATCAAATATCCTGACTGACATGTTTCATCTGCAAAGATCATATATATGATGCATGTTTATTTTTAATGTTGATCACGGCGCAAAACGCATTATAAAATAAAAACGATCAATTCTGAACATTATCTCTGTAGGAAAATGTCATGAAAACATCAAGCAAAGAAAGAACATTAAAAATTGAAGTTTCAGGTACACAAAGTGAGATTATTTTACAATCTTTCTGTAACACAAACTGAGAGAGATCAGATAGATATATGCAATCTGACATATATTGTATAATGTATAATATATTCAAATAATTAATGATTAAATATAATATATTGCATACAAATATATGTATTATATGAATATTTATATTATATATTTTTAATGGAATTAAAATTATTTTAATGTGACATCGCTAAATTCAAACGGCCATTTATTTGAAGTCTAAAGTATTTTATTATAAAATGGATAAATATATGACGTGTCTATATTTTCCTTTCCCAAATTAAAGGTCAAATGTGCGATGTTTTAAGAAATAAAGTAACAAACGAAATGAATGCTTCACAATAAAATGTTACTGAATATTTAGTGTGTAGGGTGGATTTCCCATCTCCAAAAGAAAAACATGCATACAGCAGCTCAGCGGCTTAAAATAGTTTCAGTGAGGTTCGACGGCGTGTGTGTTTGGGAAGAAAAGCCCGAGTGCTGTGCCGTCTCTGATAGAATTATGAAAGTAAAGCTGGCACGCGGCCGCTCTAGAGAGCTCTGATTGGTCAAGGTCGGGGTTGGAGGGTTGGACGTGCTGCTGTGTTCTTGTGCCAAGTTCATCTTTAAAGAAGCTCTCAAAGAGACTCGCACAAAACCCTTTTAACATGACACACGCTCCGTCTGTCCTGCAGGTTCACCACGGTGCACGCAAACATACACGCTTGATCCAAAACTGCAGGAGTGGGAGTCTCGTTTTTTTGACAGTGTCTAAACATAAACTTCTTTAACCTCAAAAGCACATAATTAAATACATCATCGAGTTCATTTGAGAGCAGGGCGGAAATTATTAAAAACAGAGCTAAAGAGAGGGCCACGAGGGGGAAGGGTTAAAAATAGGCCTGTTTTGTGTGGGGGAGGCCGCGACGCTCCGTATGGACATGAATCACTCCGGCTAATACAACAGTTTCCATGACATCAGTGGGCATCTGGCCAGCGTGCCGACAAAGTCTGAAAGGTAGAGAATGAGAAGGCAGAGATCCACGGGGAGCTGGCATCAAAACTACCACACGTACACAGCAACTTAAAAACACCGTCCTCCATCCGAAAGCTGTTTGTTGCACATCAAAAATTTATTTTACACGTTGATCTGCGAGTCGCCATCAGCATGACCCTGCTGGCGTTTAGATGTTGGCTCGGGAACGTTCAATTAAAAAACCCCCCCAAAAAATGTTTGGTGGGCTGAGCGGCCCGGGCGTAAATTGTAGGTGCCGTGCCACCCGTTTCGCAGAAAGCTATCGATAGTCAATCGAGGGGTTGAACTGGCAAATTACAATTCTGCTGCACCGGCGGGGGGCAGAGCACTTGTTAAGTTCTTTTCAAAGCGCTTGATTACGTTCCAGGCAGATTTCCCAATGCAAAACAGCCCTCATTAAAGCACCCCCGCCCCATACGCAGATCAATATAATAAAAAAAAACGTAAAAACCCCAAAACAAGCGAACACTTGGCAAACAGCCGCTCGAGAGGAGCACCTGAGCTTTACAGAAACACGAGGTGTCGTTCGGGGGTCGCGTCGCTTTGAATACGTTTAGTAATTTGGCACGTTTTCACCGACGGAAAATTAACCTCGGCCAGCGTTACAGTTTTGGCATTAGTTATAAAGTTGAACAATTACATACGAGCGGAAAAGTTGCGAGCGGATTGGCATGCGTGTATGCGTGTGTGTTTGTTTGAGCAAAGCCTCCGCTGGTGAAATGCGGCAGACACTGCAGATTTTTTGTTGGCTCGGTGACAGTGTTAGCGGTGCCAAGCCCCCGCGGCTAACGCTAGTAAACCACGCACAGGAACAATCTAACAGCTCCCAATCTTCTCCTCTCCACGCATTCTACCGTTTATCGATTTCTATACGTGATCCTAAAATCTCGTTCACGTCAACAAATTGCTTCCTGTTGTTTTCTTTTGTCTTCTATCGTCTTTTGTTTTGATACGCAAACGGAGACAAAGACGGCATTTTTCTAGTTCGTCTTTGTTTCGACAGATTTGTTTCGATATCACAATAAGAATTCAAAGTGTATGTGTTTGTCAAGTCTAAAAACTGAAACAATGTCGTGTATTGTTTTTCTATAGAGTAAAACACGGCAGTAGAGATTACTTGCGCTACCAAAATCCCAACAATAGAAAACACATCGCAGATCACAAAACATTTAAACACAACAATGAAGAAAGATCTGACTGAAGCTTGTGTATTTGTTGTGAAGCTGTTCTACTTTGTGCAGATGAGTGTCTAGATGAGCACTTAAAATTCAGATCTGTAGCATTTTTGTCGGAGAAAGAGAGAGACAAAGAAGGAAAGTGATGTGTGCCAAGTGGAAGCGTTGTGCGAGGCTTAAGGCTGAAACATTAGCATGGGCTTCAGCATTCAGCCTGTAGAAGAACAGCGAGCGTGAACGTTGGAGTCGAGCGAACGGGTCGAGAGCCGAACATCCAGTCTCTGTCACAACAATTACCTGCAGTTAAACACCACTGACAGCGAGAGGAGAATCAACCATCAAGCATCCTTCATTCTGGAAAAAATCTCACAGCAAACGTCTGAAAACATTTACTTCTCCGGAAGATAAAACGCTGGGTTTTCATTCTCCAGCGCTGGAGGAAGAGGACTGGGGTCGTCGTGATATTTCTTGCCAAAGCGTGTCTAAGCAAACCGAAGTGAAATACTGTAGAGAGATGCAATCTGGCGGCCGTACAGAAGCGCTAGCAGGCATTTCCGATGTAACATTAAAGTACACGAAAAGCCTTGAATAAAACCAGCGTGAGAGGAGTTATAAAAGCAAATCGCAGATTTGAATAAGCTCGTTTTAAAAGCCTTTAATAGACTTACTCTAATAAAAATGTTTTTGAATTCATTTTAGTCCCCGAGGTGTTCTTACTTAGTCCGGTCTAAAAAACAATTCAGCAAATCTCCTCATCATTTCAGAGCACACGGACAGTGATTTTTGACAGTGACATATCACAGCCATGCTCATCTAAAAGCACTGTATATACAACTGCTTGAGCGATATTGCATTTATGCAAGAGTTCGACGGCACACATAACAGATAAATCAGAGACAACATAGGAATGTCTCCAGTTTTTAAAGGAACAGGGGAACTACTTTCTTCCGCCACCAATCCCATCCCAGCATAACAGTTAAACAAACCTCCGTTACTAATTCCAAACCGTCAATTCTTTTAAATGTGCCTCGTGCTGAGAGAGACTTTTAAAAGAGGAATGTGTTTATCCCATTTCTATTATTTTAAGCCCGTGATTGAGACCCTCGCTTTAATTTTTTAAACCATGAGCACAGAGCGCTGTGAATATATTCCAAGAAATATTGTTTCTTGGAAATTAAACTGTGATCAATATAATATGATGAATGAAAGAAACTCCTATCGCATCACATGTAAACCCATGTGCAGATCGCAGTGCACGTGTTTATAAGTAGGCTATACCATACAAATAAATGTGGAGTTTTTAATTTCATATATTTCGTTTTTATCATGATTAATAAATGTCAAACATGTCTGACTGGAACTCTCAGTCTGCATCACTTTCATAAAAACAGAATCTCTTAAATCTGTCCTTGTTTTGAGAAAGAAAGAACAAAGCAGCTCATACGGGTTTAAAATGAAATGAGGGACAGAAAACTATGACCCTCATTATTCTTTATAGAATTATATATCATATCAACAATATATGAACAGACAGACAGACACATGCACAGACAGACAGACAGATGTAGAGGTTGGTGGTGTCGTCTGGCCACCTGCACTGCATCTATCAACTATCAGAACGCACACACACACACACACACGATCACACACACGCAGGTGGATCATCACCACAGTCAAGTGTACACTACAGTGTACCATCACCAATGCACTACATGCTCCTCATACTTACTATAATACAGTCCATACACAGTCCATACAGTGCTCAATATACTGGAGCATTTGAGAGCATCACTGATCGTTCCAGACACACCGATGAGATCATAAGAGTCTCGTATTATTTGATCAATGTTGAACCTTCTTTCCCTAAACAACTAATATTCATATATTGCATTGAATATAATATCCATATATCTACCTACGCTATATGATCTAATATTACTAAATGTGCTAAAAATGACCTCTTTTGTTCTGTTTAACACATAAGAAGACAGAGAGAGAGAGAGAGAGAGAGACAGAGAGAGAGAGAGAGAGAGAGAGACAGAGAGAGAGAGAGAGAGAGACAGAGAGAGAGAGAGAGAGACACAGAGAGAGAGAGAGAGAGAGAGAGAGAGAGACAGAGAGAGAGAGAGAGAGAGAGACACAGAGTGAGAGAGAGAGAGAGAGAGAGAGAGAGAGAGAGAGAGACACAGAGAGAGAGAGAGAGACACAGAGAGAGAGAGAGAGAGAGAGAGCAGGTGATTTGTAACAGCTGGAGGATGAGACTACAGCTGCAGAGGAAACCTGTGCTGTACACCACACACACTGATCTGAGATCTGCTCTCACACTGACCAATGAGCTGTCTGTATCATGATGACCTCATTCTCATTATAAACCTTACACCTCTGACCCTGAATCCCGATTGGTCACTCCGGCAGTTCAAACTTGACCGACACAGTAGCTGTTGAACAGGTGTGTGACATCATCAGTGTTTATTACGGCACATCACAGCAGCACTGGAAATAAACGTTACGACCGTAAGAGCGTGAACGAGACATGTGAACGTAAACAGGGTCTGAAATTCAAGTTGGCTGCGTGTCACATTCCCAAAAAGTTCTAGACATCGATGGCCCGGGGATGAAAACACCTCTTTCTTTATGGCCCTAATTTTACCCAGAACCCCCTTGGTCAACTGTTCCACTCCATCAAGGATGAAGTGGGGGGGCAGATGGATGGTCCCTACGGGGGGTGGGATGGACACGCACACGCTCGGGCTGGCACGGACCTCAGGCAGGTGGAGACGGGGATGGTACAGCTCGGTTCAGAAGCTTTGGCAGAGACTCTGATGAGGGTAATCACACAGAGAACGCTCAACACGCACTGAATATAAAACATCTCTCTCTCACTTATGTCTCATTACAGTCTCGACTCTTTCTCTTTAACTTTCTTCATTGCTTCCAGTGGTTTTGTGCACTTTTTTAAAACAGGATGATTTCACAGATGTGTCTGTAACATCTCGTCCTTCTCCTTTCATTCCTTCTGAAAGTCTCCGCTCTGTTTGTGTGTTTCGGCCTTGGCGCTCTGCTGAAAGATTGCGATGTCTCTCCAGGCGTCACACACCTGAGACTTCTTAGAAATGTGTGCGCGTGTTTTATTTCGGTGCTGTTCGGTGTGTCGACAGACATTTTACTCTCTGAAATTATTCAATCTTGATGTCGAAACCGCTTCACATTTTCCTAAAACTACAGCGTTCCTCTTTCCCTCTCATAAGAATATTATCAGAACTGCAGCATCACTGTGAGCATCCACACCGTCACGCTAAAGAAAACCTTTTGTGATCATCACAAACAATCTTTTTCATTTTAACACCACATTAGTGCTCTTCTCCATCCAATGTTGAAATCACATAAAGAAAGCAAAGGTTCATCCGGTGACGGATACATTTTAGCGCCGGTGACACGACCTGTTCGAAAGCCACGGGGTGGAGCGCCGCCGAGGACGCCGGGTAACACGCGGGTCAGCGTCTCCAAGCGAACGGAGGAGGATGAAGCCTCGTCGCGATCCTTCATACAGCCGCCCGCAGCCCGAGCCACACGAGGCGTTAGCGCTTACAGCAAAAATCTGCTTCCAGAACAATCCATTACAGCTGACAAGTTAAATGTTCCATGCGACACCATATGGCACGAGAACAGCTCCTCCATTCAGGACACACTCAGAGAATGCATCACAATTAAGGTGTTTGGCTGCAGTGAGATACTTCAACAATTCTACAGCTTCTCTCTCTCATCATCATCTTCGTCTTTTATCGTTTCTTAGCTTTATTTGTTGACTGTGGTCCTGTCTCACACTCACGTGAAGTGAACCCTGAGAGCCGACGACACGCAGACAACACGCCAGTTATTGAGAAGAACTGAACTGAAAAAACAAAACTACGAGTACTGTGGTATCTGCACTAACTCTTGAGAGCCGCTACACACTTCTTTTTGACGTTTTTTGAACAATGATTGTCAGTGTTTTTAAAAATAAATTATATTCCATTTAAATACATTCGAGTGTTAAAGAAATCTAATTACATAAAGAGTAAGAAAGCTTCTAATGCAATACCTTAACACCTAAAAAAAGCATAATACAAAAGAAAATACTGTTTATATATATATATATATTTATATGTACGTATTTTATGCTTTTAACATTTACATTTACATTTATTCATTTGGCATTTTTAAAATATGATCTGAAGTTGTATGCTAAATTATTTAAAAAGGTCCTTTGTTGACCAAAATATAATCATTCCAACATATTAATTCATTTAATAAAAAAAACTCAAATTTAATAACATTAATTGTTTTTCACTTGGACTATAAAGAAATATCAGTCAATAAGAGGTCAGAAAAAAACCTGATCTCAAATTTACTGATAAAATGCAAAAAACTAAAAACCGTAAATGTTTACAAGGTAGTGTATATAACACAGTATATTTGGTTTGAATGACAGACTCTTAGTATTAATGACAGATCCTGGATCAGTCTGAGAACTGCAGTATTGACACCCGTGAACCTTTAACTCAAAACGCACAGTAAATGAAACACCTGAGAGAGTCACGTGATGTCAGAAGATGAAGACGTGAATGAAACGAAGGGCAGGAGATATAATGAGCCTCACACCTCTGTTTAACACCAGGGGCTTGTGGGTAAAGAAGAGCCGCTGAACAGCTGGAGAAAGATAATGAGAGTGGCAGAAATCCACCTACTTCCTGTTTCGTGGCGTTACACGAGCGCAGCGTTGCGTCACTTTCTCCAGCGCTCCGACAACCAGACGCGTAACAGGGTTTCAAGGTCAAAACACTCCATCACACATCCTGACGTTCTAAAACGGCCTCGTTTTGCACCGGCGAGGGGAGGTCAAAGGTCACGGCCCTGCTCTTGTCCAGCCGGCGAGGGTTAATGCGATGGCAGGCGCTCAGGGGAGGGGTCGTCGTTCAAAAGAGCCACGCGTCAATCCACCGATCAAAACACTGAATATGCACACGTTTAGTCTCTAAAGGCTTATATAAGATAAAAAAATTGTTTCAAGTTTGATAAAATAGTTTGAACAATATTTCCAAACAATACGGAATATACTCTTTTTTATTTGTGTGTAGCTTAATCAGATTCACAATTTACCTACATAAATAAATAAAACAAATCAATAAATAAATAAAATGGGAAAAATGAACAAAGAGACTAAATGTTAAAAAGTAAAAACCTAAAAAAGACAAACATGCATTCAAACATTTCTCATCAAATCTGATCCATCTCTTTCAAATGATTTCTAAATGTACTTCTCTTAAGGACATTCAACAAAAACATCTGAGCTGATACTAAAATAAAACGCAACTAAGACGAGTCCATAAAGTCAATAAAGAGCAAAAAAGACGTGATCTCTCTCAATGCAAACTCAATATCATCAGATTCACTCGAGACCTGATGATCTGAGTTCTGTGACCAGATCTGGACTCATCCTGCTAACAAATAAACATTCTGTCATCATTCATTCATCCTCATGTCATTGTACGAGTTTCTTTCCTCTTCGGAACAGAAGATATTTTGAAGAATGTCGATCATCAAACGACACTGAACTCCATTGACTTCCATTGTGTGAACACAAAACCACAGAGACATTTGTCTAAATATCTTCTCTTGTGTTCCCCTAAAGAAAGACTCACATACTGATTTGTAATAAATAAATGAAGACAGAATTGGCTGAACTATCCCTTTAAGAACGATCTGTACAGATGATGCGGTCCAGGACTGAGAAACACATGAGATTGGTTTGGTTTTGCTGTGATAAATGACAGTAAAACTGTGTCTTTCTCAGCTGTGAGACTGAATGTTGGTGATGCTGGAGGGGAGCGTCTCATCTCTCCGCATCGCTCTGAACTGCTCAGCTTCTCTCTCCGTCTCTCGTGTCATCAGCGTGTTAATGCAGAGCTGCGTTCCTCCCGCTGACACTGATTCATGAGGTTAAACATCCACTGCACACAACTCACGCCTTTCTGACATTAAAAAACAATGAAGAGAATTTGTAAAAAAGATTCCTATTTTTTCTTTTTTCTGTAATAATATAAGTTCAAATACAATAAGCAATAAACTAATATTTGGTTATATGAAAATATATCATTCTGAAATTATAATAAATCATTTAATAAATTTGTGTAATAATAAAAACTAAAAATCATTAAAACACAGACACAAACAACATAAAGCTGAAGCGTCGTGTGTTGCGAACGCAATATATTTAACATTGTACTTTGTGTGTCAGGCGTGAGGGATGAGTGTTGTGTGGCATCTCTGTGCCAGTTCGGCTGTGCCAGACGTTCAACACAGAACAAAAGAGCGAGACGTACCCGGCACATTCTGGATCTGAACGCTCGGCTCGGCCCGTTTCATCATCATCATCATCTCACTTCTATTTACTGCTAAATCAAAAATATATATCCTGTGTGAAAATACAAACTATTCTTTATTTTAAATGTACGAATATTTTTGGGCTGAGCCGAGAGGAATGTGATTTCGTCCTCTGCGGGAATAAACTTTCCTGCTTTTTATCAGCATTTATTCAACGGCCAACACTGTCCCCACTATGCAAATGCTTATTTGCTTCTTTTGTCATTCAAATGAAGCACTAAATTAAATACAGACACATAAACACTCAAGTGGCTTAAAACCCCGTGTGCCAGAACGGCAGATTTAGCTCCAACAAATCCTCCAGTGTCCCGAACCCCACGCCACCCGAAGGCCGCTTTTCTCCAGCGAGCACACACACACACACACACACACACACACACAGACGAGGTGAATGTCTCTCGACGGGTAAACGCGTGTCCGGCAGGATTGAGCGTGACTTTCTCTTTCAGGTGCGGGATAAGATCCTGACGCAGCGTGTCTCTCTCTCTTTCAGGTGAAGGATTAGAGGAAAGACTCCCCTAACTCACCACAGCATGCAAATAACCTTTCACTTCAGACACGCTAACTTTACAGCATCTGTCACCTCGCACAGCTTTTACAACTCCACCAAACCCTTCTGAATGAAAAATGCCGACAGTGGTTTCCCACAATTCCATTCAACAGAAAGTACAGAATCAACATTCAAATTGTTTTTAAGTGCTGCGTCAAAACTTTTGCTTCTTTCTTTATCGGTGCAAGAATTTTTTTTGGCTTATATTAACGATTATAAATCAAAGTCAAATATGTGTTTTTATGACATACATGATTTGAATCAATATGTAAAACAGTATGTGATGTTTTAAAAAGTACAATTCTACACTGAAAAATGTTGGATGTTGGATTTACATAAACAAATGAGGTAGATCGGTTGCACGTAATAAAGTTATGTTTACTCATACCCTCTGACCAATTGTAACAATTATTCGTTAACACAACACAAATCATTCACATGAACGGATTAAGTTAAGTTACAAAAGTACACAAGAAAAATCATTTGGGGCATTTTTTTACCAAAATTGTGTTGATTTAACGTCGGACAAGCAGCAAGATTCAACCTTACGTTACCTCACATGATCAACACATTATAGCAGCCGACTATTATCATCATGAATATAATTATGATTATTGAGCTATTTTAATCCACATGTATTTATTTTTATGAGTCCAATGAAATAATGAGTCAAGAATGAGGTGTTGAAAACCAATAACTGATGTCACTGGAAATGGAAGGTCAAGTGGTTGTGGCTAGAAGGGATCCAGCTACATGCGCACGACAATACAGCATCATTTTTGTCTCGCTGCCAACAGTTAACAAGTATTTTTATATTATTGTAAAGTAAGGTTCAGGGTTGGGGTTGGTGTAGATGTTAGCTAATGTAATGTAATGTAATTTTATGGCGAGCTGTATCCCTTCTAGCCACAACCAGGTCAAGTTCAGCGCATTGCATTATGGGATAGAGAGGGTTCTATACTGCACACTTGTACACATGTAGTAGTATACAGTATATGAGTAGTGTTGAAGTGTGCTATTGCAAACCCAACTAACATTATTGAAGATCAAATCTAGTCACTTCTGAAACTTGTTGTGGTGTTTTACACACTGTCGTGCATCTAAATGTGGACTTTTATTGTGTCTATTCACTGCTAGCTACAAACAATAAAACCAAACACCAACAGAACACTTTCTGCACTTTTACAACAACAACAAAAACAGAAGTATAATCTAAATGTATATAGTTTTTTTTATAAATAAGGACATCCCCAAAGGAGTTTGTCAGGTTTTGCTCACCAATTTGTCCCCATAATATAGTTTAGTTGGAACACACACTTCCTCCTACACACACGTTCAGAATAGCATGTTATCATACTACTGTATCTTTTCTATTTGATCCTTTAACGTGTATGTAACGGTTCTGTATGCACTGAAAGTGTGCAGCACGCACTGCACGAGACACTGTATCCCACAATGCACTGCACAGATGCTAAATAATTGCATTCACGTGTAGCACGGGTTCACAGACACCACACGAATTCTACACTTCTTAAAGAAAAAAACAAGCAGATTTTCCCTCATTTGACTCGTGATACTCTGTTAACTCAAGAACACACAACCGTACCGCAGTCAAACACACACACACAGCGTAACGGAGCGCAGCAGAGACACGGCTCGGCGGATGGACGGACAGATGCGTCTCAGGATTCCCAACTGCCTTCTCTGTCTCCCTCTCTCTTTAAACACACATCACAGGCAGCGATCGGACGCTTCGCCGCCGGTCCGTAAGGGGTTAAACTTCTTCCACCCATCGTGCCAGCATCTCATTTGCATACGCCGCTTTCAGTTTTTTCTCCCCCCCCCAAAAAAAGTTGGCAGCACTCCTGGTTTTCCATAATGCCAGCATTTGGGAATTGTGCGCGGAATGAAGCCGATCCAATCTCCTGCCTGCGACATGCATTTTCATTAATTACAGCCTTGTCAGCAAAAGCATTATCGAAGCTGAATATGAAAATGCTAATGAGCGCTCATTTACATATTTTTCTTTGTTGGAATGTCATTAATTATTACGTTTTATGATGATGAATGCAGCTGTCGATGTTCTCCTAAGCATAATTAGCTATCAGAACGCACCGATACGATAGGCGCGCGTCACACCGCCGGACCAAACTTTCCCCTCCGATCCCGAGAACTTTCCTCTCGGACTGATCCCACAACCCTGCCGGCCCCCCGGACGCCTCGCCGAGACCCCCACGCAAAATATAACCTGCGAAAGAAGCCGGGGTTTAATTAATGCAGTCCTTAATTACTACAGCATGATGTCAGCGACTTTAATTAAGAATTGGCTTGGTTACAGAAACTCCTGGCTGTAATAAAAGTCATTATAGAGACGAGCTCCAAACCCCTTCAGTGTGATGTGTACCGCTCATTAACACACACACACACACACACACACACACACACGCAATACATGCAGCGACTTGTCTCCAAGGATACGCTTTAAAATTTCCTCCTGCTTTTCATTCGCTCCTCACTTTTTTCACACTAACCCAACCTCCGTCGTTCATTTTTCCTTCTTTTTTCCGGTCGGGAAAACGACAAATCCAGTTCAGGAGGCTGAGCCGCTGGGATCAGTGTTTATCAGTAAAACAGAAAAACAAGGCGAGGCAGATGGGCCTATTACACATGACCAAACCGATCCATCAGCGCTGAAGGGCCCAGGTGCAGCCCAGCCGCGCAACAACGCGCCATTTCACAGTCTGTCACACACACGCACACACGCACACACAATCCTACATGAAGGACCCGGTCCTGCTCCCGTGAGGGCTCATCTGCAGAGTACACACACGCGTACACACATACACACACACACGCATGGTCCTACATGAACGCCCTGGCCCGGGTCCCGAGAGGCCTCATCTGTAGCTTCTGCCTGACTGAGCCTGACCTGATGTCTTCATCACACACACACTCATGAAGCACCACAGGGTTTATATAAAGTTCATTATTTTCACTACGAACTCAAATCATTAGCACGAAACATGTTTTATAACAAAGGAAGGATCGGTGAGATAAAGGTGTCGCGGGAAACCTCCACTGTGTTTTTTGTAAAGGAAACACGGGAGGATGCTGTTCAAGAGCCAAACTGTGAATCCTAAAGTTTAACTAAAACAAGTGATTCAAATTCAATTACTATCATTAGCAGCCGAGGTCTCATAAACGCCAAAAATGAAATGAAATATTAACGACAAAGTGTTCACCTCCGTGTGTGTCGCAGCGGTCAGTGACGGGTCAAGCGCTCAGGGGGCGTGTCTTAAATCAACAGACCAATCAAAGTGATTTAACAAATAAATCGTTTACAGTGTCTGGATAAAACATGAGAGCATGTACAGTATATATTCAGATCACACGTGTTTGTTTCTTTCAGAAGCAGTTGTAAAATAATTGTTTGTTATAATCATACATTATTGATTGTGAAGAGATCGATCGTTCACGAAATCTCTTTAGATCCGAGCACATGGTCAATTTACACCTAAACATCCCCGCAGAGTTATAGCAAACCTGTCAGATCAACCTCTCTCTCTCTCCGAGGGTCTTCGGTGGGAATCAGGTGTTGTGTGACCTGTGGAGATCTGAAAGGAGCTGCAGAAATGATGGAGTGTGTTAATGAGATCAGAGGAGGTGAGGAAGACGAGAGAGAGACAGAGAGAGAGAGAGAGAGACAGAGAGAGAGGGACAGTCACAGAACCCTTGAACCTGACCCATCGGTGACCATCTGTGTGTGTGTGTGTGTGTGCTGATAGGTAAAACAGAAACACCGCCCTGCCTCTGTGAAATGCATTACCTGTAAATCTTTGAATAATTTCTTTAACATAAGTTTGTTTTGACCTTTACAACGAAATAAAACATAATTTACAATATAATATAATACAATACATTGTATTTGTAATTTGAAATCATTTGCTTTAAAAGATGTCTTATGTATTATGTATTTCATGTAAAGCACTTTGAATGACCTTGTGTATGAAATGTGCCGTATAAATAAACTTTCGTATCCTTACATTTATTTAAAATGTAGCTTTGTGTACTTTTATTTGCACTAAAATAAATTGACTGTGTCAAAACGGCGGATATAGAATTAAGATAATGAATTTGATTTAGTTTCATTATAACACTGTAAACCAGGAATATCTGTGAAATAACAAATGTAAAGTCTCGATGTTTAATGTCGCCCTCAAAGCAAAAATGTGCAGATAACCGTGTTTTCCTTTTCTTCAAAAATCAAATCTAATGAATTATGGGTAATCACAAAGGTCAGCAGTTTTCAAACAAACTTCTCTTTATGCAGAAAAATACTGCAGGCTGACAGGAAAAAGTGCTGCTGAATAAACAGCAGTGAAGTATTTGTGTTGTAAAAGTGCTTGCGGGAGACAACAAGATTCTGCCGGCTCTTAACTGGACCTCGCAGAGACCAAACCTGCTTACCAGTCCAGAACTTTAGTGTGCTTCATTTAGCAGGTAGATGACAGCACAACTGTGTGTGAGGGTACACTGCACCTGCTTGCATGCATGCACACACACACACACACACACACACACACACACACACACACACTCACACACGCACGCACGCACGCACGCACACACACACACACACAGCTCAGCCTCCAAAACCAATAAACATCCCAAAACTCATTCTCTGTGATTAGCTCATATTAAACACCTCTGTGTGTTTACAGACCTGAACCAATGTTTTCATTAACACTATTAACACACACACACACACACACAGGTCTGTACACACGTGTGTTAGCGTGCCGTGACTCACGGGTCATTTTAAATGAATGAATATGTTTAGAACGGACTGACAAGAGTTTCAGACAAGGTCTGGTTTTGACTCTGAGGGTGAGACAGACAGGAAGTGATGTCATTCGTCTGCCCAGAGCTGGACAGGAAGGAAACATGTAAAGACAAACACTGCATTAAACAAACCTCCCAACTAATAAAAGACACACAGTGATCCTCAGCACCGGCCCCGTCTGCCATTCTGAAACAGGAATCATGTGCACATATTGTGGCTTTAAATCGAATCAGCTCTATACTAGCCAAACAACACAGAGAGTGAAGCCTTTATCTTCTACATTAATAACTACGCAAAAGAGAAAAATCTACAGTTGCTGAGAAAGAGAGAGATGACCCAGTGTCACATCCTTCATGGTTTAAGTCAAGCTTTATTAGTCTCTGCTCTCCTCTGGCAGGAGACGATTATCTGATTCACTGACCATTGGCTCACTGAATGAGACACAGACGACCAGCGGCATTATGGGTAAATGAGCAACAGTACACATCAAGTCAAAAACAGACAGACGTGAGGGTCTGTGACTCAATCCGTCAAAACCCACATCAACGCCCGTGTGTGTGTGTGTGTGTGCGTGTGTGACATCAAACCTATTCACATTTAAAGCACAAGTAAAAAAATCTGTTCAGTCTCTCTAAAATCACAACATAAACTACAAATCAAACACAAGATCACATACAGAACACACACGCGTGTAGAACTACATCCGCACATTTACTGACCATAAACCTTTCAAATCATATTTCTATAATCCAACTCGGTCTGATTCAAACAATTCAATTGAATTACAATATTACTATTGACTTAATTAGAATTGATTCAAGGATAGACATGAAACGACTTTTTATTTAATTCATTCAAAGAAATAATAAATAACAACACGGATTATTCTTATTGACTGACCAAAGTATACAAACATTAAAGCATACATTTATAATCGTGATGTCATTTCCACTATTGAATATATTACACGTTATTTAGTTCATTGACATCAGATGTAACTGTAATGAAATGACAGAAAAATAAGAGTAATCCCTTACTTTCCTTTTTCAAGGGAAATGTAATTAAATTACAGTAACTAATGACTTAGATACTAGTTACACACCCAACTAGAGCTGCAACTAACGATTATTTTAATAATCGATTAATCTGTCGATTATTTGTTCGATTAATCGATGAATCGGATACAAATTTTTAAAAGCATTCATTTTCAACCCTTTATTGAAAAATAGAACTGACATTGCAAAACATATTTCAAAAGCTTTATTATTACTTATTATATTATTATTACAGCTGGCTGTGGTTTACATGATGCATTTCCCATCAAGAAGCCTCTCATGGTTTGCTGTTTTTTTCTGGAATTTTTTCGGGTCTCTCTGATGGTCTTTCCTCTACCTCCGCTCTGCTTTTTTAATTTATTTTTTCTCCGCTATGCTGCGCGGCGCGATCAACTTTTTTTAGTCCTGTGACACACTAGATGCGTGGCGTGAGCGTCTCAGAAGCCTGGCGTGACCGTTTTTAAATCGGCTCCCATGTTAACAGGTTAGAGCTTGCACACTGCCTGCGTGAGACGAGCCGCACGGAAAACGCGTGCATGCTAGGAATTGAATCGACGCCTATTTTTCACGAGACACGCAAGCGTGTTGGAAGCGTTTCCAGGCAAAATAGAATAGGAAAAGATGTTTATATGTAATTTTGTACACGAATACATATTAATGAATGCCATTTTGATGTTTGAAAGCTAATCATCATTTATTTGAACGTATTTTCAAATTGAATTTCAATAAACCAACATCTACACGTTACGGGGTTTACATGTCCACTGTAGAAAACATCAGGACTTAAATCATGTTTATAATGCATTTTTGGAGAAACAACAAGTGAATATTGAAATAAATTATACATTAATATTCCTATTAAGTATGAGATATTATTACTAAAATGTTGCAAATGAATACTCCAATTAACTACTTTTTTCCATAAAATCTTCCTCCAAGAAAATGCTTAGGCTATATCCAATGAAAAGATACATTGCATTGAATGGGAATATTAATTTATGTCCATCTGAAACACATATTGCATAAAGTAAACTCGTGCATCAATTGATTACGTTACATCTTTAATAACATATCTGAGAATCATCTTAATACGAATTGTGGTTCGTATTAAACCCCATAATGTATTGGTGACTGAATTATTTTTGTTTTTTATGCTCTTAACAATGTGATTAAAAATGGAAAAAAATATAACACACTACAATAACAACGTAGTCTAGTGTGTCATCTGAGTGACGGTCCAACATCAGGTAATAAAGCTACAAAACATTTGGAAATGTTATTTAAATAAACAGACAGCCTACTTACTCATTTTTCGGATTTTGGAAGGTGTAGGTTATGTGAAAAAAGTTTAAACATGTCGTGAATACAAGACCCTTGTCTGTCGGCGGCCTCCCTCTATGTCACCTAGCAGCAGCAGCGCGCCAGCGCCGCGTCAGGCACGGTGCTGGTGTGCAAAGATACAGAAAACACGACGCAGCCGCCACAGAGCTGACACGCTACAGAAACGCCACGCTCACGCCACTCAAACATGTGGCGCGCGTTATAGTCGCGCGATACAACGAATCGATAATGAAATTCGTTGCCAACATTTTTAATAATCGATTTTTATCGATTTTATCGATTCGTTGTTGCAGCCCTACACCCAACACTGAATCTCAGCTAGTTATGACAAGTTCCTACTCTATCTAACAACAATATTTTATCTATTAAAATTTACTAGAAAATAAAATTAAAATTGAGATTTGATCTCAAGAACATATAAGAAAAACTGATATTTACAATAAGAACGGCATCTTTGTGTCTTTAGTCACATCTCAACATCACATGTCATCATTCTCAGCTCTTACCTGCTAATCTGGAGTTGACGTAAGGAGGAGAAATGTTGTCATGTGACCCCAGGTCCCGGCTGGTCATGTGACTGTACTGTGAGCCGTCTGCGTAATTCTGTAAAAACCAACATTAAAGCAGACGTCAATTACAGCGACGAAAGGATTCTGTTACAAGACTTTGACTTTATTGAACCACCACATCTGTCCGTCTGTAAATATAAACACAAAACTCCTGGTTTAAAGAAAGTGTAACTCGAAATGGGCGAACGAGTTCTTCCGAAAACACATTACGGGTCACTGGAACGTTCCAGGATCTAAAACTTTATTCTCACAGACTGAAACTGAACTGAGAGTTGATGAAATGTGAAGATGCGAACACATTTGCATTCAGAGGACGTGTTGAGTTCGTCTGGCCGGCGTGTGGAAAGTGCTCCGTAAGCACGTCCTTGTTTCACCTCTGTGTTCCTGAGCACTAATTCTGCTGATGTCAGACTCACTGTATATCTCAAGACCCTATCAAAGTGACCTTTGACCTTCTGAGATGATGCCGTCAAATCCAGAGGCCAACGCATGAAAATAAAGTCAACGGCACACGAAGCACAGCTGCAGCGATCGCCTCTGAAGAAAATGACCCTTCACATGTAGTGAGCTGACTAACTAGACGACAAGACAAAGAAAAGTTGGAAGTCCATAACTAATAAACTGAATATTGACATCAATTTACTGGAGCCTGAAGGCAAAAGTAAACAAATACAGTTGACAAGCTGAATTTTTTTTAATAGCAAAAACATTCAAGAACACTTTCAAATCTTTTTCCAATAAAAGTTTCCCAAATTTCGCAAAAATTAAAGAATTCTGAACTTTTTAAAATGAAGTCGAAATTCTTATTGTACGACTTTCTATATCTGAGAAAAAATTATAAAGGAATAACTATATTAACATCTTTATTTGACATGAAAACACAACTGAATGTCAGTTTTTTAAAGCACAAGATATTGGACAGAGCTTCTTGCAAATTAAACCTTATTTGGAAAAAAAGGATTGTAAATAATTTTTGAATGTTTATTTTTATAAAAATCCAAATAATGTTCAAGATTTACCTTTGCGGTTCTTACTCCATTTCCCCAGGACGAACTGGCTCTCTCTTCAACATCTACAAGAAAAGAAAGAAACAACAAATCAACATTCATTCAATCATCTAGTTCTGTTTGCCATTACAAAGGCAAACCTGTTTAAATCTGCTGTGAGTATATTTTCAATTCTTTTATATCCTTCGTCATTCATGGATCAGTTGTTCTTTACATTACATGTGAGTTTCTATATATTCTACGATGTAAAGACAGCGTTCACATCCAGCACAACTCAAATCTAATAACTTGATCTCATTCACCAGCAGCTGAAAAACAAACAACAAGACTGTATGTAATAATTAACGTCTCTCTCTCTCTCTCTCTTTATATTGTTTCTTCATCTTTGTATTCTTTATGCACAAACGCTTCATTGAATCGCTGAATGTGTACCTCCGTCAAACCTCTCACTCACGATAAAACACAACGCTCATGAGCTTCTGTTCTCGTGCCGCAGGAAAAACTTCACTTCAAAGTGTCTGTCTGAACGCCGGCACATGAAAGACACACATTCTTTGTTCGGACGTTCATTTATGTTTAAGTCAACGGCTGATAAAGAACCTCCATTCAGAGCCTTCGTGACTTCAAGATCAACATACCGCTCAGAGATGAAGGTTTTAAAACAGCGGATCTCTCATCACCGGGCCGTGATGTGGGCCGATGGCCAAAAAAACATCCCGTCGCAGGTAAAGACATAACAGACACTTCTGAAGCCTTCTTTCATCTTTACAAACACATTCATACACAGATTTTACCCGTAATCACAAACGTTGAACTTTCAGGAAACCACAAAATATTTGTTGAACAAAGGTTTTTAACATAAATACTGTCATTATAGACATTTCAGTTTTTCTTCATGATCGTCTTCTCATAACTGCAACGGTACTATAAAATATAAATCTAAAAAATTTAAATTTAATAGAAAAATAATAAAATCTCCTTGAGCTATAAACACAAGCAATGTTTCATGTTTTGTGTTTCATAATAATATAAGTAATAGATATTTAAAATCACAATAAATAAAGAGACTCTTTTGATCAGTTATGTTTATATATATTTATGTGTGTGTGTTTTTGGAGTGACCGGATATGAGGTCAGACAGACGAACATCACTTCTGCTCTTCTCAAGAGAGGCTGCTCTCTAAAAGCCATTTGAGGTGAGACATAATGAGTTTATTTCACCACACACACACACACACACACACACACATTATTTATCAGACTCTCTCTGTGTAATTTATTACTCTGAATCTCTCTCCTTATCAGCCACTGCCCATGTGGAAGTCCTCTCTCTCTCTCTCTCTCTCTCTCTCTCATACACACACACACACACACACACACACACACACACACACACACACACCTTTCACCTCTCAAACCTCTACTGGCACCTGGGGTCTCATAGCCTAAAGCCAGAGCAGACCAATAAAAGCATATAATGCACGCACGCATGCGCCCGCAAGCAGCTGACTGCAGACAGGTGGATTTGGGATTGATGAAAAGGTGTGTGTGCTTCAATCAGCATTTGAAGTAAACCAGGTATATTAAATAGCACATTAACGCACCAAAGGTAAAACCTTTAATCTCACCAGCTAAGAGACAGATACAGACAGACAGGCAGTGAGAGAAAGACAGTATGTGTTGTGTGAAAGTGAGAGCGCATACAGTGGGTCCGACACCCCAGGCCTGATGTTACAGGATTCACCAACTCAAACATGATTTATCACCTGCGACCTAACATCCAGTAAAAGCACCTAAATCCACTGTCAGCACCTGATCAGACTGCCTGTCTGTGGGTTTCAGATCTCGGCCCGTATTCTTAAACCATCTAAGAATCCCTAAGATATCATACGTCATCAGCGCAGTCACAATCGCTGTGCAGACACCGCGGGAGAACGGCAGGTAAACAGCTGGAGCCTAACTTTCCCCTTGTTAAATGTGTGCAAGTGGCACTAGCAAAGGACGAAGAAAAAAAGAGCATCTTTAAAACTGCCACGTCTAAAAACGTCTTATCAGCAAAGAGGTGAAAGCAGAATTCTATTGGCGAATGCTTTCCGGTCCCTGACGGTCGGTATGCGGCGGGTCCCCGTTCGATCTGTTGGGGATTGTGTTCTGGAGTTATCAATAGGAGATGGGAGTGAAAAAAGGGAAAATCCGATCTGAAATGAGAGTGTTGACGGGTATGATTATAATCTGGGCTGATTTTCCACGCTTGGAGCAACTTCCGGAGTCAAGGGTTTCAAAGATGATGCCACGGTAACTTCTGGACGTGTGGGTACATGTTATGATTTGATTTTGATACTTACATTTTTACATGTCTAATACATGCATGGGCATATAACACACCAGACACAGAAAAACACCATCGCGTCATATAACCCTTTAACTCACTGTCATTCAATTTAATTTGATTTCATAGTGCTTTTACAATTTGCATTGCATCAGAGCAGCTGTACATGAAATCAAAATCAAGATGAACAAAAGTAACCAACGATTTATTCCTTTACTAGGATCTTTTCTGTCTTTTTAACATGCCCACATTTCTACAAATTTTCTTAGAATTCTGTCACTGGGAGCAACTCTTTGCACTAAGATTATTCATGACTACGGGCCCTGATTGACAGCTGTCAGTCAAACTGTACAACACTCTGAATAACACACAGGGATTATTCCTCAAATATACACAAGATCATGTGACAAAAGTCTACCATACTATTACAACATTAAACATTGCATACTGTTTGTTTTTAAAGTATACAGTACACATTGAGTAGTACGCAGTACAGTCGTGTCATCCGTGTGTAAAGGAAACTGACAAATCCAGCAATGTTTGTCATTCACTAATTCTGGAAGTCCTCAAACAACCGTCGAGCGGAACACACTGGACTCGTAATACATGAATAAACCAATAAAATAATCCTCAGACATCGTAAATCTGAATAAATATTGACCTGCGTCCAGGACTGAAATATTTACATTAAGCTTTAATATTGTGTAGCGTGTCCGTGCGTGTGTGTGTCCGGCCTCTCGTCAGTGTGTAATGAAGTTACAGTGACAGATGTGTGTGTGTCTAACACAGATGAAATTAAAGCGCTCTGACACAAAACAGACTCACATTAATAGTGTTAGGTGTTCTGTCAGAGACAAACAGAGTCTGTCTCGCTCTCCAGCTCCCTGTCTATCCCTCTTTCATCTGTCGCTCTGTGTGTGCCCTCTCTCCACGCAAACCAGAGTTAAAAGAGACAAACATGAGACTATAACGACAAGAATAAGGAGCGTGTCACATGATCAGACAGCATGTCCAGAGAGAGAGAGAGAGAGAGAGATGAATAAAGAAAGAAAGAGTCTTTCCATGGAAATAAGCTTTTGATAAAATACCGTGTAAGTTTGATAAAATCATTGTAACGTAATAAATGCAGATTTTCACTAAATGCAGACCTTTGGCGAGGAAAAGCCGTTTACTTTCGGTTTTAAGGTATGAAATGATGTTCAAATGTCATGAACAGGCGATTTGGTTGAATCATTTGCAAATATAATGTCATATATGTTAATAAAATACATATTTATGTTTCATTTGTCAAAGAAAACCCATCAAAATGATTTGCTGCATCCGGGTAACTGTGTGTTATTAGTTTTGAAAGGTTCTTATCTGGAAATAACGAACCTGCAAATATTACTACCGGCCAATCAGAATCAAGCGTTCCATAGAGCCGTGTAATAAAAGTAAACATCACATCTCTTCTAAAAAAATTAAATATATGTAAATATTCAATATTAATGGTTTGTTCACATCACTAACACTCATGTAGACTACATGTAGAAATCATGTGTGTGTCATACACACACACACACACACACACACACACACACATGGAATTGGTATTGTTACAGTCACGCACCCAATCTAATACACACACACACACACTCACACACACACACACACACAATCACAGTTGCTGTCATCATCATGTTACCTGTAGAATCACAAAGAGTCCTCAAACTAGACCTTAGTGCCATGTGAGGGCTTACGGCCACCTGTCACACAACACACACACACAAACACCCGCGGTGAGCTCAGACCTCTGCTCTTTACTGTCAGATAGACTCCCACATGTCAGTCCATCAGATGACCCATAACCCTCTGCTCTGAATCACATGACCAGCAGACCTCAGTCGAGTCCAACAACAGAGCTGTCACACACACAGACGTGTAACTCAAAAACACATAAACACACAAACCCATCATTAATCAAAAATAAGAGATCAATTAATTGTGTGAGACATTGACAGATCTTCTGTCTCATTCTTGTGAAAACATCAGTTTCTCATTAAAACTTCTGCTTTACAATCTGATTGGATGAGGTCTGTTTGTGTAGTATTGCAGACACACACACACATGTAGTCTACAGCTAACGGTGACTGAGTGTTAGTGATGTGAACGAACCATTAATATTGAATATTTCCATTTATTTCATTTTTTATGAGAAGAGATGTGATTTTGTATCATATACTGTAACGGCTGAAGACATACACGGAGAGGTTTCTGTAAAAGACTAAATCAACGGAAGGTCACGCTCTGCAGAATTTCACCACATTCACTCTGCTTCATGTATTGTGTAACCGTGGTAAGAGGAAGAGCTGAGTTTAGTGTTTCAGCAACTCCTGACTGCTATGAGCAGGTGTGCGGCAAACTCTCTCTCTTTCTGGAAACATGCCATCATCATTCCCAGAAATTCCTTCAGATTCCAACATTCCCAGAATGCACCTCCCCCAGAACAAGCTGTAGAGACGCACACATCTGGAGAGATGCAGAAAACGAGATGTGGAAACCAGAGGGACTTTTGCAAACACACACACAGTTTTAACAAGAAACATCTGCACACGCATGCACATGCACACGCACCTACACACACACACACACACACACATATGATCTCTGATCACATCCTGATGGGATCAATCACATATCAGCACATACAGGTGTGTGTGTACAGGTGACGTCACACATGTTTATCATACACACACACACACACACACACACACACACACACACACACACACACACACACACACATGATCTCTGATCACATCCTGATGGGATCAATCACATATCAGCACATACAGGTGTGTGTGTACAGGTGACGTCACACATGTTTATCACACACACACACACACACATATGATCTCTGATCACATCCTGATGGGATCAATCACATATCAGCACATACAGGTGTGTGTGTACAGGTGACGTCACACATGTTTATCACACACACACACGCAGACGCACACACACATGATCTCTGATCACATCCTGATGGGATCAATCACATATCAGCACATACAGGTGTGTGTGTACAGGTGACGTCACACATGTTTATCACACACACACACACGCAGACGCGCACACACACACACACATGATCTCTGATCACATCCCGATGGGATTAATCACATATCAGCACATACAGGTGTTTGTGAACAGGTGACGTCACACATGTTTATCACACACACACACGCAGACGCGCACACACACACATGATCTCTGATCACATCCTGATGGGATTAATCACATATCAGCACATACAGGTGTTTGTGAACAGGTGACGTCACACATGTTTACCACACACACGCAGACGCACACACACATGATCTCTGATCACATTCCGATGGGATTAATCACATATCAGCACATATAGGTGTGTGTGTACAGGTGACGTTACACATGTTTATCACACACACACACACACACACACACACACACACACACACACACACACACATGATCTCTGATCACATTCCGATGGGATTAATCACATATCAGCACATGCAGGTGTGTGTGTACAGGTGACGTCACACATGTTTATCACACACACACACACACACACATGATCTCTGATCACATTCCGATGGGATTAATCACATATCAGCACATGCAGGTGTGTGTGTACAGGTGACGTCACACATGTTTATCACACACACACACACACACATGATCTCTGATCACATTCCGATGGGATTAATCACATATCAGCACATACAGGTGTGTGTGTACAGGTGACGTCACACATGTTTATCACACACACACACGCAGACGCACACACACATGATCTCTGATCACATCCTGATGGGATCAATCACATATCAACACATACAGGTGTGTGTGTACAGGTGACGTCACACATGTTTATCACACACACACACACACACACACACACACACACACACACACATGATCTCTGATCACATCCTGATGGGATCAATCACATATCAACACATACAGGTGTGTGTGTACAGGTGACGTCACACATGTTTATCACACACACACACACACACATGATCTCTGATCACATCCTGATGGGATCAATCACATATCAACACATACAGGTGTGTGTGTACAGGTGACGTCACACATGTTTATCACACACACACACGCAGACGCACACACACATGATCTCTGATCACATCCTGATGGGATCAATCACATATCAGCACATACAGGTGTTTGTGAACAGGTGACGTCACACATGTTTATCACACACACACACATGCACACACACACACACACATGATCTCTGATCACATCCTGATGGGATCAATCACATATCAACACATACAGGTGTGTGTGTACAGGTGACGTCACACATGTTTATCACACACACACGCAGACGCACATGATCTCTGATCACATCCTGATGGGATTAATCACATATCAGCACATACAGGTGTTTGTGAACAGGTGACGTCACACATGTTTATCACACACACACACATGCACACACACACACACATGATCTCTGATCACATCCTGATGGGATCAATCACATATCAGCACATACAGGTGTTTGTGAACAGGTGACGTCACACATGTTTATCACACACACACACACACACACGCAGAAGCCCACACACACACACATGATCTCTGATCACATTCCGACGGGATTAATCACATATCAGCACATACAGGTGTGTGTGTACAGGTGACGTCACACATGTTTATCACACACACACACACACACGCAGACGCGCACACACACACATGATCTCTGATCACATCCTGATGGGATTAATCACATATCAGCACATACAGGTGTTTGTGAACAGGTGACGTCACACATGTTTATCACACACACGCAGACGCACACACACACACACACATGATCTCTGATCACATCCTGATGTGATCAATCACATATCAGCACAGACAGGTGTGTGTGTACAGGTGACGTCACACATGTTTATCACACACACGCAGACGCACACACACATGATCTCTGATCACATTCCGATGGGATTAATCACATATCAGCACATACAGGGGTGTGTGTACAGGTGACGTCACACATGTTTATCACACACACACACATGCACACACACACACACATGATCTCTGATCACATCCTGATGGGATCAATCACATATCAACACATACAGGTGTGTGTGTACAGGTGACGTCACACATGTTTATCACACACACACGCAGACGCACACACACATGATCTCTGATCACATCCTGATGGGATCAATCACATATCAACACATACAGGTGTTTGTGAACAGGTGACGTCACACATGTTTATCACACACACGCAGACGCACACACACATGATCTCTGATCACATCCTGATGGGATCAATCACATATCAACACATACAGGTGTGTGTGTACAGGTGACGTCACACATGTTTATCACACACACACACACACACACACACATGATCTCTGATCACATCCTGATGGGATCAATCACATATCAACACATACAGGTGTGTGTGTACAGGTGACGTCACACATGTTTATCACACACACACACACACACATGATCTCTGATCACATCCTGATGGGATCAATCACATATCAACACATACAGGTGTGTGTGTACAGGTGACGTCACACATGTTTATCACAGACACGCAGACGCACACACACATGATCTCTGATCACATCCTGATGGGATCAATCACATATCAACACATACAGGTGTGTGTGTACAGGTGACGTCACACATGTTTATCACACACACACACACACACACACATGATCTCTGATCACATCCTGATGGGATCAATCACATATCAACACATACAGGTGTGTGTGTACAGGTGACGTCACACATGTTTATCACACACACACGCAGACGCACATGATCTCTGATCACATCCTGATGGGATCAATCACATATCAGCACATACAGGTGTGTGTGTACAGGTGACGTCACACATGTTTATCACACACACACACACACACGCAGACGCACACACACACACACACGCAGACGCGCACACACACACATGATCTCTGATCACATCCTGATGGGATCAATCACATATCAGCACATACAGGTGTGTGTGTACAGGTGACGTCACACATGTTTATCACACACACACACGCAGACGCACACACACATGATCTCTGATCACATCCTGATGGGATTAATCACATATCAGCACATACAGGTGTTTGTGAACAGGTGACGTCACACATGTTTATCACACACACACACATGCACACACACACACACATGATCTCTGATCACATCCTGATGGGATCAATCACATATCAACACATACAGGTGTGTGTGTACAGGTGACGTCACACATGTTTATCACACACACACACACACACACACACACACGCAGAAGCCCACACACACACACATGATCTCTGATCACATTCCGACGGGATTAATCACATATCAGCACATACAGGTGTGTGTGTACAGGTGACGTCACACATGTTTATCACACACACACACACACACGCAGACGCGCACACACACACATGATCTCTGATCACATCCTGATGGGATTAATCACATATCAGCACATACAGGTGTTTGTGAACAGGTGACGTCACACATGTTTATCACACACACACACACGCAGACGCACACACACACACACACACACATGATCTCTGATCACATTCCGATGGGATTAATCACATATCAGCACATACAGGTGTTTGTGAACAGGTGACGTCACACATGTTTATCACACACACACACACACGCAGACGCACATACACACACACACACACACATGATCTCTGATCACATCCTGATTGGATTAATCACATTTCAGCACATACAGGTGTTTGTGAACAGGTGACGTCACGCATGTTTATCACACACACACACACACGCAGACGCACATACACACACACACACACATGATCTCTGATCACATCCTGATTGGATTAATCACATTTCAGCACATATGGGTGTGTACGCACGCAGACGCACACACACGCACGCACGCAAAGTTTCATATGCAAATGTAATGACATCAATACCCTCATTAGCATACAGACACCGCATCATAAATCTCTTATGCATTAGGGAACAATTATTTTGACCTTCAATGTGTATCTGGACAACACTTTCATCAGTGAGAACCTTTATTTGAATTAAACCTTCATCTGAATCTATAAACCATTTGCATCACTCCTGTCAAATGCTTAGTATCCATCCTACAGACTAACATATTCTGTATATCATATTAAAGTCTCAGTTTGCTTTTTATTTAATCTTCATCATTTTTGGGGTAAGTCAAGGTACAATACTGAGCAAATATCTCATTGTGGTTTAACAGCCATGACAACACAACCGTTCTTGTAGAATCTAGATAACACATTTAACCATATGACTAACTTCTACAAGAAACACAGCTGTCTGCTTTCAAACAATGGCTCTCTCTTCTTTAAGAGTGAAACATCAGGACATAAAAGCTCTCTTAATGTTTCTCTCAGGGCCATACAATCTCACATTTTACGTTTAATCCACTCTCACATCTCTCATCACATGTAAATCACTCAGTTTTCAGCGCTTACAGTTAAATGACTGAAGTAAGAGATGAAATGGCTGATTTGTGAACGACTGCTTTGAGATTTAAAAAGTCATTACAGAAACGGTCTTGTGTAACCGGAGAGAAACTCGCTCTTGGCCTCCGTTATATCACTTTATAAAGAGGTGAATCTGAGATTTAAACCAAATATACAGTTGTTCAACTCATCCTTCATAAAATCTGATGTCATCGACCTTGAACTTAAATCCAGTCTGAGATCTGTAAATCTGATCACACAGGAAAATGACAAAAAGTCTTTTATTTTCTTTATATATACAGTATATATAATCTAGATTTTTTAACAATGTGATGCCGGTTTAATCTTATTGGTTAGACTAGAAACATGTGACCTGTATCAACATAAATTATGTTTTAATATTTATGTTTTATTTTGTGCTTTTTTCTACGTTTAAAAGTTCTTTAGGGTTTGGCTTTCTCACCTTCTTTCCCAATTTTATTTTAAACTTCAGTTTTATTTTTAAGTGATATATTCAATTTGTATTAAATCTTGACAGTTGTCAAATCTATAAGTCGAATATACAAAAAAGTCTTGTTTTGTTTTTGTTCAAAGTAGATAAAGTAAGGAAAAGGCTGATAGAGATCAGAGAGAAAGAGATCAGACTTCATGATTATTCTGAACGCTCGCAGGGAATCTCCTTCCTGTACGACACTCATGGGAACGACATCATTTCCTGTGTCCAGTTCCTTCCTGCTCACGCATGCACAAAGAGGATCTGTTTCACTCACGACCCTAAACGTGACCCTTGACCTTCTCACCACACACAACAGGAACAGAAGCAACGCTTCTTAAACATGTGTGTGTATCTCAGATGTCTGATGTCTTATTTAACCGAACATCCTCAGACAGAAGACCTAAAGCATGACATCATATGTTGCCAATATTCTGTTGCGGACCTGAAATGATTTTCCACTCAAAATCTGGTGTGACCGACCCCTCACACGCTTTCCTCCCCATGATGGATGGATTCTATAGAGCGAAAGAATAAGACGACAGATTTCGCTCCATCAATCTGCTAACTCCATTAGGTTTGAGTCACGTGTTTTTCATCGTCTCCTTCCATATTTTAGTTTCTTAAAATGAATTTGGTATTTGTACCCACATCCTGAAGGGACCGCCGTGTCACCACAGCAGAAAGAAAAGTTCAGATGATTCATTCCATCTCGTCAACATCAAACAGCAGAACAAATCCACACGGCCCGGGAACCATGAAGCCGTTACTTATATTAAGGGCCGTGTCATGTTTTTATAATGTGACGTAAAGCAGACGAAACCACACCTGCAGCTGCACGAAAACCAGACGAAAGAAACAGTTGGAATAGAGAAGCGGGTGAGGATCAATGTGATGGGTTAACCAAACCTGAGGTCGTCGCTCTCTCACACACACACACACACACACACACACACTACAGCTGCTCTCTCTCTCTCTCTCTCTCTCTCTCTCGTTGGTGGTTTGGTTTTCTGATGGCAGTTACAGATGTTTAAAGGCTCATTCAGGAAGCGATTGAGCTCTAGATGATGTCTGGATGGTGTGGATGTTCTGTATTGCATGAGACAGATGAAGGGCAAAAATGATGAGGATGAGGCTTAAACATCTGGTGAACTTACAGAGAAAAAACATCTAATTAACTTTTGAAGCACGTTACTGCAAAATACCATATAACCATGATATAACCACGTGTTGTTCAGCAACGGTTGCTCATTTTATGTTGGTTACACTTTACATTAAGGTACCCTTTATAAAGCATTAATAAGTCATTTACAAATGCATTATGAAGCTATAAAGTTATAACTGCATGAATAAAAAGAGGGATTCTAATGAAATACCTCTCTCTCTCTCTCTCTCTCTCTCTCTCTCTCTCTCCCTTTCTCTCTCTTTCTCTCTCTTTCTCTCTGTCTCTGTCTCTCTCTTTTTCTCTCACTCTCTCTGTGTCTCTCTCTCCCTTTCTCTCTCTTTCTCTCTCTCTCTCTCTCTCTCTCTCTCTCTCTCTCTCTCTCTCTCTCTCTCTCTCTCTCTCTCTCTCTCACCACCTGCCTAAGTGTGTGTGTCAGAAAAAGAGAAGGACCATTATACACAAGAGACTCGGAGAGGAAACAGAGAGAGAGAGACTGGATCACACCACATCACTGTCTGTCTGTGTTTATTGTTTTTTCATCAGATTTCAGACACAGGTGTATGATGTCACTCCAGCAACAGAAACACTTATTTAACAAAAGAGAAAAACTCTTATTCTCTCTCTCGTCACCTGCAAATAAACCCATGATATCAGTGACTGGATGATGTTGGTTTAACTTCTACAACACATGCAATGAAATCATCCATCAGGCTAACATCTGAACAGCAGCTCACGCTTCATCATAAAACCATGGCCAGAGAATTCCCAACTTCCTGTTTCCTGTTTTCCAGAACGGGATTTCCACACATTGATCGTGTTTGATTCTCATCCAGATCAAAACAAAAAGAAGAGAGACCATCAACCGGTCACGCATATTTAACCCTGAAGAAGAAAGTTTTGCTTATTCGCTTGAATCTGAATCACATTGGCAGGATTTATAATCAAATGATACAAAATCTCACTAACACCACCTCCACAAGACCATCAACATCTCCAGACGCAGCGTCTGTTATCACGTCACATCCCGTCAGCATGTCTCCATCACTGAGAGACCCCAGACTAATGTTCCCTCCTGTTTACCTCAACAAATTATTCAGAGAGCAAACATCTCGAGTACTGAAGATGTCCGCCAGACACATCTCACCTTCAGTCATTCACAAAACAAGAAAGCTTCGCTAGAGCAAGAATAATGTCCTTCCCGAGCACATGTATCATGTTATTGTTTCAAACAGAGATTGAGACATGAGCTAATGAACTACAGCTACTCAATATGTCGTACATTTGTTTTGGTTTCTAAATCATTTGTAAAAAACATTCTTACATAAATGATCGCTCAATGTTCATGCAAATGCCTTCATGTTTTATACAGAAATGTTTGTTCTGATTGTGTTTTATGTGTTGCAAACACAAGATGCAGTGATGAGACGAATCTACAATAATACGCGATCAATAGTCCATCACTTTCCTACACAGACCACACCAATGATGACAACTCGAACTAAAAGATAAATTTTGACAAATCTATTTCAATGTAAGAGAACATCGAGACCAAAATTAATACAGATGCATCTCTTTTCATCACAAGTTTCATGAAAGAAAATTACAATTTAAAAAAGAAAAAACGATGTTTCAGTCGGTATTTTTCGTTAATCATCATACGTCATTAATCTTGCTCTGAAATATAAATCATTGACAGGACAACATTGAATAAACATTGTTTTTCCATCTGAATCATCATTATGGTTGATGTTGAAATTTCAATGCAAAATAAATGTTGAATCACCATTACCATATTGATGAAAACCTGACGTTATTAATGTTGATGCCAACAATATTGGAACAACATTGATCTATAGTTATCTGTATGATTGATTAAGCATTGATATTTGGTTTACCGGGCGATCGCTGAATGTGTTGAAAAGTCATTGATTTATAGTTGACCGGGAAACGACGCTGTTGTTGAAGAGTCATCAACATATAGTTGACCGGGAAATATGATTGAAATGATTGAATGGTTGAGCGGGAGATCAACAACAACGTACTGCACCGGACACAGCTCATTTCTGGACCTTGGCACAAGCGTACAGGTAAGCTCGCTTAATGTTCGATATGAATGAATTGTACCAAATCAAAAACATGATGGTTAATGAAGTAACCGACGCAGTGCTGATTTTTGTTTTACCAATGTGTCAAAATCTACCAAAAGTACTTGATCTCTTCTAGGTTATAAAGTTAGCAAAACCTCATTAGCAGCTCAAAATACATGTCCGTACCCCTTACTAGTGTCGTGAAATCTATATTAACACAGCACCGCTATTTCTTCTGCCCGCCGGAGAGCACCGGCGGAACCAACGCTAGCATAGTGCTCTATCTAGCGCTAGCTACCCACAGCAGTGACCGCGGCGGGCCAGAATTACACAAAATACATGGTTTATCTTTACTTTATTTAATGCAGGACTGTCTCGAGTTGTAACGTTAACTGGAAATGCCGATTAGACCATCTCGTAATGGCCTACAAATCCAAAATATGAATAATCCTCGAGCAGGGCTGCGATGTTTTACACAACTCCATGTGTTTGTTTTCAGAAATGATAACAGTCGTTTTATACTAGTGCTTATGCGATATCACGATTTTTGATGATTTTCTGCACCTTTTCTGAGCGCAGGGTTATACAGCGCCTGACAACCAAGCCTGGCGTCAAGGGAGAGCATAATGCTGCGTTCCAGGCAACCTGTAAGCCGTGTTTTTCAAACCTTATACCCGTGAAAGTGCACTGGAACGGCAGTCAAACCCGTGACTTCCCACCCGTGAACACGTACTATCGATGTACTCCCAGTTACGAGTTGTAAAAACACGAGTTACAGGTTGCCTACGCAGCATTAGCCCCACATACTTCATTTAGAAACAATTCAAATGCCTCGTTAAATTTTAAAGACCTTATTATTAGCCTGTTTTTGCGGTGAGATTTATGCATTTTCCTTCATGTTTTGTGTGTGTTATGCCTTAATTACTGTTTATGTACGTGTTTTAGTGTAGTGTGATTAGCCTTTTAATTCTACCCCGTGTGTGACCCTTCGTGTGTGGGACGGGTGGCTGCGTCCACCCCTGTGTGTGTAGCGTGTGTGTGTTTTTGACTTTATTTGACTTTATGTGTATGCTACTGTGTTCGTGCCATGTTCTGCTCCCAATCCTTGACAACAGCTTGATTGAACAAATCATTGACTAAATCATAGCATACTTTAACTTGTATTCTAGATGCCTTGACTCAACATCTTACAATGGCAAACACCTATGACTTTGCTCAAGCAGTACAGAAGTGGCTGCGCTATACGCCCCAGACCGAGCTGGAGGAGCTGGAAGACAGACGCAGCAGGAGTTATAGCACGTTAAAAAAAGAAATCTGTTGATCTCTAGGTATGATTTTAACGTTGTTTCAATGATAATAAGGGTGCAACATGATGAAGAATCAACATCAGAGTTCAACGTTGATTCAATGAATTTATCGTTGACAGCAGGATGTTGATTTAACATCGTTTCAATTACATTTGCTATCTGGGTAGTGTAAAAACACGGTAAAAGCATCAGATATTAGGCCTCGTGTTTGATGTGTCAATGAGACGCTGTGATTGTCAAAACCAGAACTTTGAGGTCTTTTCAGATTTCAGCTCAATACACAGAATGAAGACACGACGGCGGCGGCGGCGGCACTGATGGCTCTGGGATTGACACCTCACTGTCACCCTATTCTGGGTTTACACGAGTCAGAGTGAGAAAGCGCTAACAAGTTAGCATTCAGTGTGGGTGACAGCACTAGCTCAACGCACTACACACACACACACTCACACACACACACTGATCCCATACCATTGACACACACACATCATATCTTAGACACACACACACATACACTGAGGCTCTAGGGATAACCACACAACTAACACACAATATAGTCAAGGTCTCTCTCTCTCTCTCTCTCTGAGCTCATATCAAATGTCTTTAAGTAACTCCATTAGAAAGCTATTACAGCGTAATGTCTGTCTAAACGCATTATTAAACTTCAGTCAACCTCTGAATATTTCAAGATAATACTGATTTAATTTGGAAATATAATAGAGCCTGTTAGTAGATCTGCAGCCAATTCATTCATTCATCAAACCGCTCTCTCGCTCTTTACATATACACAAGCAAACACAGTTATCTCTCTGTTTCACTGCGTCTCTGTTTTAAAACACAGTCAGCAGATATTAATGTTTGTATCCATCCAATAATATCGGTCACGAGTGTCACAAACACTGTTTTGGTGTCTCAGGATTTCATGCACTTCATGTATTAAATGCTTTTTCTTAACAAGTGTGCCATCTCAGACCCTTTTTTTCACACAATGCATTATGGGATTGTTGTTCTCTGTGTAATTCTTGTTCAATGGAATGAAGTGAAAAGTGTATAGTCAGACTCAATGTGTGTGTGTGTGTGTGTGTGTGTGTGTGTGTGGTTTGTGTGGTTTGTGTGCATGTCCTGTATGTCCGTGTCCATGTGTGTGTGTGTGTGTGGTTTGTGTGCATGTCCTGTATGTCCGTGTCCATGTGTGTGTGTGTGTGTGTGCATGTCCTGTATGTCCGTGTCCATGTGTGTGTGTGTGTGTGTGTGTGTGTGTGTGTGTGCGTGTGCATGTCCATGTCGATGTGTGTGTCCAAGTGTGTGTGCATGTCCATGTCCATGTGTTTGTCCATGTGCGTGTGCAAATCCGTGTCCATGTGTGTTTCCTTGTGTGTGTGCATGTCCATGTGTGTTTGTATGTCCGTGTCAATGTGCGTGTCCATGTGTTATTCCTTGTGCGTGTCAGTGTGTGCGAATGTCCTTGTCAATGTGTGTGTGCGGTGGCTCTTTACCATCATACTAACATGTTTAAGAGAGTGACACACATGTCAGAGTGTTTGCAACTTTTTCAAGCCTTTAAGTTTTTCTTACTAAAACTCACAACAACAACAAACAAAGAGAACCCAAGAAGAATTACACACACACACACACACACACACACACACACACAGAAGAAGCTGGCCTTGATATAAACCAGGGAATTAAGATGCTGTAGCACCGACACACATAAGACCACAACCTATAACACAAGATGAATCACAGATCAGATCTCTCTAATTTCTCAGTTATTTCTCCGAGATGTGTGAAGAGGACGGTTTGTTCTTAACGGGTTTGTCGTGTTGCATCTAGTATGGATAAAATGTACAATTATAATGGCTTCCAATGTGTTTTCTTGTTTTTTGTCGTATCCGATGTAGACGGTGTAATATATTTATCCTGAAAAAAGACCCCAGTGACCTTGCTGTAGTTTCAGAAGAGTTCTCAAGATGAAGCTTTTACAGACGAAGCTCTCCGATGTGTTTATATTTCTCTATATTCATATACTGTTTGTCAGCGGTTGACTCATCACTGTCTATTTTTACTGCTCTTCAGAAATAATGACAGAAAAACAAACAGAAGTTCACAGAAACTTAATAATTCTCCTCTCTTCATTAAGACTTTACATCATGATATCTGTGATGAACATCAGCTGATACACGACTAACAACCACATGAGCAAAACTGAAAGAAACTCTTATCGCTTCTGACTGAGATTCTTATACACGTTCTTCATGGAACAGCGATTCACAGTGTGTCAGACAAAACACGACAGAATGTTAAAAATGCTCCATATTTCAATCTAATATTTCACTTTGGCCTTCTTGACGGACCTCAGTCAAACTGAGCTCAGATTATTGGAGATCTCAATATGATTTCTCATCAGATCCACATTATTTGACCTCTAAGATCTATGATCTATGTATTTCTCCTGAGCAGTTTTAGGAGAAGCATCTGAACACCTGAGAACTCCATCAAGAAGCAAAAAGATTGAACACGACGCACAATGAACCCAACAAACCCACCGGACGTCACGCTCACGGTGAGACTATTTGTCTGTCTCAGGCCTGCGATGAGTGAGACGCGTTTCTCTCGTACGCGTTTGGCTTCGAGGAGCAAAGAGTCTGAGTATAAGTGAGTTCTGTTCGCACTTGAGAAGAAAACATATGCTGGAACATTAATGCTGATTCTAACAGAGCCAAGAGCACACATATCACTATTATCCAAACGGAAGAGCGACGCCAGGCGTTACGACACCCAACACACCTCAATCACACTCGCCCGACCCGTCCCACACACACACGCGCTTAAAGAGAGATGCTGGGTTTTTTATAGCCTTGTAAACAAAGTTAAGCGATGAATAACAATATTATATGTGTGTTTTTGTGTGACGTGTGGGCGAGTCTTCCTTAACGCATACGCAGGGAAGCGCAGATATGAGAAAAGAAATATAGAAGATATAAAAACCTTTGGATGTTATCCAGATCTGAGTGAGGAATGTTCTTCATTTCTTTACAACTTCTGACTGCATGACGTCTCTCTAGATTTAATGTTTCTGAGGTGAACAATTCTGTCATCTCACAAAACCTCTTAAAGGGACGGAAACATTCGGGGTACTGTATCGCTCTTCAGTACAACACAAAAGAAGATATTTAGAGAAATGTCTCTGTGTTTTTGTGTTCATACAACAGAAGTCAATGAAGTTTTGTGTGTTTGAATATCAACATTCTTCAAAATATCTGCTGTTGTGTTCTGGAAGAAACTCATACAGATTAATTGTTCTTCGATGGCATCATTGACTTTTAAAGGTGTGCATCAAAATGTGCTGTGAATCATCATGAAAAGGAAAAAGGCCAAAATATAATTGATTTATTTCGATGCTGGAGTTAAATATGAATGAATGTTTTCAGTGTTGTGTTGTGGTCTTAAATCTTTAAATGTAGACCTGTGATTAACCATGACAGAGGTTTGACTGGACGGTACATGCCTCCTCTTGACCGGCCTGACGGACACACACACATGGACACGCACACACACATGGACACACACATGGACACGCACAAACACATGGACACACACATGGACACGCACAAACACATGGACACACACATGGACACGCACACACACATGGAGACGCACACACACATGGACACACACATGGACACGCACACACACATGGACACACACATGGACACGCACACACACATGGACACGCACAAACACATGGACACACACATGGACACGCACACACACATGGACACACACATGGACACGCACACACACAAGGACACACACATGGACACGCACAAACACATGGACACACACATGGACACGCACACACACATGGAGACGCACACACACATAGACACACACATGGACACACACACACACATGGACACACACATGGACACACACATGGACACGAACACACACATGGACACGCACACACACATGGACACACACATGGACACACACACATGGACACACACATGGACACGCACAAACACATGGACACACACATGGACACGCACACACACATGGACACACACATGGACACGCACAAACACATGGACACACACATGGACACGCACAAACACATGGACACACACATGGAGACGCACACACACATGGACACACACATGGACACACACACACACATGGACACACACATGGACACACACATGGACACGAACACACACATGGACACGCACACACACATGGACACACACATGGACACGCACACACACATGGACACACACATGGACACGCACAAACACATGGACACACACATGGACACGCACACACACATGGACACACACATGGACACGCACAAACACATGGACACACACATGGACACGCACAAACACATGGACCTGACAAACACATGGACACACACATGGATACACAAAAACACATGGACACACACATGGACACACACATGGACACGCACAAACACATGGACACACACATGGACACACACAAACACGTGGACACGGACACACACGCACACACACATGAAGACGCACATAGATGGACACGGACATGCTCACACACATGGACATGAACACACACACGGACACACACAGGGAAACGCACACACAAACGGATATACACACATACACACATGAACACACGTGCAGACAGACAAACACATGCACACACAAAAGGACACGCACACACATACACGCGAACACATGCACATGGACACACACAACCACTTTGAGAATTTCATTCATTTCCTCACGTAAAAGCCACATACAGCTTTAGAAAACCTGAAATACAATATACTGTAGCGTTGCCATAAAACATCAACAAAAACATCATCTTGTGTGTTTGGACGAGGACAGAAGCTCAGACTGCTGTAAACAACATCAGAATGAGTAAAACACATTTAGCAGACGCTTTTATCCAAAGTGACATCTTACAGTGAAGATGAAGGAA
>NC_136785.1:589425-592650 GCF_947034865.1 Barbatula barbatula | reverse complement strand
ACCATGTGAACCACTTCTGGAATTTAACTTGTATGTCTACAGCTTTAAACGCAAGCAAGGCCACATAAATCTGATCATTTAATGAATTCAAACCGGGATCATTTAAAAAATGTACAGCTGTGATAAAGAACGCTTCTCACATCCGATCGGAGGAACAGACACACAGATGCTGCTCACAAACACATTAACAAGTAAAGTGAACCCAGAACATCTTATCAACCACACACGGCAAACTACAGTCTAACATTTCATGTGAGAAACACGGCTCACTTTAACTGAGCTTGAACGCAATTAAAATCAATTACATTTCTCTTATCAGTTCCAGTGTGCACATGTGTTAAAGGTACAGTACACACAAAAACACACCTCAAGTTGTATTGTATTGTCAACAGTGTTGGGTGTAATTTAATTACATTTCCCTTACGATAACGTCTGATGTCAATTAACTAAATAATGTGTAATATATTCAATAGTGGAAATGACATCACGATTATAAATGTATGCTTTAATGTTTGTATACTTTGGTCAGTCAATAAGAATAATCGATATTGTTATTTATTATTTATTTGAATTAATTAATTTATTAAATGAAAAGTCGTTTCATGTCTATCCTTGAATCAATTCTAATTAAGTTGTTGTAGGATATAGAAAGTCATTAGTAATAAGGAGTAATTTGTACAGTAATCTTTGAATATGTAATTAGTAACTAGTAATGAATTACTTTTTCAGAGTAACTTGATTGTCAATCTGTATAAATGTATTTTTTCAGATAAACATATTTTGGAAAAATGTTAGCAACTGAGTTTTCTGGGGCACCGTTGACTTCCACAGTAAAATAAATTTAAATGATATTCGAAAGTCCCACAGAACTTTCCTAAATTCTTCAAAATATTTCATTTATTTTGTGTTCAACAGAACAACAAATACACAATGTTTTTTTCTTTTATGGTAGTAAATGATGTCCCAAAGATGAAAAAGACTAACATTCTTCCAAATATCTTTCAGCAAAACAAAGACATTTTTACAGATTTGGTACAGATTTGGTGAGTAAATACATTTTTGGGAGCAGTATCCCTTAAACTTGTGATCTACTGATATCTCAATAAAAACCCTTATGAAAATGAATCAGAATTCTAAGAGGATACAAAACGGCGCCTATAAATATACATATGTTTTGCAAACCAGACAATGAGCAGGACCAGCCGTACAATCTGATATCTTTTTACAACTTTGGAATCGAAACTGGGATTCGCTAAGAATCAGAATTGATCATTTTATGATATATCATCGATATTGATATTACACGATATATCATGTAAGGTCAGACCCGAGCTCAGACCCAAATCACAGCTGTCTTGTCATTATGCTTTTATTGTAATGGCATGAAAATCTGTCATCTGTGAGTCACTTTGGATAAAAGCATATACTCAATGAATAAATATGTCAATGTATTGTACCACAGTATCGGGGCAGCTTTCCTGTATCTCAGTGGTTGTGTGTCTGACCTCAGGGGATTACAGATACCTGTGTATAAATGTATAAGATAATGCAATGTAAGTCACTTTGGATAAAAGCGTCTGCCAAATGCATAAATGGAAATAGAAATATATGTTTCTGTCCAGGGACGTGCACAGGAATTTTGAGGGGCAGTTGCTCTGACCTGAAAAAAGGGCAACCCCCCCACCCCCCCCCCAAAAAAACCTGACAGGCTATATGAAGGACTGAGAATAACACGGTCTTTATTAAAATATATATATAAAGAAGTCAAACACTGAAATCCAGCACTCAATCACCTTAACTAGTACTAATAATAACACAGAAAAACATGACTCCCTGAAATATCTCTCCTGAATCCGCCTCCCTTTCATGGGCATCTTGGCTTCAAACATTATCCAAAATAGTGATAGGATTTAGGCATTTAACCATTTAGAATAAAATAATTAATGTGATGCATTGCTTCCATCATTCATTCTTCTTGCTAAAACGAAATGTGAGAAACTAACTATCAGCAGACATGTAGCTTAGTTTGCCTAATGCCTACCTACCAAAAAGAATAGTAGCAGGCTGCTTGTCTGCAAGCTATCTGTCTTATTATTTAGGCTAAACGTGGCAAACTCAGCCTGGATTTATGAAGATTTTAATTCATTTCACAAAACTTGATGATGATGATCGTTCGTTTGTTATACATCACAAACTCACCTTTTCTGACAACGTAATACTGGCCATTTCCATAACACCAAAAAGGAGGACACTCAGCATTTAGTGAGGCAAGAATAACTGCATAGGACTCTGGTGTACTCACAACTACAATACAATTTTGTGCATCATATCGCCTACTCTGTTTTTTCAAAAATTGTCTGGCAATGAATATTTGACCTAAGCTTAAGGGAAGATGTACCTGCAGCTCGTCGGTTACTTTTGTTTTTCTGTGCTGGCATGTCGCATGTCCCTTGACTACAAACGTCCACTTCACAGCGACATCCATGAAAAGTGTCTCTACAGCCTTTTTATATAAAGTTGTGCTCTTTTGTCCATTCCAGATTAAATGAGGTTTCAGCAAGTTACCGTTATGATGTGACGAAATCAGCACGTGGACTCCACTTCCACGTCGTGGAGGCTTGCTTACGTCAGCCAATAATTTGTTTGACCGGAGATCTTACGGCGTCAGACGCAATGCTGCTGCGTCCCAATAAATGTTCTAAAGCGGGTTTTGTTTAGGCCGATTCAGCACAAAAGAAGGACAAATGAGTGTTCGGTTTGAGGCTGCCACGGACACGGGGGCTTAAAATCCGGACTGTCCGGCCGAAATCCAGACGTGTGCAGTTGGGTCGTATCACCCGATAACTGCGACAATCTCCTTCTAGGGCCGCTCATGCAGTCTCAGCTCAGGTGCCGGTCACGTGCAGTGCTGAACCCATGTAAACAGAGTTCGCCCTTCCTCTTCTGACTTTCACTTTCGTTGCCCGAATACGGAGGTGAATGAGGCTTTTCGCGTTTTTTTATCTAGACTTATGTGAAATTCTGCATTCATTGTACATGATTTATTTATTTATTTTCCACCTCGGGAGGGCAACGTGAGTCGAGAAGGGCATATGGGCAGTTGCCCGGGCAACCTGAGCAACCCCCCTGTGCACGTCCCTGATTCTGTCGGGGCTCAGTGATTCAACTTCCTGTTTCTCTTCCCGAGGTCATGAACTCCGAACGCAATAACAGAAAAATAGTAAC
>NC_136785.1:561925-586925 GCF_947034865.1 Barbatula barbatula | reverse complement strand
CACCCTTAGCTCTTATTCTATACAAAAATCATGAAACAAAAGAGTAATTGTGTTTGAGATACACAAAAGTGTTTTATGCTTACACGTGTAGATCACTCGGTAATGCAAACAATAGCCATAAACAAACAGCATAATCATTAGAATAACATTATCATATGAACAATTACTCAAAGAAATCCAACATTATGCAGTCAATTATCGTGTTATGTTGTGTGCATTATATAATGTGTTAGGACATCTTATTTTTCTGAAATTATTGGAAATCAGATTTGAAATGGAAATTCCTTTAAATTCTCTAAAGCCACATCGAGCTATTTTCCACAATGCTGGTGAAAATTCTTAAAGATTAAATCCAATCGATGTTTTCACTTCAGTCAACAGAATCCACTTACAGACCCAACAAAACCAGAATATTAAAATACAGAACCGACAGCATAATGTTCTATCTTTAGATATCTGAACACATGTTATGTGTTTACAACAGATCCTGACAAAAACAGAGACACTGGTATTTAAAGAAGAAGCATCTCATTTCTGAATCCAACAAAACTGGAAAACTCAACGTTTATTCATTTATTATTTTAAAGACACTAAAAGCATTCAATGTCTATTAACCCCAATGTAAAAATAACACAAATAAATACCAAACAAATGACATTTTCTTGCAAGAAATCACAACTATTTGATTCTATCAAAGTGAGATGATCTCAGAACCGGGCGTGTCCATTGATGTCAACATCCAATCTGAGTTCACCTAATGGGCAGAGGGCATGTCCCCTGAACTACTAGTTTCTCTATTACAAATGAAATTGAATTTTTTACCTAAAAAAAACTCAAAATCTTTATGTGACCAATGCTCAAATAAGACAAAACGTTGAAGATTTGACTGGATCTGTATAGGATTTAATTGTATGAAATTACAAATCGTTACAGTTTAACCCTCCATCAAATGTGAAGAGGGATTCCGATGTCGACTGAGATGTTTTTGAGCAGTAAAACAAAGAACCCCAAGGCCATCACGTCTCCGGTAAAGAGAAAGCTCCAAACCCACTCAAAATCTCACAATTATAAACAGGCAAATTATTAGCATTAGCAGGCAAATTGTAGCAATAATATTGCTATTAAAGCTAAATCGCTCATTAATTCCTAATCTCGAGCACAATTAAAGGGTTTGATATTCTCTGCATCTCTCCCCCTCACTGACGTTCCCGTCTTTTCTTCGGTGGTTCTGCTGGAGACGGAGTGAGACAAAGAGTTTCTCAGAGGTGATGGACTGTGGGAGGAGGAATCTCTCTCTCTCTCTTCATCTGTGCACTTAATGCAATCGCTGCCTTTGATTGACAAGCATAACCAAAACACAGCGATGTAAATAGCAGCATGAAGCAGTCGGGCTGCACGCCCAACAAACGCTTTACACAGGAGCGTCGCATTATTAAAATAACCCCACTTTTCAACATGGCTTAATAAGCTACGCTTGTTACCGCAAAACAAACGCACGCCATCCGGGCCTATCTGCCGTCGGCCCGATTCTCAGAGACTGGCACGGGAAACGGGCACGCTTTAGAGACGCCACCACGGCACACAAAGACGAAGAAGTGCCAGATATGGGTTTTAGCATCTCGGAGACGTTAAGCTTTCAGACAGATAAATACAACGTAAATTTAGCCCGGTGCCCACACGTCCCTGTGTTATTTATTTATTATCTCGTCTGCCTGCTTATTCTTCAACCATTCACACTTTATAAAACGTTTCCTTGCGTCGCATAGCCAACTGCAAGTTGCGTGGCAACAGCAAGTTGCGTGTAGTTTAGAGACCCCCCCACGACCCCACCCGAGTTTCCGACGGCATAAAACTGCGACACAATTCAGGCAAAAGCTGAAGAACTGAGGGGCAAAGGCAGGGGAAGGGGGTGCATGCAAATTACGGAACGCTAAACAACACTCAACTCTGATGAAAACAATAGCAGGCATTGAATACGGCCCAGCCGCGGCTGCAGAAACACTCTGTGCCCTCCATCTGTGCCTCCACATCATCATCATCATATCAGTGTGTGTTCAGAAACACACGCGGTCATCCCTGTGTGCTTTCCGTCCGGAGAGCCGGCCCTGGGGTCAAGGTCGTTTTATACGTCTTCATAATTATTTATTCGTTTTATGCGGGAAACATTCATCAGAGGATAAATTTAATTCTGCTCTATCACACGCAGCAAGCAAAAACCCAAACAGATTTTCCTGCATCGCAACAAACGACATTATAAACTGCAATGCAATAAAATGTCACGTTTTATAAAAGATGCATTTTAACAACACGAATCTCTGCAGGTGTGGCGTCCATATTGCACGAATTCTGCACGAGCGTGTTTGTGCAAAAATCAGCAGCAAGTGAAATCACAACAATATCGTACGTCGTTCCGAACGCCAACATCTGCCACAACAATCAAACTCGCATCACAAAAAAGATGCTAAATTCTCAAACCCGTGAACTGTGACTGTCACATGCCAGCATGTCACACACGCACGCATGCAGCGACACACACACACACCTGAAGTTTTGCCAGGACTGGTTTTAAAAGACACCCGGTCATGACGAGGTCACAATTTCCACAACACACACTAGATATTTTTAGGCGAGCGTATAATTATTTTGTGACAGAAACGAAGGCCCCGTACGGTACACAACATTTCCAGAAAATCCAACACGCTCACGCAATAAATGCATTAACAGACACAAGTAAAAGCGCAAGTAAAACATGTTTCATTTTCTTTCTACATACTTGAAGCTGAGAAATGTCCACTGGCCAGAGACGTCGGTCCGTTCTTTCCACTGCTGACAGGAGGTGAAAACATCTACAAAACAATCAGGACAACAAATTATAAGCGCTCATAAAACCGCCCTAAATGACAGAATATAAAACAAGCACTGTATACACGCTTATATTATATACAACCTTAACACACAAAACATTAGGGATTGTTATATGACATAATGCATGATTTACCTTATTACATTTAAGACAGTTGACTAACCTACATTTGATATTAATAGCTGAAATATATTCTTTTTTATATCGTGTGCTTGCAGAGACGGCAGTAAACCGAATGTCGCACTGTGCATTAATATATGAAAATCAATAAGAGATGATAATGACATAACACCTGTCCTGAGCAAATAAACTGTCCTGTCTCTTTCTGAACAGAGTGACCACAGCAAACACACACTGCTGGAATATTTGTGGAACTGTGGATTCATCGAAACACTAGAAACTTCACAAAAGCATTTCTCACATTTGTTTTTGACATTGGACCCTGATGAAAGACATCAGTTTTACAATCCACCCTAATCTCACATCCCTTGTCAAAAAATCCTAAAGGAATGCCAATGGAATTTCTATTATCATTTGGAAACAGTCCTAATGGGTTCAATCCTTTGAAACATCAAACAGTATCCTACTGGAAAACATTTATTTCTCTTACACAATTTTCAGTTTTTCCAGCAGAACAGTATTTGACTCTTAGAGGATTTTTCTTTGGTCTCGTTAGGAATAATGCCTTGACGTCTTTTTTTTCCATGACATTTTGCGTTAGGATTTCATGAAGGGACAACACAACATTGACATGAATCTATTGAAGAAATGAAATAAACACAAGAAAGACTGAATAAAGTGGGATATACTACCATTGGTGTGGGGAACATTTTCAAATCGCTGTTTCGCATCTACAAGACAACAGAATTACTAATGCAACATCACATCTATCAAATCCACAAAAAGCTTGTGCAACTTTTCGTTCAGTCAAATGCAATTACGCGGCACGGTCCGTGCGCAAAAGTCATCTTTTAAAACACTTCGGCACAAACGTGTGCGCAAAGAAACACAATGCAATGTGACAAAACCAAACAAAGTGTGAACATTGACCTATACAGCAAGGAGACGGACGGAAAGTGTCTTACCGCGCTGAAATCCAGTAAATCGCTAAGTTCCTTATCCGACCCCAACGCGGCCATTCTCTGATGATGGTGATGATGATGGTGATGATGCATTTTAGAAATATCACATAAACCTAAAAACATGGAAACAGATCGCAGTGAGAAAACACCCGATCCAGGAGGAGCGAGTCTGATCTTCAGAGAAACACACACGCGCGCGTAACCACACACACACACACACACTCACACGCGCGCGCTGACGGACCCACGGAACGATCGAGCGCAAAAAATCCACTTTGCGCGAAAAGGCGATCCGGATCAGATGAACATTGCGAGACTCGAGGTGAAATTCACGGCAGGTATCCGGCGGCGCACGAGACTCGGGTGGATAAAGTCTTTCCAAGTGTCCCTCCGGAGCTCCAACAATCCGAAATCGAGAAACTAAACGAACAACTGCGTGGAAACGTGTCTTATATAAACAGCTAGATGTCTTTCTGATGCCTCGCAGTCGGTGTTTTCATTCACGGGACTGTAAACTAAACGTGAAGCTTCCTCAGGCTCGCTTGAGATCTTTGCGCACCGGATCACTGTGCGCGTACAGCCACCTACTGTAGAGCTCTCCATCCATACATACGTACACACTACCTGTCAGACTGGACTATAACAGAGAAAAAGAGGACTTTCTGTGTCTGAAAATTATTTTAAATGTTGAACAAGATATGATTTGTGGTCAACTGGATATTATTATTCTGTTGTGTGTAACGTCAGCGGATGTTTCAAAGCCCTTCAATTCATTCCTGAAAGTCATTTACAAAACAACATCATTTCATTAAATTGTCATCAACATCTTAAGATACACTTTTTTTGTTTAAAACAACAACAACAAAAAACTATGGAAAAATGTGGCAAAAGCAATTTTGGATTTCTAAATATTTTCCATTTTAAATCATTATCATGTTAAAAGGAAATAATGTCTAAATGCCCACCAGAATAAAGGCCCCGTGGAAGCACTGAATGGCAATGACACAAAGCGCATGCCTAAACACATAATACATCATTTTTTCTTACGGTTGCAAAGTTGATCCTACTGACAGTGGAGATTCATTTGTGAAATCCAACTATAATTCTGCTGAAGAAGGAATAATTCAGTCTATCATACTTTCTACATGTGGTTGTAAATCCATAAGTGTCTTTCTTCAGTGGAACACAAATGAAGATATTTTGAGAAATGTCTTCGTGGTTTGGGTTTAGGCAATAGGGTTCGACGTTGTTAAAGTTCTTTAAATGATCTTCGTTTGTGTTCTGCAGTATACAGGTTTAGTATGATATGGAAGTGAGTAAATGATGAATTTCCATGTGTCTTCAAAGTTCTCCCTCATTTCATCCTATACGTGTAACTAGAATCAATGTTTAAATGGCATTATTGGTATTATTGCTTTTTACTTTATTTACATTTATGCTGTGGGGCAAGAAGAGCATTTTCCCCTCATCTCTCACCCAAATGCCCAAAGCCAATCATGAATTTGATTTCCAATGAAGGTCAAACTTGATCAACAGAAATATAAGAAACACATAATGATCCCAAACAAATACCTCTCACAGATTGTTCACAATCCAACGTTTATGAAAAATGTATTTTGTGGGTGTGTGTGATCATCAAAACAAACACAGATCACTTACAGACTATATTATAATGTGTCAATCACAATGATTGCTCGGGTCAGTATTTCATCACTCTTTAACTCATTTAAGTACGTTTTTAAGTCGCTGACATCACTCAGTTTATTTACTCGATTTGTTTTGCACGGGAAACAAGTTTATAGACATGTGTTGACCTTTAAATGTGAATTACATAAAGACTTTGTTCACAATCAAGAGAATTATACTACCAGAATAAATACCATCATTTAAAATATTTCATCACTTCCTGTTTGGATGCAACGCCCCCTGGTGGTTTTTTAAATGGATTAGGGTTAATTACCATTATTATGCTAATTATTCTTTATGAAAATGCTGGTGAATGATCTTCAGGAAATAAAATTCATTCATTTATCTTCAAATTCATTCCTGGCCTGAGGGTGACATGACCCAAATCTTGTGATTTTTACTTGTTTGAGTGTGATGAACGCATAGTTTCAATCCAAAAAGAATAACTGCATGACAGAAATTGAACAGTTTTGAGCGAAGAGAAACTATAATAATGTCACATGTAGCGTTTGTGGACTGACCTCGATGTTCAGATGTTTAGCTTCATCTCTGCTGGACGATGATGTAACTGCAGGTCCCTCTCTCTTCGTTCACCTTTCAAAAGCAACATAGTGAAATCAGAAATATATCCGAGTAGATGAGGTCACACACCTGCCGGGCAACATCCGCTGAAATAAAAGGGCACATCAAGAGATGCTGTAGCTCTCCAGGTACATTAAAACCTTCCTGATTTATTCAATCACAGTGAACTATTTCATCATGAACACTTTTATTTTAACCAATATACTTATATACGATGCTTCTCCACCATAGTATTTCTAGGAGGACATTATTAGATTAATGAAAGACTTTGTCTTGGAAATGCAGATTAACAGTCACAACTTGTGTTTGGATGTGTGAAAGTGTCAGTATTCAGACCGTAACATTATTGTCTTATTTTAAGCAAAGCATAACAACAGTGCAGTAATAAAACAAAAGCCAGTGAAGGGTAAAGCCACGGGGAAGAGAATTACAACACTCACATGTGATTGGATGAAACAGGTTGCAGCTGTGGAAACAAAGAGCCGTGCGGATACTGATTTTGAAAGACAAACTTCACAAACATCATGTGAGAATATCACAGTTATCTATGCTGAACTTCACACCACAGTTAGCCATCGATTCCTTTTAGTTTAGAAAATTCAGTCACATGGATTTTGTATTGCAGTGTCCAGTGTGTTAATATCAAAACCATGAAGATGTGCGCTAAGCTTTTAATCTTGTGATGCTAGACGTCTCAAGACAAGTACTCAAGACGATTTGATTATCTGTGTCATATAATGATCAGAAAGCAGAAGATCAACATGTGATGTGGTGATCTGTGACGTGTCTCCTCTGAGCGCTGATCCGCCCGGATCACAGAATTAATCACAGGATCAAACAGATCTCTCACTTGTTAGCGTGAGCCGGCCGGGTTTAACTGGGTCAGCGGTGTTTGGATATCACTGAAATTAAAGATAGAGAAGAAATTAAATGTACTGCAGAGGCAATATATTTGATTTGTGGAGATGGAGCAAAAATAAATGATTATGACCAAACACAAAGAACAAAACATCTTACTCTTAAAAAGAAAGGTGCCTTACGATGCCACAGAAGAACCTTTTGGTTCAATAAAGATTAAGGTTCTTCAGATTATAAAGTGGTAAGAAAGACATGGTTCTTTACAGCAGCGGTTCTCGAACTGGAGGACCCCAACATGGAACCAGGGGGGCCACAGATTTATCTTACAATGAGAACCACTGCTTTAAAGATCCTTTCACATGCCATCGCTGTGAACCTTTTATGCACCTTTATTTTTAGGAGCATTCTACAGTTCAAATATTTATCCTAATCTATTATCTTCTCAACTACATTTAACGTATTTTACTAGAAAACAAGACAAGAGGGCCTCTTTCATCTAAAAAGTTCTCATATTTTATTTAAGTATCTATTTAGTCTCAGATGTTTCTGTTAAAACTGCTTATGAGAAATAAGATGGGTATGGAGGTGTGAAGTGAATGTAGATTGTAGAGGTCAAATAATCTGGATTTGATGAGAAATGTTTGAGCTCATACTGAGATCTTCAATAACGTTGACTTTTGATTGCAGAAAAATCTAATGACAGAGAGTGATGCTCATCAGTTATACCATAGAAGAAGCATTTTTGGTTCCACAAAGAAGAATCTCTTTCTTACCTTTTTTGAAACCATGAACTTTTTGTGAAGCATAAAGGTTCTTCAGATGTCAAAGGTCTTAAACATTTAAACAAATAAAGGTTCTTCTATGGCATCGTGAAGTGTAGCTACGGTGAAGTGAAGACACTCGCGTCCTTCTTCGATGATACACCTGGGAATATTTCCATGAGCAGGTGGGAAACATAAAACTGAGGTAAATCAGTGTACGAGTCTTTCAGAAGAGAACAGAGGAAAAACATCAAAGCAAGAGAAAGAGAAACAAACACACGGAGGAGTTGAAGCAGCAAGTGGATCTTGAGGAATTCCTGTTGTTTTCCAGCTGAAAGAGGAGAGGAGGACTCGTGAACAGGAACGATGACATAAACACAGCCTCCAGCTTTCCTTCACAAAACACAAGATTTGCCAAACACCTGTGGCCTCCGCAGGCCGAGAGCGAGTGAGAGAGGGACGATCGAGGGGCATTAAAATGCTTGAAATTCTCACGAATAACCCGGCTATGAGACTGACCCAAACTCAGATTAAGTTACTTGCAAAAAAAGCCCACCCGATCACCCCGGTTAACTGTCCGGCCCCCCCAAACCCCAGCTGGGGCATCTTCAGTGTCCGCAATTAAAACAATGTGTCTAACAGACCTCTGTCATGCTGAACCTTTCCACCACCCACCAACCTCTGCGTGTGTGTCAGAGTTTATCCCACAAATGTGTTATTGGAAGCTGAATGCCAAGCAGATGGTCCTGCGGTTGGTTGGTACAGGTGCCACAGGCTTCGGAATAAAAAAAAATTCTGTCCGAGTTCAAGTCCAGGGCATCTCCTATCCGCAAATACTGTGGGTGGAAACCAAAACAGATTTGTGTAAATGAAAAGGTCGGTGAAGGTTTTCAGACAGAAATAAAAGTAATGCCTCGCTCAAGAATTAGAGGTGAGACATCCAGCCGGCTTGCTCAAATAAGTTATATAAATCTCGCTTGCGGAACTCGGTTTCATTTAGTACATTAAATAAAAGCAGTTTCGTGATTCAAATGCGTTTCACACATGGAAAACACGTATGTTAGTTCTATAGAATGCAAATAAACGGTTGGTTTTAGGTCATAGCCTCTCTAGTAAAAACTTACATGTGACGTCCGGCTGAGAGACACAGCAAAAGAATCTAGATTTTATGAACAGACAAAGACTTTGACCTTCATCCATAACAGCAATGCTCTGTTTAATGCAAAAAGCTAAATACGGAAATAATGTATTTAAAAGTCATTTTAGAGTGATGATGTAAACACATTTTTATAGAACTGAATGAAGATCTAAAGTGTTTTTATCAGGACTTTTTCACATTTCTAGGTTTGCTGGTTAAACCTCTAGAGGTAAATGGAAGGAAACAGAGTGCTTATAGTTCATTTATTCACATGTTCTGAAAAAAAGTTAAGAAATAAATTACGATTTCCTTATGTCCATTTAAACAAAAGATGAGGTTTATTAAACATCTCTGTCTAAATGCCCACGATCAAGAAATCATTTAGAAAAACCCCATGATATTCACAACCTGGTTTAATTTTAGATCTCCACCCAATCATGGCCAATACATCATGAAAAGGTGATGCATTGACAGGCTTTAATCTGAGCGCCGGTCACACGTCAGTCACGATTATCCCGAGCCCCGCAGCTCAGCGCCGGTCCGGTTCTCCTCACGGGGATATTTGCATGTCAGAGGCCTAAAGCTGGTGATAAAGTGCACGTTGAAAGCCAGAGCATCGCAGGCCGGCCTGTTGAAAGGCGGGTTTGATACGGGAAAACTGCAGGCTCAGCAGACGGGCCTCTTTTTGAAAATAATCTTCCTTTTGGAGAAGCGGGAGAGCTCTGCCCGCGCTCGTCTCTTTGGACGTGGAAATAAATGAGCACTCGTGTGCTCAAAGGCTTCACTTCATTTGACTCCGGCAGGCTGAGCGACCACAGAGGCCTCGGCCCATGCGCGGCATCTCTCTCTGCCGGCAGATGTGTAAAAAGACTCGGGCTGATAAAAACCGCTCGCTGCACGGCGGTCGGGGAGCGGCATCTGCCACGGCGGAGATGAAGGTTTATTTACTGTGGAGAGAGAATAAAGCAGAGGGCCATCAGAAATTAGGTGAGGGGGTTTCTGGACGGGCGGGTAATCCGGGAGGATTCACAGAATCACCGAAACATCAGACATATGTGACGGCACCTGGACCTCGCACAACTCGTACGGCATGTAACACTTCACCAAATAAACCACAGCGTTCAATGAAGACCGCTTCAGAGTATAATCTACAGGAATACACACTTCACACAGCAAACTCATCTCAGGACTCAGGTCAACAACATCACAACATTTACCTTATATCAATAATCCGTTTACACCCCAAAAACACCATCATCAAATACTGTATGAGGAACACAAAAGAAGATATTTTGAGAAAGTTGCAGTGGAAGTCAATGGGGTTCAGTGTTGTTTGGTGATCAACATTCTTCAAAATATCTTAATAAACTGTATAATACTTTCTTTTGATGTGTTCTCATTCAAATCTTGAGACAAAGGGCATGAAGAATTCAGATTTGCACACATCTTTTAAAGCTCTTAAACAGGCAAAAACAAAGTCAATCATTGACAGAATGTAAACATAAATAGACGTGAAATACACTTCTCAAGAGGTCTAAACAGCACACACTTGTGAGATTACTGGGGACTAAGACAGGGTATATACAGAAATCATGGCGCTAAATGTTATACTTCTAAAGACCTTTTATAAGACTCTTTCCATACATTTTAAGACCTCATCACCACTTCAAATTTGAATTTCACTTTGGCCACACTTGAACTTACCTTTACTGATTGTAAGATAGCACAACCAAACAGTCTTAGTTTGTGATCACTCCTTATTAATGCAACATAATTCAGAAGGGTGGGACGGATGTTCCTGATAATGATTTGAGAGACAAACCCAATGCAAGGTTTTTTAGAAAGAGAAAGGAGGCTACGCAAGCAACACATTTACCGGTTATTCTCAGAGACGGTTGTCAGTCGACCATGTTGTTTAACAAGCGGGTATAAATGGACCTCCCACTACTGCCCTACGCAATGATTAATTCAGTCAAACTTTAGCATATGACCCCTTCAGACAAATAAAAGATGATACAAAATGTAATACCGTGGAAAATGGCATTTAAGACATTTTAATACTTTTTAAGGGCCTTTATTTTCTTTAAATGTATTTATCAACTTTTAACACTTTTTAAAACCCTGTTGTAGAGATGAAAATCTTTATCATTTAATCTCACGTCTATCCAGGAGAAACAACTGAGTTATCTCAAACTCTTGGATTCTCTGGCGTTTAGATTCACTGACCCCTGAAGGACAGAAGCCCTCCTGCCCGTCTCGGCCCGCAACGGCAGGAATTATCACGGCTAACCAAGCGTTCGGCCGCTCGGACTGATAAATATTTATTTGGAGAGGGGAAATGAATGCGAATGGATGTGGTGGAGCCTCATTGAACTGCGATGGCATGTCCAAAGACCATAATCGTCATAATATTAATCCCACATCACCATGGACACAGTGCCGTGGCAACCTGCCATTCCCAGTAACCCCGCCTCTGAGACAGCTGAAGGTGAAAGCAAAGAGGAAGTGATGTCAATACGTATATTGGATCGCAAATGTCCCTGTCAATCAGTTATGATGATTAGTATATACATTTTTTTATTACTGTCATCATGTAGATGGATTTAAACAGAGCAAATATGTTCATTCTCTGATGAAAAAGGCGCTTATATATTCTGGAGCCGTCATGAGGTGAGATAATCTAAACCTAGTCCTATTAAGCATGTTCTGAAATACTGTAACAATCAAGTTTAGATAAAAAAAAACGCTTACAGTTTCAAAAGGTAAAGAGTGTCATTGACTGTATTACACAGCATATCATGACAAACTTGAGATGTTTTCTCCATGCTCACATCACTAGTTGAGCATGTTTATCAGACAAACAGCAAAAAATAAATTAGCAATAGTTTACATACAGTTGACTTTGCAGATTAAAGTATAATATAAGAATGAAATGTAATGTAATGTGTAAAAATGAGACACTTCATGAAATTCCCATCAGTACCTGTGAGCAGCAGCTCAAAACACAGTCAGTTTGACAGTAAGTTCCTCGAGCCTTGATTTGACAGCTGGGACCAATTTTAGCCCCACCCCTCCTGTCTCTCTAACCCCCCTGATCAGAACCCTGAAGCCCCCCCATCCACAGCCCCTCTGAGGGTTTAAGCCGCAGGGAACAGCCAGAGCGCCAAACACTTCCAATTATATCTCCCCCGCCAACGTGAAGGCCGCCTTTCCCTGCCGCACAATAAACACACACACCAGCACACACAGGTGCAGGAATGTGCACCACACACACACACAATTACATCCTCTTAGGGCCGTCACATCTGTGGAAAAATGCCACATGAATCTGGGAATGTGTTTTACTGCGCAGCGGCGCTAATGCAGGTGTGAGTGAATGACAAACAGAGCGAGTGAGAAAATATATGAGTACTGAGCTTTCTGTGATTTTCCCCTACACTCGCTCGTACTGGATTTACCTCGGTAAAAAGCAGCTACTGAAACACATCAAGTTTCTTTTCTAACTAGTCTCAAACTCCAAGAATTGATCTTTAGTGTGCAACTCATTCGCTCTTTTGACTTCAGTCAGTTAGCAACCACCCAGAACTCTCTAACAACCACCAAACAAACTATCTAGAACTGTCTAGCAACACCTTAGCAACCAGCCAGAGCTTTCTAGCAATCACCAAATAAACTACCTAGAAGTGTCTAGCAACACCTTGATAACCAGCCAGAACTGTCTAGCAACAGTTAACAACCAGCCAAAAGTGTCTAGAAACACCTTAGCAACCAGCCAGAACTATCAAGCAATCACCAAATAACCCACCTACAACTGTCTAGCAACACCTTAGCAACCTGCCAGAACTATCTAACTATCAACAATTAAACTACCTAAAACTGTCTAGCAACTCCTTAGCAACCAGACAGAACTATCTAGCAACACATTAGCAACCAGCCACAACTGTCTAGCAATACCTTAGCAACCAGCCACAACTGCCTACCAACACCTTAGCAACCAGCCACAACTGCCTACCAACACCTTAGCAACCAGCCACAACTCTCTAGGAATCACCAAATAAACTCCATAGAACTATATAGCAACACATGAACAACCAGCAACCAGCCAGAACTACCTAGCAACACCTTGTCAAGCACTGAAAGGATCTGAACATCATGGCACATGCTCTTTAGGGTTTGTGTGATGAAGAATTCTATATTAGTATCTCAACAGGAGCACAAACTCTTGACTAAACACATTAAGACATTAGAACAGGAGAACTGTTCAACTAAAGCATGAAATAATATTTATTAGCAACGATTACACTCAAAACATCAAACAATAAGTTACGAACAAATTAAAAAAAATAATGTTAAGCGGTTCAGTAAAGAGAATCAGGTATGTTATTAAAATGAGTAACTTTAAAAAAGTTTAAACTCACCTCTTTATGTCCAAACTTGGAGCCTTCCACCTTCTGTGGAGCTTAAAATTCAACAGAATGTGAAAAAACATTTTTGTTTTAAAGCATCATAAAGAAAAACTGAAACATTCCCTTCAGGCTAAAAAACTATGTACAAATACTGTGTTGTAAAGGTACATATCGTGTTTTTGCAATATGTCCAGACACTTGCATGTGTCATTAACAAAAAATCAGCCTCAAGTTCAGACTCTTTTTAAAAAATTTGTATTAATAAAATATTTGTGACCAATATTGTGATGAAAACGCAAAACACTCTGAAATCATTTACAGATGAATGAAAATGATTATCTTTATTTGGTCAGATTATCAAATAAAATATCTGTACCGTCACACATCGTGTACACAAGTGTACCGGCGGTGATATTCTCATCACCATAGGACTGGTGTTCTCAGGTCCGTTCCTCACATGATAATTTGGCATTGCTGGAAGAAAACAGTAAGAGCAAAACTGAGACTGGAAGGTCATTTATGAGAGACGAGAGAGTCAGACTGTGAAAACACACTAAATCAAAAAGCATGTCTAAATATTTACAGGCCGGAGAGAAACAGTGAGCGCCTCAGAAAAACAATAACTGTCCTTTTAAGAAATGAGAGAATCCTGCTCTTGAAAAAAGCTTTTCATACATAACATTCACTATAAATGCACTGCATACGAACCTCTCAAAATACTAAACGAATGAATGCAGATTTACATTATTTAATACAGTTACATTAACAAAAATGCAAAAAAAAGGATTTATATTGAACATTCTTTCCAAATATTTATACTTTCATTAAAAATCATTTTTACAGAGCGCTGGTCTGTCATATGCCATCAATAAATGTGGCTGGTTTTGGTTACGTCTGCCGTGCTTCCAGCGTAAATAGACGTTTTTAAAGTATTTCTTTTATCAACACAGATGAAAGACCGGAGAAAAGGCTTTAAAAGAGAATTATTTTCACAAGACCCCCCAGCCGCTCATTTCTACCCATGATTCATTGCACAAAACATCAAACCAAATGAGTGTGTTTGTGTCTATGTAACCCAGATCAGTAACTCCTGAACATTACTGTGCGAATGTCAGAGAATCCACCCAGTGAATGTAAATACTGCAGCTGTCAGTGTGTGTGTTTACCCCTCTCTCTCTCTACACACACACACACACGTCCTTATGTCTCTGTCAGTGCCATCCTGCAACCTGTCAGTCATCGCCGTGGCAACACAGGTGTGTACACATGCGACAGTCTCTTAGATCTGCAGTGGTGAGGTTGCAGGTGGTGAAATCCCTCTTTTCTTGTATCCAGTGTGTTTCTGCATGTGTGTTTTTCTGCATGTGTGTGATTCTGCATACGTGTGTTTCCGCATGCGTGTGTTTTTCCTGCATGTTTGTGTGTGTGTGTTTCCGCATGTGTTTGTTTTCACATGTGTGTTTTTCTGCATGTGTGTGTGTGTTTACGCATGTGTGTGTTTCGTGTGTATGTGTGTTTCTGCATGTGTGTGTTTCCACATGTGTGTGTGTTTCGTGTGTGTGTGTGTGTTTCTGCATGCGTGTTTTTCTGCATGTGTGTGTTTCTGAATGTGTGTGTTTTTCGGCATGTGTGTGAATGTAACCTGCTGCACATTCACATCTGTTTCGTTTAAACTCTTTTTTTCTTCTCTGCGTGTCCAGAAAGCGTTTGTGAGTATGTGGAGAATGAACGCAGCTGTAGGGGAAATACCAGCGCTCTCGTAAAGCTTATTAAAAGCATTAGGCCGCTCTCTACATACAGCACTGCCTGTGAAACACAGCTAATGAAAAGAGGATGCTAGTTCTGAACTAATAATCCAAAAGGTTAATCAAAAGCTTGACGGGCAGGTTTGGTTTCTCGGGTGTTGTAAAACAGACAAAGAGACGAGATTCTCTGACACGCGGACGGATCGCGCAGAGGGCGCGAGAGATCTGGGGCGTATTAATAGAACGTTTTGGATCTGCAAGTCTCACCCGAATCCACGGTCATGTCAGCAGTCTGCCAGAGAGAGAGAGAGAGAGAGAGAGAGAGAGAGAGAGAGAGGGTGTTTCATCTGAAACAGCAAATCTATTTAAACTGATGCTGACGAAACTGCATACACATATGCAGAAAGAAATATTTCCATTACATTTACAAAAGTTTTTAAATAGCATGTAAATAATACCCTGTCATTTAACTCTACTTTACTTTGATTGCAATTCCATGCAACTGCATATAAATTTCGAAACAAAATTGCAACGATCTAATGCCATGGGATCTATGAAAGGACACCTGCTACTTTTTTCGTAATGGCGAAATATGGCAATATGTTTTTTCACAAGTGAAATAATATTTCACGGTTAAAAAAGGACAATTGTAAATGTTTGAGAGTGAATTGAAAATAAAGATGAATTACATTGTGATCAGTTGGAAATATAAAATAAGACATTTTCAGAAACCCAGAGTGTTCAGAAAGAGAGGACATACCCATCATGATGTCTGCCTGTCTCTCTCTCTGTCTGTCTGTCTCTCTTTCTACGAGTGTTGGAAGCACGCTAAAGCAGGCCAAAGTTCAGAAGGGTTGCTAAGCAACAGGCTTGTCAGTGCCTGGAGCTGATTGTCATGGCCTGCAGTGATGCCAGGCAGCATCATGGTGCCAACCTATGCCAACCCATCCGCCATCTTTGATCCACGTGCCCCTGGTGCCACTCTGATGTTTAATACTCGACAGAAGCACAAATGATGATCATCTGAACAGATTTATACACAGAGATTGATTCACGTTCGATGTGTCTCTCAGTTCAACAGCTTCAGAGGGACAAACACGTCCACCGCACCCCTCATACTTCACAACAGCAGCAGTGATGGGACTCACAGAGCAACAGAGCAGGAGTGAGAGAGAGAGACTCCAGCACACATCCGTCACACATCTGTCCCGTTTCTGCACTCAAAACCTCAAAATGTCTCTCCTGTCTCATTCTGTATCAACAAGAGTGACGTGCATTCAAACTAAAAACACGTACACGTGTGCTCACCTTCACCATCTTCCTCACCAAACAACTTCCTCCAAAACATCTATTAAATATTTGTCATTTATATGTTAGTTACACGAAATACTTTTATTTGAGAAAATAAACAGACATGCATTCAAAGTTGCTTTTGTATCCTCAAAGTGGTGCGGTGACAACCGGATCGAGCGAACTTATTACACTAGTCTGCTGGTACCCTCACATGCCCGCTCTCTCTGGCACCTCTCTGTGGTGGGGCGGAGAACTGGAACATGTTCAGTAAAATGGAGAAAGGAAAAAGCAGCTCATCTGTGTTTGTTAGTAATGTGATGTAGTTTAGTACTCCAGATGTTGTTCAAATGGCTCTAATGTGATGCACACACTTGACAAACACAAATATTATCGTTGTAATTTCTTCTTCATATTACATTACATTTGTCTGAAAAGGTTCCGTCGTCGCAAATGAACGTTTCTGTCATTTAACTCATCTTGTTAAAGTGGTTCGATGCGTCTCCCAGAACTTGGCTTTAAATCTAAGCCAATTCATGACAGCTTAAGAACTAGTCACTGCGGTCCAAGAAGCTGCTGGAACCGACCAAACCAATTAGAGGCCCGTTCTCCATCGCATCATCAGTTCCCATGGCGATGGAGCTGGTGCATGATGGTAAAGATGCAGGAAACAAACATCGAGCCATGTTTCTGTACCTTCAGCGTGAAACCTTTAATATGAAATTACTGAATTACTGAGAAATTACGGCAACAAATGAAAGAAAATACTGCAGAAGTTAGAAAAAGAACACAGCTGATTTATTTACAATTTAAAATTAGCATTGTATGTACAGAACCAACCGAAAGAAGACATCAATGTTTCATTCAGGAAACCTGTAAAACCTTAGTTTTGTGGTGTTCTGGATGTCAGATTTCACAATATGACTGTTGTGTTTCATACACCAAACACAGAACACACATTTAGAGAACGTCCCTGATGAAACAACGGAGTATGTTGAACTGAGACTGTCACACAACTTATTCACAGAATTTATTTAGTGAGTTTTGGCTATGTGAAACCAAACGAAACCAGACTAAAACATACACAAACACCAAATGCCCGTTCACACACTTTAAACCAAGTGTCCAAGTTTACATCCCAGTGTCTGTGTGCCGTATGATGCAGGTGAACATCTGAATTTATGTCTGGTCACCCGCCTCACCGAGCCTCCGAAGTTTAAGTGCCAAATTAGAGTGAAGTGTGTCGGAGGATTTGAACACAAACTGTGTTTCTATTGGCTGGTGAATGTCCTGTATTCAACAGGGTTGGCAGGTGAGATCAAGCTAGTTTTAGACCCCCTACACGCAGCTTGGCAGCACCTGTGACCAACATCAGTGGCAAACTCCAAACCTCCGGACCGGCACACACTGCTGACCTCACGGGTCACAGAGGACGACAAAGGGTTCAGTGTGTGTGTGTGTGTGTGTTGTGATCAGAGGGCGCACACACACACACACACGCATATACACCCACACATACACAGGAGAAATCCCACAATCCTCCACCCGGCCACACAGCTCATTTGAGTCAAGGCCATTTACTTCAAAGGCGTGGGTGAATGTGGGAGACTGTCTCTGTACCTTCTCATGGTGTACAGTACCCATCTGGACAGCAGGCACTGTGTGTGTGTGTGTGTGTGTGTGTGGCCTTGTTATTATATCACAGTGGGGACCTAAACCTAAATGCACACCAACACATGGGGAATTGTGTCAAAAAAGCTTTTAAACCGAACAGAACAATATTTTATTTAATCGAAAATGTTTAGGGTTGGGGATAAAATATACTGGTTGTACAGTATAAAAATCATTACACCTATGGACTTTCCCCACGGAGATAATAAACCAGACATTTAACTATAAACTAAAACCATATTAGATATTTGTTGTTATATACATTGATAATAAAACATTTATTGTTTTCATAAAACATCCCATACATTCAAAAAGAACTGAAACACAGCATCCTAAAGTCATAAATTAAACTTCAACCTTGAACCCAGAAATAATGTTTCTGAAAAAGTATCTTAAAAAGTTCAATGATGTTGAGAAGTTTCCTTACCTAACACACCTGCGAGTCATTCACACAGCGTATAATCTCAGATCCCATCCTTATAACATTTAGCTTTTTATTATGTTTTCCATTCGTCATTTCTATTTTCTGGCTAAACAATTCGCTTCAAGTTACTTGTGAAAGTTCAGAATGACATTACAGTTGTCATCTTACAGTACATGCCTGTAGGTTTAGTTCACCGCGGTAACTTTTCCATACATAAGTGCTACTTGTGTACGTGAGATGTGAGGAGGCAGACGTGACGGGACACCTGTGTTCTGGATTGTTAGATGAGTGTGGATGTGGGGAGGTGGGGGCGTGTGGACTCTTGATGGAAGATGTCTTTTGTGTCATGATATGAAGCACCAAATTAATGTCTGTCACCACCACCTCCTGCAGCTGGACTCTCTCTCTCTCTCTGTGTGTGTGTGTGTGTGTGTGTGTGTGTGTGTGTGTGTGTGAGGGCCACATGGTGCAGGATGTTCATGTTGAAGTGGAGGGCTTATAGTGCCCCCTGGGGATGAATTTCTCCTTCTCTCCCTCTCTCTCTCTCTCTCTTTTCTTCTGTCTCTCACTCTGTTTGCACACCTGCACCGTTGAGGGAAAACCCTGAATGCTTCACGTCAGTGGTGTGTTGTGGACTTCTGAAACGAACGCCCCTTCGACCCAGTTTAAACATACTTCCCACATAAGGAATGTCCATGAACTTTCTGGTCAAAAGACTGACATGACCGATTCATTAAATCAAATATTTGACCCACGAATAAAACCTCACATTTGGCATTGGGAAAACCCTGATTTGATGTCGACCTGATTGAGGCATTACGAGAACCAATATTATAAAAACAATTTAAATTGATATATTTTTTAAAACATCACGAAAAACTATTTACATACTGTACATGAATATGAATAAGCAAGAAAGTAAAATGGTAAGCAAATGTATTAAATAAAATGGTGACTTAAAGATGGTTGCCAGATATTAAACATGATTTTGCAACAGTAACTATAAAGTATTAAAACTGTGGCATTATACAAACGGAAAAAACAAGGTTAAGACAATTTGACTACAATATATTCCATACACGACAGGGATTAAAACGAACAATTCATCAAATTCAGGCTAAATGTAAATCGTGACGCATCACACCATACTGAATGATGACGTGTAGCTCATAATTGACAGCTGTCAATCAACACAGCCGTGCGTCACGCTCGTCACTGTGACAGAACAGCAGTGTCAAACCGACAGCTATAAAAACGCAACGGATCCGGAGAGAACAGGAGAACACAGAAAAGAAAAGGAAACTAGTGAAAGAAAGGCCGTCGTCTCTTAAACAAATTCCACTGGCGTCTTTGTGAGGTTTTATTCGGCGCGTTTGGCTGCGGGCCGCATCTGTGGGCCAGCTGTTAGCGGCCGCGCGCTCCGCACCCCAACAGCCAGCCGTAACGGCTAGTGCAGGATATTAAATGTAGTCGATGAAAATGTTTACTGGCGATGAATATGCATAACGATGAGAAGAAAATGGCAGACGCAGATTAAAAAGAGAGCCAGCTTGTTTACAGGGGATAGGAAAGAGAAAACGGGTGTGTGGAATGCTGCTTGGCCCGGTGCCTGAAATAGGAGAGAGGAACCTTTGGGCGAGGCATTAGGGAGTAAAGCAGATGGTTTGTGAACCTTTTATTAGGCAGAAAAAAAGCATTAATCAAAGCGAGGCGGAAAATGGCAGGAGCTCTTTGTTGTAGCACTATTTTTGCTGGATTTGTTGTTTTTGTGTTTTGTTTCTGCGCCGTGTTTTCTGCCGTGATTTTAGCACCGATGCACAAGAGCCATTAATGACAGATTTCTCACATAAAACTTTCCCGCAGTGGAAAGAGGGATTAGTTCTCACTCTTTTAACTCGACTGCATATGAAGGTTTATGATGAAAAGAAGAGGCACAAACCTTGACTACTAATAAGAAAGAATAATCATCTCTTTAATATCAGCTATGATATTAAAATCTGTCTAGAGATCAAACTGAACTCAGATTTGTCTAGTCAACATATTGGAGATCTCCATTAGGGATGCACTGATATGTACATTTTGGCTGATGAACTCAAAGATACCTCATCAAAACCCAGATTATTGTACCTCAACAAACTACATTCATTTTACACCTCCCTTTAACACTATGTTGACACTCCAACGCTCTCAAACCAATAACATTCTCCTCTGGACACAAAAGCTTTGGAAAATGTTTGTAAACACAAGTGAAAACTCAGAATGGGTCAAGGTCAACATTCATTATGCTGCTGATATTTGCCTGAATGTTTGCCAAAAGGTTTATCAACACTTGTCGCAAAAGAATGACGATGATGGAATGTTAGTACAAGACAAAAATAATAATAATATTTAAAAATAACCTAAACTAGGACCAGGGGCGGAGCACAGAATTGTTTTGGCTCCGTGCAAAGGCAATGTGTGGAGAAAATTGTTATGTTTATGTTTAATACAGCGCTGAATCTCACTTCTGAATGAATTGTGATATACTTAAATATGAATAGATCACCTCAGTATCCCTTTAAACATGAATTGATAGTTGAACTTTATTTCATTTGAATTGTGTTTCATTCAATTTACATTTACGCATTTGGCAGATGCTTTTTTGTATCCAACGCGACTAACCTTGCATTACACTTCTGTATACATACTGTAGATATACATTAATAGAGACACTGAACAGTAACATAGAGAGCAGTGTGGTCCAAAACTTTATACATTTAAATATTGACCAGTAAAAAATCTAGTACTGGTACTGAATAAATGGTGGTAATAATACCACTTCTTGACTAACTGAGATTGCCAATTTATAGAAATTATTTCTTAAATGGTTTAATGCCAAATCAAGTTTGTCAAGAAAAAATGGCTCCCATCTTCTCAATTTTTATTAAAAATAAAAAGGCCTAAATACACTAGCACATCTCTTTATTACTGACATATTTATTGGCCCTTTTTTGTTCGTATTTTAATTTAATGTATTATTAGGGATTAAATTATTTTTTCTGTCAGAAGAACTCCCTCAACGTGGTACATATCCAAAGTTTACATGAATACGCAAAAAAAAAAAAAACGAGTGAGATGTTTGTCCCTTCACGTGTCTGTAGTCCGGTGTACATTGTTTTCAAGGGACTGTTTTTAAGGTTAGCAGCCTGCCCTGTTCAACTCCATTCAACTAAAAACAAACTATCCAAATACTACTTTTATCGGATCAAGCACTAGCTGTAAAGTGTATGTACTTCATCTACCTGTCGATGAGACTCTCCATCATCTTCCGTGAGCGGAGTGGGCTGTGAGCAGGAAATGGAAAACCCGGAGCGGAGTACACGGATCTCATTAGGAGTGATAACAGAATGCTTTTAGCAGGGATTTGAGTCCACTTCAGTCATACAGCCTATCGTGCGTTTGGCGGTAAGTCACGACAGACGTCTGCTGAAGCATCAAATTTAGCGTAGAGCAGAGAAAGTGCACAAATGCGCAGTATAGACGCACAAATGTAAAAGAATAATACATATAATTTCAGGAACTTCAAGGCCCCTCACATGCCGGGGCCCTATGTACTCAATCATCCTTTGTCCCCCACTTGCGACGCCCTGATTGGACATGTGCACACACGCACAACCAGGAGCAAAGGAGGATATTAAAGGGATACTCCACCCGAAGATGAAAATTCTGTCATCATTTCCTCTCCTTCGAGTCGTTCCAAATGTGTATAAATGTCTGATGAACACAGAGAAAGATGTTTGTAAGAATGCTCATAAACAAACAGATTTTGCCCAAATGTCGTCAAATGTGCCCCAGAACTGTTTGCTGTCCTACATTCTTCACAACAGCTTCTTGTGTTCAACAGATCAAAATAATTAAAAAGTAATTTTTCCTACTATGGGAGTCAATGGGGGGAAAGATCTGTCTGGTTACGAGCATTCTTACAAACATCTTTCTCTGTGTTCATCAGACATTTATACACATTTGGAACGACTCGAAGGAGAGGAAATGATGACAGACTTTTCATCTTTGGATGAAGTTTCCCTTTAATGAAAATCAAAGCTGCTACAGCCAAACTTTACAGACAAAACAGAAACAATGACCATCAACTGACAGTCATGTGTATGTGTGCATGTGTGTGTGTGTGTGTGTGTGTGTGTGCGTGCGTGCGTGCGTGTGTGCGTGCGTGCCAGCTGTTTTACACTCTTTTTTCAGGTGTAGGGTTAGGGTTAGGTAAATCCTACACAACAATACTTAAAATATCTATAAAAATGCAAAACGTTTTTCTATGATCTTAAGTGGTAGGGGATAAAATATACAGTTTGTACAGTACAAAAATCATTCCAGCTATGGACTGTCCCCACGGAGATAATAAACCAGACACATGAACTGTGTGTGTATGTGAGTTCTGGTTATAGCAGCACAAGAGGCAGTGCTGTTTTATTTTTGTACCAGGCTGCTAAAGTGTGTGTGTGTGTGTGTGTGTGTTTGCGATGACCTACTTTAAAAACACCAGAATCTCATCGTCCAGTTTCACTTTCTTCCAGACACACCCACATGACATACTTAGACTTCCTACAATAAAAAAACATATTTAATATCACTCAGTAATATCTTTTTAAATGCTCACCAATGCAAACAATGCTTTGAGACAAAAGACCCTTGAAATCTTTAAAGACACATTTGCCAAGTCTGTAAATACAATGAGAGCTCTCCATAGACTCACGTTTCTCATTAAACTCACCCAAGAGCAAATGATGTGACATGTACCGAGATATCCACATTAATACACATTAACTGCTTAACTCTCTCATGTTCGGAATAAACATTTCTGAGCTATTGAAGAACACGTTTTGAGTAAAACAGTCATGTACAGAATATTGCTTGCATTCATTCTTTCTATTTTGATTGAAGCATTTCAGATATTTCTATGATCATCCAAAAGTGTACCAGCTAACCAATAATGATTCATTGATTAGCCACTTGTAAGCCAGTAACTAATTGTTCAGTTTAATTATGTTATCATTGCATTATATTAAACAGTATTTTTCTGTTAATAAACGTTTTCCTTAATGGTTAAAATGTTTTGCGTTGGTGTCTTTTGTTTGTATTTGTAAATTAGCATATTATAAAACTGTAAATAAATTGGCATGTGACAGCACGTCTGTGTGTGTGTTTACCTGCAGAAGTCATGACGCGTTCACTTTAAGAGTTCTGATCCAGAGAGGGCCAATGAGGGGGAATCTATTTTGGATAAACATAAGAAACAATTATTCATAATTAAACATCACAAAAGCACATTGGCATATTCCTATTAGCAAAGCAATTTAAGCCATCCCGAACCCTGGCATTGCTTTAGAGTCTATTAGAAATTACAAAATCAAATTGAATTTGGCTGCAGTTTGTGTGGACCAACCTGCCAGAAATAAAGAGTTTTTTTCTCTGTCTTTTACATGGATGAACACGTGTGTGTGTGTGTGTGTGTGTGTGTGTGTGTGTGTGTGTGTATCTTGAGATACACACCTCTTCTTGTGTCTTTCTTTAAACAGTCTCCCAAAAAAGAAAATCTTTCATTGCATTAGATTAGTTATTAAATGTCTCATTTGCACCTTTAGATTTCAATGTCGTTCTCTGATTCAATTTACAAAAAAAGTGTAATGAACCTTAAAAACAATCAAATAAAATAAACACATTTATTTAAGACTATATAAGCTGTTGTATAGTTCTTTTTTGTTGAATACATGCACATCTGCATAAATCAAATCAATTAAATAACCAGATGACCAATCTTGTGGTCTGTCTTTCATAATCTCAAGTTTTATATCAGACTTGCAACGACTGAATAAAGTTGTAAATCACTTTTTCTAAAAGTGAATGAAGATTTGTAATAAAGGCTTCTCGTCACATCGTTCTGCTCAGAATATTTCATATGCAGCCACATACTGTAAAATGTTGCACGTGATGTAATGAACATCACACAGCAGAACGTCTCTCACTTCCCAGTTTGTGCACGTTTCTCGCAGTGTGTAGTCTCTGCGCCTCTCAGGCCGCTTTTATCGTGGCTTTATGATCCTCGACCTGCTGTTAGACTCATAAAACATAAGACGAAGAATCCTCATTACACCGGAATATGCCTGAAACAGACAGAGACACAAAGCTAGATCGTGCACATTCTCAGGACCGTCAACAGAGATGAAAACCTGAGACTAACGTTTACAGGGTTGAGATGTATTGCTAAGCATCTATAAGGTGCTGCACAACATTGAGAAAAACTCGCTAAATAATGCAACATGTGATATGAGGTACGACAACACTTTAGGATTGTAAGATCAATATAAACCATATTTAAATATTTTAAAACAAAAAATTATACAAACAATACATTTCTGATTTTAAACCCCTTTATGAAAAAGTTTGGTATTTACCAGAGAAGCAGCTGTAATAGATGTTAATCTCAGCAACAACCTTTAGTTCAC
>NC_136785.1:524425-556925 GCF_947034865.1 Barbatula barbatula | reverse complement strand
GCCGCGACCCGGCCGCCTATCGTCTGTCGAGGTCCCGCGCGGCGTCTGCTTCCCAGCAGCCCCGCCCCTCTCCGACTCAGACTCCGGCCCCAGCGCCCCCTGCACAGGCTGCCTCCCGGAGAAGGACGTCGAAGAGGAGAGCACCATCCCGTCACCAACCTCCGCGGAAGCAGAAGCGTTCCTGACGGGGTGAACCCAGGGAGATCGAGTTCACCGGGCCCGACCCTGGCAACTACATCGCTAGAGGGTCGGACTGGGACGGTGCCTGCCCCGTCCCAGCAACACCAGCCGGGTCCTTTTCAGGGCCTGGCGCCCACTTTCTCACAGAAAGAGCTTTCTCTCTCCCTGGGTCTTCTTCACAGCCGCTCTCACCCTCCGCAGGACGGTGTTCGGCAACCCCACGTTGTGTTTCGGCGAGACACACGGTTGGGTATACTCTCAGTGGCCACCAGCACCCTCAGTCAGACGGTGCGGTATGCCGCGATATCGCCCGACAGGCACCTCGGCAGAGCCGCTCTCCTCCCCGGGGTCCCCCCCGCGTCGAGGGAGCCGTACTGCCAGCCATCGAACCACCCCCCACGGGGGCAGTGAATCAGATCGAACCTCTGGTCCCCCTGTCTCGGTACCTGGGAGCCTGGTTGGCTCTTCCCAGACCGGCACGGTGGCTAGAGCGAACGATCCGTCTCGGCTATACGCACCCGAGTTTCGGGGCGTCCTCTTCACATCAGTGGGAGTAGATGCTCCCGTGCTTCGGGCCGAGGTCGCTACCCTTCTGGCGAAGGGGGCGGTCGAGCTCGTCCCTCTGGCTGAGATGTACTCCGGGTTTTACAGCCCGTATTTCATTGTCCCCAAGAAAAGTGGCGGGCTGCGCCCCATCTTGGACCTGCGTACCCTGAACAAGCACCTACACAAGCTGCCGTTCAGGATGCTAACGCAGAAGCGCATTCTGACGTCCGTCAGGCGTCAGGATTGGTTCATGGCGATCGACCTGAAGGACGCGTACTTCCATGTGTCCGTCCTCCCTCGTCACCGGCCGTTCCTACGGTTCGCTTTCGAGGGACAGGCATATCAGTACCGCGTCCTCCCATTTGGTCTGTCCCTGTCTCCTCGAGTCTTTACGAAGGTCGTGGAGGCCGCCCTCACTCCCCTCAGGGAGCAGGGGGTGCGCATACTCAACTATCTCGACGACTGGCTCATCTTGGCGCACTCGCGAGATCTGTTGTGTACACACAGGGACCTGGTGCTCCGGCACCTAGACCATTTGGGGTTACAGGTCAACCGAGAGAAGAGCAAGCTCTCCCCTGTGCAGAGCATCCTTTTCCTCGGTATGGAACTCGACTCTGTCTCCATGACTGCACGTCTTTCTTCCGAGCGTGCCCAGTCAGTGCTGACCTGCCTGAGGAACTTCAGGCAGCAGCCAGCGGTCCCGCTGAAACTTTTTCAGAGGCTCCTGGGACACATGGCGTCCTCGGCGGGGGTGGTCCCCCTCGGGTTGATGCACATGAGACCGCTACAGCACTGGCTACAGAGCAGAGTTCCTTGGAGTGCGTGGCACACCGGCAACAGGCGCGTCGCGATCACGCCCTTCTGCCGGCGCACCCTAACCCCATGGTCTTCAATGACCTTTCTGCGGACAGGGGTCCCTCTTGGGCAGGTTCGGGGCGCGTCGTGGTGACGACAGACGCCTCCCTGCAGGGTTGGGGTGCTGTGTGCAACGGGCACGCAGTGTCGGGTCTCTGGACGGGCCCCCGCCTGCGCTGGCATATCAATCGCCTAGAGTTGTTGGCGGTGCTGCTTGCACTGAGGAGGTTCCTTCCCCTCGTGCAGGACAAGCACGTGCTGGTCCGGTCGGACAGCATGACTGCCGTGGCATATATCAACCGACAGGGTGGTATTCGTTCACGGCAGCTATCGCAACTCGCCCGACGCCTCCTCCTGTGGAGCCAGCAGGTGACCAAGTCTCTGTTAGCCACGCACATCCCGGGCGACCTGAACCAGACAGCCGATGCGCTCTCTCGTCAGTCGACGCCCCGCGGAGAGTGGCGGCTCCACCCCCGCGCCAGCTCATTTGGGTGCAGTTCGGGCAGGCACAGGTGGACCTGTTCGCCTCCCTGGACACCACCCATTGCCCGCTTTGGTACTCCCTGACCGAGGGCCCCCTCGGCACGGATGCCCTGGCGCACAGCTGGCCGCGGGACAAGCGGAAGTACGCCTTCCCCCCAGTGAGCCTCATTGCACACGTCTTGTGCAAAGTCAGGGAAGAGGAGCATCAAGTGCTACTAGTTGCGCCTTACTGGCCCAACCGGACTTGGTTCTCGGAGCTAATGCTCCTGACGACAACTCCCCCCTGGCCGATTCCCCTGACGAAGGACTTCCTTTCTCAGGGGAAGGGCACGTTGTGGCATCCGAGTCCAGACCTCTGGAACCTCCATGTCTGGCCCCTGGACGGGACGAGGAGATCCTGAGTGGTCTACCCCCAGCGGTGGTAGAGACCATTGTTCAGGCTAGGGCCCCAGCCACGAGGCGGTTATACGCTTTTAAGTGGCGCCTCTTCTCGTCCTGGTGTTCTTCTCGTGGAGAAGACCCACGGATATGCTCGATCGGGAGCGTGCTGTCCTTCCTGCAGTCGAGACTCGAGAGCAATCTCTCCCCTTCCACGCTGACGGTGTATGTAGCCGCAATTGCCGCTCATCACAGGCCAGTTAGTGGGAAGTCTCTGGGACAGCACGACCTGGTCATTAGGTTCCTGAGGGGCGCGAGAAGGCTGAATCCGGCCCGTCCGCGCTCCGTTCCCTCTTGGGACCTCAATGTGGTCCTGGCGGGCCTCCAGAGGCCCCCCTTCGAGCCCCTCAGAGATGCCGCTCTTTCTCATCTCTCGATGAAGACGGCTCTCCTAGCGGCGCTCGCCAAGAGGGTAGGGGACCTACATGCATTTTTCGTGGCCACGGATTGCCTAGAGTTCGGGCCTGGTCAATCTCACGTTATCCTGAGACCCCGGCCTGGCTACGTGCCCGAAGTTCCCACCACTCCCTTTCGGGACCAGGTGGTGAACCTGCGGGCGCTCCCTTCTCGGGAGGAAGACCCAACCCCTTCCGTGTTGTGTCCAGTGCGCGCGCTGCGCCTCTGCCTGGACTGCACGCAGAGCGTCTGGAGCTCTGAGCAGCTTGTTTGTCTGTTTTGGGAGGTCAGCACAAGGGGAGGGCTGTCTCCAAACAGAGGTTGGCGCACTGGATCGTGGACGCCATCAATGGCTTACCGATCACAGGATCTCCCGTGCCCGCTTGCAGTGAGGGCACACTCCACCAGGGGTGTGGCCTCCTCGTGGGCACTGGCTCAGAGCGCCCCTCTGGCAGACGTATGTAGAGCTGCGGGTTGGGCTACGCCCGGCACCTTCGCGAGGTTCTACAGCCTCCGCGTGGAACCGGTATCAGCCAGAGTCTTACGAAGCACCGCCAGGTAAGTCCGGCAGCCGGTGGGCGTACGCCTGCGATAGCACTCCTCCATAGGTGAGACGTGGTGCTATCCAGCCTCCCCTCTTCCCCCCACGTGGGCGAAGAGTAGGCATTCCATCCATCACTAAGCACTCCTCGGCGTCGGGCTCGGCGGAGCAGCCCTGCCTCCCTTGGCCTGTTTCTGAGCTCTAGCAGTGACTCAAACAAGGCCTAGTGCTCCACACGTAGTAACCCCCCCACAGGGCGGTTCCGTCTGATGTCTTCTCATGAATGGCTCTCAATCGATGGCCCATGACCTCTCCCAGGTGTACTTCACCTGCTCGCGACACCATCTCGTGTCTGCATGTCTCCCACGTGCTCTCCCCTATCCGGTGAGACCGTGTGTGAATCTCCACTAAAGCTCCTCCCTGCGGTAGGAAGTGGTCTCCGTAGCGCGTTCCCTCAGGGGGGAATGACGCTTCCCAGTGGCCTTACGGTGCCGGGCGGCTTCTCGCTGTTAAGAGAACTAGGCCGCCGTCCGTGACGGCCGGTGGAAGGGGCTCCCATCTTTTTTGAAAGCTCTGGACTCCTTCCCTTCCGCTGGAAGGTTGCAATTCATGCTTAGCGCTCACGTCTGACACGCCCAGGCCAGTCAGCGTCGCTTCGCGAGGAATTGTGACGCGGCACAGCGCTGTGGCGTTTTCCGAGGAACCCCATTCTGTCGACACAACGTCGAGAGACCGACAGAAAGGGAACGTCTCGGTTACGTATGTAACCTCCGTTCCCTGATGGAGGGAACGAGACGTTGTGTCCTTCATGCCACAACACTGGCCGCCCGCTGCAGCAGTCGGGGCAAGATCCTCAGGCTCCTCAGCACAAAAGGTGAATGAATGCGGCACGCCGGCTCCCTTTTATACCCGGATGTCCGGGGGCGGAGTCCGGCATGCAAATTTCATTCGCCAATTTTCATTGGCCTGTTCAAGTCAGTCAGAGAAGGTAGGTTCTCAAGTCAAACCCCATTCTGTCGACACAACGTCTCGTTCCCTCCATCAGGGAACGGAGGTTACATACGTAACCGAGACGTTTTCCTCTGTAAGGATCAAGACTTGTTCATGTTTAATGATCACTTGTCTCTGAACAAACTGTTGCCAGTAAATGACACAAATGTAAATCTACAGTAAGTTACTCTGTAAGTCACTTGACTAAACATTTTTCATTAAAAGATTGTGAAAAACATTTTAAGATGAACGCATATGTTTGGATTTTTTTAATTAGTTAAAATAATTGTGCAAACATATTAATTTTCCTTATTCCAACAGCTAAAATGAAAAAAAAACGTTGTTTATGACTGAATAATGAAGAGAAATCAGTCAATAAGAGGTCAGAATTAAATCGATACCGTTGATAAAGCATCTCAGGGTGAGACTTTAAAAAGCTGAAAAGAAAACATTTCTGCAAAATATAAACTAAGACTGGCTACTTCTAGAGATGTTTTAGTTTCCGTATTTACATTTGTGTTATTGCATAGTTAAAAAATGAGTAAGTGACACTACATTTTTAACAGTACTGTATACATCCATGATATGATCTCAGACAAGAAAAAACATATCATTACTGCACTTACTGTGCCATCAGAAACTGAGAGAAACTTTTATTCTTTTTATTTCATAAAGAACCTCAATGAAAGTCCCACACCACCAAACTCCTGCAGGAGAAATAAAAGCGTGTGTATTCCAGTATGATAGATGCATCCCATCACACGCAAGCCCATTCTCTGACCTCCATACTCATCTGAGAGTTGCACACGATTGCAACATATATGACGACAGAATGAAGCGTGTTCAGAACAAAATATTTCATTTCTCTGAATATCTGTGCAACAAATGGGACCAAATCCCTTGGAATTACCTTTGAATTAAAGTTCATAAACACATATACATTTCAATATAATGTACATGTATGTGCATAACAAATATACAATGTCTAATCAAATAACATTTAAAGGGATATACACCCAAAAATGTTTACTCATTAATAGAAAATAGAATATTAATAGAAAAACACTGGACATTATTGACTTCCAAACACTGAGACATTTCTCAAAATATCTTCTTCTGTGTTTCACTAATTAAAGAAAGAGTCACATACACGTGAGAGAAAGTAAATGATGACAGAATTAAGGCAATTCAAACACACCGTCTCAAAAAAGTTTTATAAACATCATTCATTCAATTGATGAAAAAAGTTTCATGAGAAACACTTGAGAATGCTTTTTTCCAAACATTCATGGTTATCGATTATCAAAACGGCCAAATATCGAGTCCATCAGGAGCAAGAAGAATATAACACACACACACAGACAGGTGACACGTGCGTCACACAAGCAACATGCATGAGTCTCAGACACACATGATAACATAATATCTCAGCAAACACGTCAAACACACGTTAACTCTTTCCGATGGCTGTCGGTGAGAAACACGTGGGAAACAGAGAGAAAAAGAGAATTGAATTAAAAAGAGAAGTGGGAGTGATTTCACACATGCAAACGAGTGTCATTGAAGCGGCGTTGCCGATAATCGCTACCGTGTGCGTTTTGACAAGTCAAATGTGTTACATTTTACCCAGAGTGCAACGCTCCAGCCGGAGTGTGACAGCTATGCAAATTACAATAGTTTGATCTTACACACCTCTCACCGAGAACACAGCGGCAAAACTCATGAGCCGCAATCCCTCCAACCCCTCGCTCACATCAGGACAGAGTCACACCAAAGAAAAACACTGAAGTCATCTTGTTTAAAAACATCAGCGTTTCCAAATGTGATCAGATTTCAAACCAAAGTCTGGAAAAGTCAGAGATCTTAAACTCTCTTAAAGATTTCTCATTAATTCTTCTGCACCATCTGTTATTCACATTTTCTCAAAGAAAAACTCATCTGTGGTTTCTTGAAGAAACGTTACATAGACACAAAAATAGTTTGATTCTAGTCAAGTCTAGTGAGCTATAAAAGAGCAACATCTGAGAAACACCAGAAATATTTTCACCTCTCACATTTCTACCATAACAAGTATGCATTTCCCTTGAAAGACTAAAGTAAGGGATTACTCTTTTTCTGTAATTAAATGACAGTCACTTCTGATATAATTAAACTAAACACTGTGTGTAATATATGTGTGTGTATTATAGTGGAATTGACATCAAAACTCTAACTTTGAAACCTGTGCTTTAATGTATAATTCTCACATTTGTAGTTAACAAATACTACTTTATGTAGCTTTATATTATTTATTCAAATTTCCTTTTCATGTCTATCCTTGAATCACTTAATCAAGGTTGATTGGATGTAGAAAATAATGAGTAATAAGTAATTCAATACTTTTGGAGAGAGTCACTTAAACTATTGAATATGTCATTAGTAACTAGTAACTAATTACACTTTCAGAGTAACTTACCCAACACTGCAAATATGACTAATGGCTTGGTTTTTCTTTCTAAATTTATTACAATAATTTCTTTTTATGCATCTGAAGCAAACTTGTGGCCGTGTTTCAGACAGGTCTCCAGAGCTTTAAGATAAGATAACATCTGAGCAATAAAACGATCATTGCGCAAGTCATTTCGTAAGAACGCAGCACTTCTGACCTCTCCGCCAAACAAACTACGTCCATGTTTAGATTGAGTTTGGTGCGTTTCAGCATTAGGAATTCTGTGTGTAAACACGCAGGTGGAGCGTTGGCTCCGCACAGGGACATCTCAACGTCTTGTATAGGCGGCAAACGTTACACAACTAATAAATAAAGCAGGAAATATCATATATTTAGACACGAGAGGTTGTGTTGACCCGATCATGAACACAGACGTGTGTAATCCCCACACACACACACGGGAGAATTATTAATGAGAGGCGCTCTCCTCTCCTCCCGTCTCTGCATTGCGGACACACGTTTCACACTGTAAAGGTGAGGCTCTTCATCAAAGGAACATCACCCCCACCCTCCCGTCTGGAGCGCGTCCAGAAATGACAAAAACACGGATCCGTCCGAGGAGTTTGCGGAATTACCGAATTAGCATCGCCTTCAAGTTTCACCCCTTCCCCAAAACTCCCCCGCGCCGTCTGTCACACGCACGCCGGATTATTATTCATTAGAGCGTAGAAGTACAGAAAGACTGGTGACACCCTCTCTCTACCCACACTGCACCGGGTCACCGAGTGCCGTCCCCACGGTAACCAGGTACAGACACACGGGCCATCTGTTTATCAAAGCCTGACACGTCCTGAACATAACCAATCCCAGTTTACCAGAAGCATCCTGGAGGAAGAACTCTTACTGCTCACATTTTGCTCTTTCACGTCTCGGAGAGTTAAAGGAAAAGTTCGCCTCAAAATCGAAATTGTGTTGTTTTGACGTTCAACATGTTTTAAGACCTCCCGGCATCTTCGGAGCACAAATGAAGATATTTAGGTGGCATCCGAGAGATTTCCAGGCCTCCCCACAGACACCATGGTGTAAGTTGTTGTCAAGGCCCAGAGAAGTACTCAAGACATGATTACATCGGTCCATCCACACTGCAAAAACAACTTTCTTATCATTTTTAAGGCTGGTCATCCAACATGTGAAAAAGCAGTGGGACCTTTTGTATCCGAGTCCTCAGAAGATCAGACAATGGCCTGGTTTAACAGACAAGGCTTAGCTTAAGCCAGGACTATGCCTAAACATTTCTGGTGTGCATCTTGAGACCCAACAAAGTCAGGGAACAAGTCTTAAGCTCCAGGTATACTTGTCTTTCTCGTGCACAAACGCGTCGTACTTCGACACATGTGCTTTACAAATGAGTAAGAGTAGCTTTCCTGTAGCTCAGTGGTAAGAGCATTGTGTTAACAACGCAAGGTTGTGTGTTGGATCTCAGGGGATTGCAGATACCTGTGTAAAATGTATAGGATAATGCAACGTAAGTCACTTTGAATAAAAGCATCTGCCAAAATGCCTAAATGTAAATGTAATGTGTGCTCCAGACCGTCAGATGGCAGTGCTGAGTCGATTCATTCACAGACCCACTGCAACTTAATGATCGAAGAAGTAAAGTTATTATGGTTTTGATATTTATAATTATATAGTTTTTAATATTAGTGGAAGTCTTAGCAATTTTGGTATAGGCTTTTGTCATTTTATAATATTTCTTTTTTATGTTGCTATATAAGATACATTTTATTTTTTGTTAATAACAAAGTTAGTGCTTTAAACTTATTTCAATTTTCCCTTCAGTTAAGTTTTTTCAGTCATTTGATTTCAGTGAAGGATTTGACGTTTTCAAAGTTTTAAATGAAGTAAACTAAACTTAACTGTGCATTCCAAGTAATAGCAATCAAACTGCAGTTGGGTTATTTTGAGTAAATAATAATAACTAAATAAATACAGCTTAATGGACTGACAATGGACCGACCCATGTGAGCTAACCCAATAAAAGCATGATAACGATACAAAAACATGATTTATAATTTTTAAACGGAGGTATCTGATTTTTGCAAACAAACTCTTCAGTCCCAGTTATAACACCAGCAGTCCAATCACACATATTTCAGCATCAGAGGTTCATTCATCAGAGTCAAAGCTTCAGTTTTCACATTACTGATGTAGTTTCTGTGAGGTCTTCATCATCTTGACCTGTGGACGCATGGCATTTATCGGAACGATGTTTTGGCACACGGAGGGTGATGTGTTGTGCTGTTAAACCTTTATACACAGAAAAACTAAACACAGACACTTCACCTTTGACCTCTGAATAGCGTACGAGCCTCAATTCAAGAGTACGTACACATGTGTGATGTATAAATGTTGTGAACGCACTATAGTAACATATACAATTATTCACTCCGCAGGCATCAGAGAGGATTTTCTTTTATATTTCTGTCAGATCCCTGCTATCATCCTCCTCATTAACCGATTGACAATGAATTGACAGCACCACCATCAGTGATAACATTAATGAAGGGATCGCGCTCCCCAACGCAGGTCTCGCCGTGGAATTCCTGCGCTAATCTAATCTGGGAACGGTGCGCGACAAACTGTCATTAGTTCTGCCTCTCTCGAGACGTGTGAACAGAGAGCAAAAGACTCGGTGATCACACCTGACACCATATCGCTCGCTTACTCACACCTGCCAAACTAAAGCCGTGCCACAATCTTACCCCGTTCACACCTGGATGAGAAGCGGCCCGCTGCCACGAGCCACAGGCACCTAAAGAAAGATAATTACAACATTGACATCAGAATCATGAGCGATTTATTAGTTCATGACATTTCTAGTGTACAAATGACACTGTGAACATGAACGTTAAAAGTAATTTAATAATTAAAGTAGTGTAGGCTTAATTTTATTTCAAAATTAAAAAAGTTTTACTAAATTAAATATTTTGAGTTCCTGTAACTTATTCTTACTTTTGAGTCAGTTTAACTTAATTTAAACAAGTTAATTCAAGACAATTGGTTGGGAATTAATTTCTGTTCCCAGCATGCTTTGCGTGAGAATGCATTAGTACATATTTTCTTATTTAATGAGGTTTTAGAAAGGAAAAAGCCTTGTTAATGATAAGTGTTAAAAAATCTTGGATATTAAAAGAGTTTGTTGCATTTTTGACTTTCGGGATCATTATCATTCAGAATAGTGCTGCTTGTGTTTAGGTTGTGGGTCGATAGAAATTGTATTACATCCATTTTATTTAATTGTAAATAAAATGTTGCCATGCTAAATGTTCAAAATTAAAAGGAATTAAAATGCATGAGTACAACAAACTCAAAACTATATATTTCTGCAAACTTAAAATTTCCCAAGTTTTCCCAACGTATTCAGGTTTACGGTGTAAGCAGCAAAAAAAACAGAATCAACACGACATGGGACCCGAATCCACAAACAACACTACATCTGAAATGTGACATGTTTATGGGTGAAGCAGAATATTTCAATGTTTTAATAACCAAAAGTGTCAGGAGGGTTCTGTTTAGAAACAACCACGGTCTAATGCTATAGGACATAATAGAGAGAGAGAGAGAGACAGAGAGAGAGATTCATATGGGTCAGTGTATTAAACACTGTGTCGCTGATGGAAAAACATGTTCTTCTCTAATACTTTAATGAATTATTAATCACATCAATTGTAATTAAATTAACAGGGATAACCGTTGAGCGAAGAGGAAGAGATTACTGGACAAGCTGTAAAATAACCTCCATGAGAAGATTAAAAAGCTTCATATTTAATGACAGAATGAGGGGGGGGGGGTCTCGGTGAAAATGTAAACAGTCAGTAATAGTATTAATGGATAATCTGCATTAATGACCTGGAACACAGCTAACCAGCGCTAAACCTCATATGTGATAGACCAGTTTAAGTCATCGAGTAATGAGTGTTTCATATATGATTAGCATTTGTCAAGAGTCAACTAACTATTCTATTATTGATTAAACAGTTGATGTATCAGATAAACATTTCACATCATTACAAATGCAGAAAATCTGATTTATAGATTTTAAATTTTTGATATTGTTTCTGAAATAAAGCCTTCATAAATTCATAGCCTACATGCTTTTGTGTCTGAGATTATTCATTTATACAGATATTTCACTGTTAATCAAAATAAAACATCTCAACGTGTGTGATGTCGTCAAGGTTTCCTTGGGTCTAAATTCTTGATGTTAGAGTCTGATTCGTAACACAAATCTGTGACACAAGGATTATTCTGAACATGATGCAGACTAATCCCCTCCCTGACCTCTGACCTTTCCTGATCGGCTCAGGTCAAACCCCCTGGGGAAATGAAGACCCTGGAACATCCATATCAGAATTAAACTGACAGACGCTGTCACGATCTCAGAAAGAGTAGGAAAAGAAAAACAAACAGAGGTAAGAAAGAGAGCTGGAGGAATACGAGTGTGTTCAGCGTGTGTGTGTGCTGATCCGAGAGGTCTCATTAATGGCAGGCTGCCGCGGAGGAAGCGCCTCTGTCCGCTCGATTCTCTGCCAGATGAAATTAAGGCCCAATTATTGATAAATGAAGAGCACTTTTCACGGAAACCGTGCCTGAAGATACACGCTGCATCTGTCACACGCACACATGCAGCACACACTGCTCACTCAAGTGTGACACCGCATCCTGTGCATTCATCATGCATCTGCAGGAGACCAGCGCGTGCGTGTGTGTGTGTGAAGAGATTCTGATGGGAGATCTGAAGAATGCACTTCTGCTCACAATTTCACCGCGTCTGATTTACAATAACCGATCCGTCTATACTGAGGTCTGTAGATTAAAAGATACACTCCCGTGGTCACATTTAAATCAACTTCATGCGTTCACACACAAATGTAATGCTTTATTTGACGTCATGTCATTCTAAGCCTGTACGACTGACTTCTGTAAAATACTACTGTGAGATCACATGTGCCACATACATGTTATAATTCTGAATGTATTTTACAGGTGATATTTAGACTTTTTCAGAGAAACCGAATATTTGGGAAATTGACTATAATAACTTCACATCAGATTAAAGCCACAATATGTTCATTTGGAGCGCTAGATGGTGCACTTTCAAAACAAAGGCGAAGGTAAATGACGTTGTGTATTTGAAATTGTGGAATTATGGGACATGTGGTTTTCACCATCCAGAGGCGTATGGAGATCGCACATCATGTTCACGGAAGAGGTAATGAATGAATTATATTTGATGTCATCGTAATGAATTAGCTAGCAAAAAACGTGGAATGTAAAGCTATGTTAGACCGCGAACGATATTGGACTTTTTCAATTGATTTGGTAGCGTAATGCTACACAGAGTAGCGTAATGCTACACAGTTTTACGTGTCAGACAGTCGTCGTTTAAAAAGTAAACTACGTTTACGCTTGTTTGGGTTTCCGTTACTCACCAAAGAGTAATCGTGATCCATAATAACAGAGTAACAGATGCTGCGTCCCAGATGCTGTATAAGCACTTCTGCATTTGCGTGTTGCCGTAATTTCTACAACTGGAAACTGAGGGTCGTGCGGAGCAGAGGATATTAAGTCACTGATATGAGAAACACAAGGGAGACAAGGGACGGGACTTTAGTTTAAATAGGAATTTCACTAGATTTCCACATTCTTGGGAACATTTGGGATCATGTAAGTACACAACGAGATGAAATATATCACACTGTGCTAGTGATTTTGGGACAGAATGATTCCATGTTGTGGCTTTAAATGTAAAAATATAATATTTACATGTGTGCATCTTGATTTACAGTGCCTTCAATCTTTGGAAATCATAATTTCAATGGCATTACTTGTCGCTCCAGTAATACAATGAATGTGTACACTAGAAAAGCAAACTACTTTAATGTTTAAAGAGTATATATAACAAAAATCTCAGTATTGACAGTATAAAGTTTAATTTGGTTCCTTTAGTGATAGTGTACTGGTCTGGAACTGTGCCAAACCCTGCATTTTTCAATGTATTTCCAAAACATATCTCTTCGTGTGTCTTTCAACATTTTTAATATATCATGTTAAAGAGGATATTTAAAAACAGTTTAGCAGGTCTACATGTTTCTAATGTGTCCTGTACATGACAAGAACTCTTTCATGTGTTTCTAAAATGCTATGCAACACACATCCTTTACAGTAAAGTGTGACCATGATATAACTACAGCAATAATAAACTATAACTGTATTTGTTTCATCTGTAGTAAAACTATACATCATTATTTTGAATCGCTGAAGAGTAACTTATACCGTGTGCACCTGTGTGAGTGTGTTTGTGTTTGTGTACCTGTTCAGTCGTCATGTCGTGTCTTGTCCATCTCACATTAATGTTGAGTTCCTCAGTACACAGTTTATATGTGTTTTTATTCTCGTGATTGATAATTTCTATCATATCGTTTGTTTTACTCAGTTTTCTCACGCAGCAAGAATGATATTTTGCCCTCAGTCTCGACGAGGGGGCGTGTCTTGGTGACGTCATCGGACACGTTGGATAAAGCATCTGCTAAATGACTAAATGTAAATAGTAATTAGTTACTAGTTACTAATGACATATTCAATAGTGTAATTAGATTACTGTACGAGTTACGAAAAGTATTGAATTACTTATTACTCATTACTTTCTATATCCAGTCAACCTTGATTAGTTAAGTGATTCATGGATAGACATGAAACGGCTCTTTAAAACCTAATAAATAATATAAAACAGCATAAAGTTCTTTTATTAACTGACCAAATCATTACATATCTGAGAAAGATACATTAAAGCACGGATTTCAAAGTTAGGCTTTGAATTTTTATGTCAATTCCACTATTGCAAAATGCACACACATATACTACGTATATATATATATATATATATATATAATACACAGTATTTAGTTTAATTAAATCAGAAGAAGCCTAAATGTAATACAATTTCTGAAAAATAAGAGTTTGCTTTTTCAAGGGAAAGGTAATTAAATTACAGTAACTAATTACTAAGTAACTAGTTACACACCCAACACTGGTATAAGTAATCAGACTGTGACTTCTTTGATTTTACACTTATATTTGTTTGATATAATATGAATGTTTCTAATCGTATTCACTATATGACATAATAAATATATAAACATATATTATTTTATATAGTTAATAATAATACAAGAACTCTTCATTGTTAAAGGGTAAAATGAATGCATTTGTGAAAAGTGTTTAAAATAATACAACTTTTCACCTTATATTCCAGTTTTTATTTTATTTTATTAAGAATTATTTAGGTTTCTGAGGATTTGTCCTGCTCTTGTGTATGAACAGCAACATCTCTTGACCCCCTGAGCTAATGTTGTTTCCACGTTGCAGTCTGTTGTTTTTGAAAATAGACCAGAATAATCTGCTTCTAAGAGATAAGAGAACTGCTGTCTGTTAGAAAAAAGTGTCCTATGCTTTGCAAAGCCCTAAAAGCTCACCTGCCCTATAACCTGCAGTGCAGGGCAATTCACTAGAAACAAAGACCTGTCTGAACCGTAAATGTTGAATCACTTCTTATTGTCTCAGTGTTTGCTTCTTACATTTATGATACAATTCTTACTGTAGATCCACTACAGGAAAGTAGATTTGCATATTCCCCATTCTGCAATAAAACACTTTTCTCAAAGCACAGTTTATCTGTTCATATATGACAGGCAGCTAATGTAACAGAGGATATCGCATGACGGGACAGCTCGAAATTCTCTCAGTCGGACAGAAATTCAGATTTCTCTGACCTGGATGTGCTGTTATCAGCGGTGGACGAGTGATAGTTTAGCCGTCAGACACCAGAGCGTGTTTCATGATAAAAGCTTCACACTGTTTCTCTAATCTGCAGTGATTCTGGAGCACACCAGGACAGACACAGACACAGACCCGCTCGGCTAGATGTCAATTTATTCTTTCAGTTCCTTCAGTATCAGTTGGCTGTTGGGTTTATGGCTTCGCTTCATATGTTGAACCTATTGAATATTTATATAAAACCCTCCAAATACTGTAGAATAATCTTACAAAAACTGTTATTTCTAATCATTCTCGGTTATTTCTAAGTTATATCAAAAATAAGAGAATGCTGTGAATTGTACAGTACAGACGCAGAGAGGTTTCTTCAAATAATGGCAAACTGCTGTGTGTGGATGTGTTTTTGTTTGTTTTAGGTGGACGAAGGTCTCACCCGTTTTCTGTTAATAACCAGAAAGTGATACACATTTTTGCTGTAAATAGTCGGGTAATTACGTCTGTGAGGGTAAAGCTTGTTATCTACCCGTAGACCCGGTGGCTTGTGCTTTGATATATAAACCTGCCATAAGCGAGAGTCACCAAAACACTGCTATTATAATTTGTGTAATCACTTCTGTTTACAGTTCATAAGAAGTGCCATATATCAGATTCGCTGATCTGGATTCAGTTTGAAAATGAGCTCATGCATCATTAAAAAGAGCCCTTTATATAGAATAGAGTAGAAGAAAATCCGTAATATGTCTCACACGCCACTATGAGGGTCGACCCAAACCCCCGTGTTAGTGTGACATTGTCCCGTGTAATCCCTCTGCGTTACAACCATCAGAAAGTTCATTAATCTCAGGATTTATTCTGAATCTGCACAACAACAACCCTCATAAATCAATGAATATTTTCCCGTCTCACAGCGCAGGAAATGCAGGTGTGTGCGTGAAAATGATGTATCGTGATACACGCTCGACTCTGATCCGAGCATGTAACAAACATCAATCAAACAGCAAAGTGTTCATTGCCACCTTCTTCATCAAAACAAAGATGAGGAACGGTTCTCAGAAGAGCGGAGCAGAATGCCCCGTGTGCTGGAATAAAGTTTGCTGAGAAACCTCGACACAAGCATCTTCTACAGGACTGCTCAATGATACTCGTATTTTTGTTCAGAGTTTACTGCTGAAACGAATGAGAAGTGTTTGTTAACATTAAAAATGAAAGAATTAAAGAAATATTTTTTTAAATAAAAAAATATTTTTATTAACTGAAACATGATAAAGTGAAAAATAAAGTAAATCATGATCTATTTTCTACAGAGGGGACAACTTCATTTTATGATTACTAAAATGTCTTTATTTATTTAATAAATAATATTTTAGAACAATATACTTATTTATAGACGGTTTCACACGCCAGACTTCCTGTCTGTGTTTGGTTAAAATACAACAGTTTCTTTTATATAGAATTTATGGTAATATTAATTTATTATTTATTGTATAATATTACCTGCATTCAGTTAAATTAAAACTGCTCAACAGTTATTTACGGAGCGGAAGTTACGTTTGTTTATGTTGTTATGATCTGAGCTTCATGGAGTGTGTGTGCTTTCTTCTTTCTGAAGAATCAAAATCAGAATGAACTTTGAACTTTTAAATTCCCTCTCTCTCTTTTTCAGAAATGGAACATGGCGGACCGTGCGTCCGGAATCCCATGATGCCACAGGAGCTGAGCAACAGTCAAATTTCAAAAGTTAATCAAATAAAAATAGCTGAAAACTTAGGTTTTTTAAATGTAAGTACAGATTAATAGATTCCTCCTGAATATATTTTGTCTGTACCGGCACCTAGATACAGGTTGATGCTACAGTAATACGTAGGTCGAAGAGCATACTGGTCACATGACAATAAAACATGGCGGATGCAGTACGTCCAAAATCTATTCATACTACCCCACACATACTATATACAGTAGAACGTACTGTTTTAACGGTCCATAGGTCCACATGACCTTTGAACCCGCAGGTGTGTTCCATCATGACCTCAACAATGGAACAAACCTGACAGTCATTTATGAACAGATGTTCACTTCCTCCTGTTAATTCAGATCCTGATAAATCAGACATCTCATCTCATTCTATTGCCATGAGGAGGAGCTGGGGAGACAGACAGACAGACAGACAGACAGAAGCACATAGGTAGGTAGATGGGTGGATGATGGATGATGGATAGATGGATGGATGGATGATGGATGATGGATGATGGATGATGGATGATGGATGGATGGATGGATAATAGATAGATAGATAGATAGATAGATAGATAGATAGATAGATAGATAGATAGATAGATAGATAGATAGATAGATAGATAGATAGATAGATAGATAGATAGATAGATAGATAGATAGATAGATAGATAGATAGATAGATAGATAGATAGATAGATAGATAGATAGATAGATAGATAGATAGATAGATAGATAGATCTATTGTGCGGACATCCTTAACCATGAAAGCATCGAGATCAAAGAAAGTTCATAATGGCCTGTGGCGTGATGCAGTGCACAATACAAAGCAGTACACTAATAAGGGAAGTTGAGAAGAGCTCTTGACAGTGGCAGAAGAGGAGTGCAGATGCTGCCCGGGCACAAGAGCCTCTTCACCTAAACTCAGCCCAGACTGAATATTAAACAGACCCACTGACGGATCTCTCGTGACATGATTTCAAATCATGTCACTGTTTATGAGACGCCTACATAGGCAGCTACCTTAAAGGAGTAGTTCAGCTCAAAATAAACCCCCGTTGACTTTACATAGTTGGAACAAAAAGTAACATGGAAAGTGAACTACTCCATTAACTTCCTAAATATAATGACTGTGTATAAGGACACATGTAGAGTCTGGAGGTGTGAATGAATGCAGAACGTTGAGGTGAAATCATCTGGATTTGAGTGAATGTGATGAGAAATGTTTGAGTTCATATTGAGATCTTCAATCATTGACTTTTGATTGCAGACGAGACAAATCTGAGCTCAGTTTGACACACTGTTGTGAAAACTTCTGAAACTCTAATGTGTGTTGCTTCATGTACCAGTGTGTGTGTGTGTGTGTGTGTGTGTGTGTGTGTGTGTGTGTAGTCTGGCCTCATGTCTCTCAGCGGACATTGATTTGGCGGCACATGAAAGCTCACACATTAGAACAGCATCACGTTTGCTAGCACAATTTAGCACTGAGATCTGCTAGCGCTGCCAAAACTGCTCGACTGCCACCTTCACTTCCACATCTCTCTCTCTCTCTCACTCGTTCTTTTTCTCCGTTTCTTTCTGTCGCTGGAGGTAAAAACAGACGCTCTTAGCACCCTGTCAGATTCAGGCTAAATGCTATGATAAAAAACTATCTGCAGGCACACACACACACAAATACATGCGCGCACAAACACACACACACACACACACACACACACACACTTGCAGGTGTTTCGGAGTGAGATGATCTGTCTCTCCTCTTTCTGCAAACACTGTTCTTCAACAAGTGGGATATTATAGTCAATGTTATCTACTTTACTACGATAAGAAATCTAACGAGTAAGAATGTTAAAAATATAAATGAAGATGTTACAGTTCGCATTCAACATTCACACTTAATAAATCTTCTTCTGCTCAAATTAACCAGAATTATACATTACAGGTGTGTATGTGTGTGTGTGTTTGATGTTTGATGTTTGGCTTCTCTGGCTAAGAGTGTGTGTGTGTGCGTGCGTGTGTGTGGCTTCTATGACTAAGAGTGTGTCTGTATGTGTGTGTGTGTGTGTGTGTGTGTGTGTGTGTGATTTTTGGCTTCTCTGGCTAAGAGTGTGTGTGCGTGTGTGTGGCTTCTATGACTAAGAGTGTGTCTGTATGTGTGTGTGTGTGTGTGTGTGTGTGTGATTTTTGGCTTCTCTGGCTAAGAGTGTGTGTGCGTGTGTGTGGCTTCTATGACTAAGAGTGTGTCTGTATGTGTGTGTGTGTGTGTGTGTGTGTGTGTGTGATTTTTGGCTTCTCTGGCTAAGAGTGTGTGTGCGTGTGTGTGGCTTCTATGACTAAGAGTGTGTCTGTATGTGTGTGTGTGTGTGTGTGTGTGTGTGATTTTTGGCTTCTCTGGCTAAGAGTGTGTGTGCGTGTGTGTGGCTTCTATGACTAAGAGTGTGTCTGTATGTGTGTGTGCGTACGTGCGTGCGTGTGATTTTTGGCTTCTCTGACTAAGAGTGTGTGTGTGTGTGTGTGTGTGTGTGTGTGCGTGCGTGCGTGCGTGCGTGCGTACGTGCGTGTGTGTGATTTTTGGCTTCTCTGACTAAGAGTGTGTGTGTGTGTGTGTGTGTGTGTGTGTGTGTGTGCGTGTGTTGTGGATTTGAGGTCTGATACTCAGGACTCATCTGATAAAGCTCTCGATCGTCTGTCTGCACATGAGCAGAGAAGAAAAGCAGAATCGCGTTCATTAGAAGCCACACAATACACTCATAACAGTTACAAGACACCACATCCATCGGCTAATTAGAGCGAGATGAGTGATATATCAGGAGCAGGTTGTTTTTGATCCTCCAACAAACGTGAGTCCGCGTGAAGCAGCGATGTCATTGTCAAAGAGAGCGAAGCTGGCGTGACGTGCGGTGCAATTACTCGCAAATTATTCAAGCAATCAGATGAGCAGACTGAATGAAGTTTGGACCTGGAGAGATGCTGGCGAAGAGGCCGCACACATTAATAAAGAGCAGAGAGAGAGAGAGAGAGAGAGAGAGAGACAGATGGAGGGATGATGCTGGTAAACAAGCACACAAACGGGATGTTTACCAAAACCATGACAAATCATAACGCTGCTCTCATCATTTTGGGGAAGAAGAAAATTAGAGATGAAGAAGATGAAGTGACACGTGAATGTATTACAACCGCTCATGAGAATCAGTCTGTTGTCTTTTATAAATAGATTTCTGCGACACTTTGACTGCGTTCGACAGGATCTGAGATCTACACAGTGTCTCTCATAGTCATTAATGAATCCACAGTTCAGGTGACGGACACCTCCGTACCTGAGCTCACGTTTGACTCACGGTGCTCAATTGAGCAGTACCTGAGAAAGAGAGAGAGAATGTGTGTGTGTGCTCCCACAGTACCTGTCTCATACACTTTAATAACACGTTCTCTTCTTCTCGATTTACTTACAAAGCAACAAAGGGAATCAAACCTCAGGTAATAAAGGCTTAGGTCAGTAAATGACTTGTTCTGTATCACACACACACACCTCTGATAGATTCTCATTATTAGATGCGAAGGCCAGAAACACTGTCCTGGCAAATCTTACAAAATGAAAGTTCATTCAAGTGTGCTGTTAGTGTCGTATACTTATTTAAAGACTTAAAATAAGAAAGAATACCTTCAGTCTACTTTTTATGTACCTAAAGTGACACTTAAAGTGTAAAGTCTTTTACACTTTGTTTGTTTGAAGAAAAATGAATATTAAACATGAATGAGTCTTTATCTTTACAGAAAAACACAGATAAAGACTTTTTAATGATGAACTATCTTTGAACAAACTGTTGCCGGTAAATTACATAGATGTAGATCTACAGTAAGTTACTTGCAAACTGCTGCCGTTAATACTGTCATTTCTACAGAATTTTTTAACAGTGTAAGTATAACAATATCAAGAGAAGCCTCCTATATCTGGGATACACTTGTACTCAATCTTTTGATCGATATATACTTCAAATCTTCTTTAAGTACACGAAAAGGTAAACTTCAGGTATAAAAATGAAAAGGAACCTAAATGGGAACATAAAGTGCCAAAGTTAATACATAATTCACATCCTTTTCACTGTGTAAATGGACAAACCCGAATATAAAACATTCATTGGGTTCATTTAGCCGAAAGGTTACCCATTCTGAGCCAATGCGGGGTTAAAACAACCCCACATTTTCTATAGTTTAGTATATTGATTTTAGTATCAATAGGCCTACTACATAAAGGATATACAAATATATATTTGAACTTTACTTAAAGTGACAGTTCACCCAAAGAAGCAAATTCTGTCATTATGACTTTCTTTCTTCTTAAAGAATGGCCCCCATTCACTTGCATTGGTTATACAGTAGATGTGAGTGGGTGCCGGTGCTCTTTGGTTTCCACATTTCTTCCAAATATCTTATTTGTGTCCCGTGGAGTAAGTGACAGAATTGGAAATGATGACAGAATTTCATTTTTGGGTGAACTATCACTTTAAATTCTATATACACATATAATTCTATATACCATTCTACAGAGACAGGAGCATACACGTCAATATTTGCATTTTACATATGTTGCTACGATTGTTTTTACTTTAGAATAGTCAAAGTCCATCACGAAAGATTTTTTGTCAAAGAAAAATTGACATCATGCAGAAGGTAGAACAGCCAAGCAAAGATTCCATGAATTGTGACACGTTTCTCTATGAAATAATATCGTCGTGATTTTGACACAGAAGAACACAAGATTGATCCACAAAACACTGAATGATGTTAATAATGCATCGAGTTTAAATAAATCATGTTTTCACGTGCTGTGGCTTTTCCAGATGTCCAGACATTAACCGACTGTCTTAAACTAGAGAAATGTTTGTTTTTCTACGAGTTTGACACCTGGACAAATTCAAACAGGGCTGTATTTATTTCATTCTTCACAGGGCTGTCGTGAGATTAACGGAAGCTTTCTCTATTTCCATCTTTCTTCTCTTCCGCTTTTTGTTAAATGATTCGACTGTCACAGTTTTTTTTATTGCTGGATGAAAGATCCATTATGAAGCACATTTAACCAAAGTTTAGATCTCAGATATCTGTCTTTCTCTCGATCTGTCTATGTGTATCTGTCTCTCTCGCATGTTTTTCTTCAGGCTAAATGAAATTAGTAGGGTGCTGAGTAGTTTTGTGGCTGTATTTTCTCTGTGGTCCGTCAGAAGTGCTTTGCTGCTTGATTACCTCTTCCGCCCTCTCTCACCCCGTGGCATCACTGCAGGCGACGCCACAGCCACGACACCTGGACCCCGCGCCCCCCGTCCTCTGAGAGACGACCACTCCAACCAGAGCACAGCTGTTATAAACCTCTGCCCCGCACCCACACGCACATCATTCAAACTCATTTTACACTTCTCCAAGAGCGACAGAGTTTAGTTTGAGAATGTGAGTAATATGTAAAATATCATGTTTATTGTCAAAATAAGATGTCCCGGTTTCATGGTATTTTTATTGTGCATTTCAACCAATCGAACTGCAGTTGGTTTGTTTTGATTTAAGCCATAATAACACAAATATAGCTAACTAACATAATAAAACACAATAATTAAAAAAATAATAATATATTTTTGTTTGACAATGGTGTCTAATATGAAGTAAACACAGTTTTAATGTAGTAACAAACTTATTTTTTGTAAATGTTGACTTTTACTTTGACGTTAACTATTACTGTAATGGTAATAATATGTATATTTTATATAATCTTTATTTTAGTGCACTTCTGCTTTGGCTCTGTACCAACTATACCAAATGCGCATTGGCAGTCATTCGCACTGAAGTACCAAAGCACACTGAGAGACTGACAGAGGGAGAGAGACATGTGTCTTCGGCCCAGTCTGCAGATGTTGGGACAGCAGATGCCAGCTAACTCAATGTCTGTCTACAGCTGTAGTATCACCCTGTGGGACCCCCCTCCTACAGGCACACGCACACACACACGGTACCTGGTGACGTGTGGGCTCGACCCGTGTTCACACACGGGTTCTGCCGTCTGGTGGGCCACAGGTGAGGAGAAGAGATGTCGACGGCGTTTGTGTAATTGTGGCCACGTCACCTCTTTTATAAATCTTTCATGGGCTTTTCTGATCCGGGATGCTGCGGAACGAAGCGAAGTGGGTCAGGATTATAAACCCGAGCTGACCACAGAAAGCCCTTCAGACGCTGGAGGTAGAAGACACACAGTGAATGTGTGGCTTACAGAGATGAAGATGTTTTCGGGGTGTGAATGTGAAGTTCATTTACACAACATGCTCCACTTTTACAGCACAACAGATGGTGAAGTTCTCCGAAGGCCAGAGGTTCAGCGGCACAGATCAGAAAAACATTCATACACAAACAGAGAGACAGTATTATTTAAAATCCCTAAATAAACTAAGTGTTTTATTTTCTAAAAATATGAGAGGTTCTCTCTCAAGTGTATTAAAAACAGGTCAAAAATCAACAAGGATTTTTCACAGTATCTCCTCCATTCGTGCACTGCCAATATGTTTTATTTATCACGCACACCCATACACAATATATGAATTTTGTACAAAGAGATAAATCTTCCTATTCACATGCTTAATGAACACACACACGTTTGTTATGTGGCATTTTCTGTTTGCTCAGAAGCATTTGTTTTTCCAAATACTCAAAAATCATGGTTTTATTGTAGTATTTTTTGAGTTATTACTACTTGATCGAAACAACCCAACTGCAGTTCGATTAACATAACTTGGTATGCACAATATAAAACATGATATTTGAACATTTTGGAAAAACAAATGCTTCTGAGCAAACAGAAAACGCCACATAACAAACGTGTGTGTGTTCCTTAGCGTGTGCTAATCATACTGTGATTCAACACATTCACTTTACATCACTATGCTTATTTGGCTGGTAGACCCGATTTCTTTTCTTTCTTTCTGGTTTTAGGTCTACATAAATTTATGTAAGATTTTCTAAGCAAGTCATATTTTTTTAATTATATGTACTACTCATTTACTTAAATTTGCTGAAATAAGTAAATATAATCCGTGGCCGAATTATTAAAAACAATGTTATAACTTTTTTTTTGACGGGTTGCCGCAAATGTGTGTTTGACAGAAGCTTCCTCGCTGTGAAACGCGGACGCTAAAACCTCCACAAGCGCAACACGTCATCGTACATCACAGAAATCAGCCCTAAGACTATTTAGAAAATTAAGATGAAGACAATTCATAATCTTTAGAATTACAATACTGTAAGGAAAAAACTAAATATAGATGTATGAATATTAATGTAAATGAAAACAAAATTGTTTTTTTCCGAGATGATACATGGACACCAGTCGCATGAGAATCCAACATGAACGATAATGAATATAATATGAGACTCTGAGCTTTTTTTAGTAGATATAATATATTCTATTTTATATGCAAATATTGTGTTCCAAACATATCCACCGTCTTGTTTCAGCAATAGTTGCTGAATAATAATAATTTATCTAGTGTAAATTAAGTGAATACTGAAATACACTAATATCACTAAAGTAATTAACCCTTGTGAGTGCCCGAAACAAAGCAGCGAGGCAGAACCAAATCCTCGCTGACCTGGAAAAGCGGAATACTGGAATCTCACACCCCTCATGGCTTTCCCACACACACGCATGCACACACACACACACACGCACGCACGCACGCACGCACACACACACACACACACACAGCCTAAACAACATCCATCTGCTCCAACAGAAACTGCTCGGGGAGAGAACGACAGAAAGAGCGAGTGAGAAACATCGTTGACTGAAATGTTCTGGTTTTACGATTTTAACTTTTGACAAGTCTAAGCAGTTAAAATTCTCTTTAACAAATCTGGTTTCGTTTCATTCGTAAAATGCGTTTATTGTCAATAAAGACTTGGAAACCCACAGTCAGCGCCCGAGGCCAACGTTCAGCGCACACACTCCAACCAGAGTGATGCTGTCAACAACCATTGGTATTTCCATGGTGATGGAATCCTCAGCAGCCAATGAGAGCGCGAGGTGTCGGATCGGCTCGGAGGTGTTCCGCGGGAGCACCAGAAGGCACTAGGAGCTTTAGGAAGGATTCGGACCATTAATTGAATATTAATGCAGCCCGCGCTGACACTAGTGTGATTAGACTAATTGATCAGCTCACCGTGCCAAGATGTCAAGCGCCCGCATCCCACAATCCTTCATTTTCACAGGCCTTTCATATCTGCATGATTTCCTCTCACATCACAGATGCTTCTTTAAATATTTGCGCACCTGAAGATGGGACGGCTATCACAGTATTCTCTGTTTTGGCTGTTTCTCTTTCAAGGAATAATCATGATGAGCCTTCACTCGTCTTGGGACGTGACGTTCAAACCTAAAATGTTGTCGGAGGGTTAATTCTGTCATTTACCCGCCCGCATGTTCTTCTACACCCGTATGTTGTTGTTTTTCTCATGGAATGGAAAAGAACGATAGTTCCCTTTCTGTCGGTCTCTCGACGTTGTGTCGAAGCCGACAGATGGGGTTCGCCCTTGAGAACCAGTCATCTCTGACTATTTTGAAAAGGCCAATGAAATTTGGCGAATGAAATTTGCATGCCGGGCCCCGCCCCCGGAAATCCGGGTATAAAAGGGGAGCCGGCGTGCTCATTCATTTACCTTTTGTTCTTCGGAGCCTATGCATCGAATGACTACGACAGCTGATTTCCTGACGTGGTGCAGCGGATTGTCCCTTCCGAGCGATCATCCCCCCGGCGTTTCAGCAGTTCCAGAGGTGTTTCTGAAAGAGATATATTCTAAAAGAGCAAATTTCTCAGCGTGGCATGTCCCGCTGCTCTCGTGGTTGCGGTTCCCTCATTGAGGAGGGGGACGGACACGATGCTTGCGTCAGGTGTTTGGGGGTCCAACACGCTGAGGCAGCATTCGTGGAGTCATCCTGCCCGCACTGCGGGCAGATGGCGATACAGAAGTTGCGGTCACGGGTGGCTGCGCTCTTTTCAGAGCCAGCCACCACCTCGTCTGCTTCCCGCTCTGCGACCGCGGTGGCCACAGCCCCGCCGTCAGCAGCGGCGAGCAGCTTGGGTGGCATGGGGATTTCCGTGAGCGTAAACCCGTCAGCCGATGGCTCGCGGACCGTTCACGCCCCGACTCGCTCGTCTGGCCGTTCCCAGGAAGGCGGTTCCACACCGTCTTACTCCTTCGTCACGCAATCGGACTCGATGCGTGACGACGATGAGATGTCCCTCGCAGCATCGGAGGGCGACCTCCTGGCATCCGACCCTGACGATTCCTTCGAGCCGTCTCCGCCCGGAGATAGAGTTCAGGAAAAGGCAGACGTCGAGATGTCAGCCATGCTCTATCGGGCCGCCGCGAGCATCGGGCTGCAGTGCACCGCACCGCCCACGCCCCAACGCTCGCGGCTGGATAATTGGTACATCGGGTCCGAGCGCGGCTCCAAGCCGCGCACGCCCCCTGTACCTTTTTTCCCCGAGGTGCATGAGGAGCTCAGCAAGACTTGGAACGCCCCCTTTTCGGCTCGTTCCCGTCATGCTGACTCTGTCGCCCTTTCTTCCCTCGATGGCGGGGCAGCTAGAGGCTACGTTGATGTCCCCCAGGCTGAACGTGCAGTCGCGGTGCACCTGTGCCCGCAGACGGCGGCCACCTGGAGGTCTCGACCTAGACTCCCGTCCAAGCCGTGTAGGGTTTCGGCATCGCTGGTGTCGAAATCCTATAACGCTGCTGGACAGGCTGCCTCAGCTCTTCATGCCATGGCCATCCTGCAGGTCCATCAGGCCAAGGCACTGAAAGAGCTCCACGAGGGTAAGACCGACCCAAAGATTATGCAGGAGCTCCGCGCTGCCACCGACCTTGCCCTCCGGGCAACGAAGGTGACAGCGCGAGCTTTGGGTCGAGCGATGTCCACACTAGTGGTCCACGAGAGACACCTCTGGCTAAACCTTGCGCAGATGCGTGAAGCCGAGAAAGTTCGCTTCCTCGATGCTCCCATCTCGCAAGGAGGGCTGTTTGGTGACACTGTCGAGGACTTCTCCCAGCAGTTCTCGGCAGTGCAGAAGCAGACGGAGGCCATTAAACACATCCTGCCCCGCCGCGACCCGACCGCCTTTCGGCCGTCGAGGTCCCGTGGAACGTCTGCCTCCCAGCAGCCCCGGCCTTCCTCTTCGTCAGCTCCGGCTACGGTGCCCCCTCCTCAGGCGGCCCCCCGGAAGAGGACGGACAGGAAGCGACCACCGTCTCGTCAGCAGCCGCCGCGGAAGCAGAAGCGTTCCTGACGAGCCGGACCCGGCGAGATCGAGATCGGGCCCGACCCCAGCCATTCCATCGCTGGCGGGTCGGAAATGGACGGTCCCTGCCCCGTCCCAACATCTGCTAGGCCCTTTTCAGGGCCTAGCGCCCACTTCCTCACAAAAAGAGCAGTCTCTCTCTCTGGGTCCCCCTTTCAGCCGCACTCACCCTCCGCAGGACGGTGTTCGGCAACTCGACGTTGCGTTGTGGCGACACGCAAGGCCGAGTATAAAATTGCGCAGCCCTCAGCACTCTCACCTCGACGGTGCGTTGAGCTGCGCCGCCAGGCAGGCAAATCAGCGGAGCCGGCCCCCCCACGAGGCGGGGCCGGCACCGCTAGCCCGCGAACCGCCCTCCCCAGGGGCGATGAAGCAGATCGTACCTCTAGTGCCCCTGTCGCAGTCTTTGAGTGCTTGGTTAGCACTCACCAGACCGTCAAGGTGGCTGGAGAACACGATCCGTCTCGGCTACTCGATCCAGTTTGCCAGACCTCCGCCCAGGTTTCGGGGCATCCTCTTTACCTCGGTCAGAGGCAGAGATGCTCCCGTGCTGCGGGAGGAGGTGGCAACCCTTCTGGCGAAGGGAGCGATCGAGTCCGTCCCCTCGGCCGAGATGTCCAGCGGGTTCTACAGCCCGTACTTCATCGTCCCCAAGAAAGGTGGAGGGTTGCGCCCCATTCTAGATCTGCGTGCACTGAACAGGCACCTCCAGAAGCTGCCGTTCAGGATGCTCACGCAGAGGCGCATCTTGACGTCCGTCAGGCGTCAAGATTGGTTCGTGGCTATCGACCTGAAGGACGCGTACTTTCATGTCTCGATTCTCCCTCGTCACCGGCCGTACCTACGGTTCGCTTTCGAGGGGCGAGCATATCAGTACAGGGTCCTCCCATTCGGTCTGTCCCTGTCCCCACGTGCCTTTACGAAGGTCGTGGAAGCCGCCCTCACTCCCCTCAGGGAGAGAGGTGTGCGGGTACTCAACTATCTCGACGACTGGCTTATCTTAGCACACTCGCGAGAACTGTTGTGTACACACAGGGATCTGGTGCTCCGGCACCTAGACCGTTTGGGGTTACGGGTCAACCGAGAGAAGAGCCAACTCTCCCCTGCGCAGAGTTCCTTTTTTCTCGGTATGGAACTCGACTCTGTCTCCATGACGGCGCGGCTTACGACAGAGCGTGCACAGTCAGTGCTGAACTGCCTGAAACTCTTCAAGCAGCGACCAGCGGTCCCCCTGAAACTTTTTCAGAGGCTCCTGGGCCACATGTCGTCCTCGGCGGGGGTAATTCCCCTCGGGTTGATGCACATGAGACCGCTGCAGCACTGGCTACAGAGACGAGTTCCCTGGAGAGCGTGGCACACAGGCAGGAGGTTGATCGTCATTACACCTCTCTGCCGTCGTATCCTAACCCCGTGGTCATCAGTGACCTTTCTACGGACTGGCGTCCCCATGGGGCAGGTCCCGAGGCGCGTCGTGGTAACGACCGACGCCTCCTTACGGGGTTGGGGTGCGGTGTGCAAGGGGCACACAGTGTCGGGTCTCTGGACGGAGTCCCAGCTGTGTTGGCATATCAACCGCCTAGAGTTGTTGGCTGTTCTGTTGGCACTGAGGGGACTACGGTCCCTCGTTCAGGGCCAGCACGTACTGGTCCGATCAGACAGCACGACTGCCGTAGCGTATATCAACCATCAGGGGGGTATACGCTCACGACAGTTAACGCAACTTGCCCGACGCCTCCTCCTGTGGAGTCAACAGGTGACGAAGTCCCTGCGTGCCACTCACATACCGGGCGACCTGAACCAGACAGCCGATGCGCTCTCTCGTCAGTCGACGCCCCGTGGAGAGTGGCGACTCCACCCCCGTGCGGTCCAGCTTATTTGGGTGCAGTTCGGGCGGGCACAGGTGGACCTGTTTGCCTCCCTGGACACCACCCATTGCCCGCTTTGGTACTCCCTGACCGAGGGCCCCCTCGGCATGGATGCCCTAGCGCACAGCTGGCCACGGGACAAGTGGAAGTACGCCTTCCCCCCAGTGAGCCTCATTGCACAGGTCCTGTGCAAGGTCAGGGAAGAGGAGCATCAAGTGGTACTAGTTGCGCCGTACTGGCCCAACCGGACTTGGTTCTCGGAGCTAATGCTCCTGACGACAACTCCCCCCTGGCCGATTCCCCTGACGAAGGACCTTCTTTCTCAGGGGAAGGGCATGTTGCGGCACCCGAGACCAGACCTCTGGAACCTCCACGTCTGGCTCCTGGATGGGACGAGGAGATCCTGAGTGGTCTACCCCCCGCGGTGGTGGAGACCATCACTCAGGCTAGGGCACCTGCCACGAGGCGGCTGTACGCCTTTAAGTGGCGCCTCTTCTCGTCTTGGTGTTCTTCTCGCAGAGAAGACCCACGGATTTGCTCGGTCAGGCACGTGCTGTCCTTCCTGCAGGAGAGGTTGGAGAGTAAACTCTCTCCGTCCACGCTGAAAGTGTATGTAGCCGCTATCGCCGCTCATCACGAACCAGTTGCTGGAAAACCTCTAGGGCAGCATGACCTGGTCATCAGGTTCCTCAGGGGCGCGAGGAGGCTTAACCCACCTCGATCGCGCTCCGTACCCTCTTGGGACCTCAATGTGGTCCTGGCGGGCCTCCAGAGGCCTCCCTTCGAGCCCCTCGGAGAGACCGATCTTTCTCATCTCTCGATGAAGACGGCTCTCCTGACGGCGCTCGCCTCCATCAAGAGGGTGGGGGATCTGCAAGCATTTTCCGTGTCCACAGAGTGCCTAAATTTCGGGCCCGGTGATTCTCACGTGATCCTGAGACCTCGGCCCGGCTACGTGCCCAAGGTTCCCACCACTCCCTTCCGGGACCAGGTGGTGACCTTGCAGGCGCTCCCCACCGGGGAGGAAGACCCAACCCCGTCCGTGTTGTGTCCAGTACGCGCCTTGCGCCTCTACGTGGACCGCACGCAGAGCTTCAGAGGCTCTGAGCAGCTCTTTGTTTGTTTTGGAGGTCAGCAGAAGGGGAAAGCTGTCTCCAAACAGAGACTGGCGCACTGGATCGTGGACGCCGTCATGGCGGCGTACCGATCTCAAGATTGCCCGTGCCCGCTGGCAGTGAGGGCGCACTCCACCAGGGGTGTTGCCTCCTCGTGGGCACTGGCTCGGGGCGCCTCTCTGGCAGACATATGCAGAGCTGCGGGTTGGGCTACGCCCCACACCTTCGCGAGGTTCTACAACCTCCGCGTGGATCCGGTGTCAGCTCGAGTCTTGCAGGATAACACCAGGTAAGACCGGCGGCCGGCAGGGCGTACGCCTGCGACAAGCGCCAGCCCCCCTCTTGGGGGGGGTCAGTGCGCAATCATCTGCCTCCCTTCTTTCCCCTCGGGCGAAGAATAGGCATTCCATCCATCACTAAGCACTCAAGGCAGCGGGCTGGGCGGAGCAGCCTGCCACCTTTGGCGGGCACAGTTGGGTTATCTACGTGTGACTCTAACCGACCTCAGTGCTCCAGACGTGGTAACCCCCCAGCAGGGTGGTTCCGTCTGAGATTCCGTCATGAGCTGTTCCCTCGGAACTCGTGACCTTCCCCGGGTGAGCATCCACCCTGCGGATTCTCGCACATACCTCCCATGAGTTCTTCCCTGCCGGTAAGACCATGCTGTTTCTCCACTGTATTCCCCCCGAGGGTGGGAAGTGGTCTCCGTAGCGCACCTCCCACTTGAGGGAATAGCGCTTACCCAGTGGCCTAAGGCCGGACGGCCCTCGCCATTGGGGCCGTCTGAGTTGACAGAGGATAGGGGCTACCCATCTTTCTTGGAAGCTCTGGGTCCCCCTGTCTACCTACTGGAAGGTTACAATCTCGCGAGAGCGCTTCGTCTGACTCGCCTAGGCTGGCCAACGTCGCTTCGCTGGAGATTGTGACGCGACTATTGCCGTGGCGTTTTCCATAGGAACCCCATCTGTCGGCTTCGACACAACGTCGAGAGACCGACAGAAAGGGAACGTCTCGGTTACGTATGTAACCTCTGTTCCCTGATGGAGGGAACAAGACGTTGTGTCCTTCTTGCCACGACAATAGCCGTCCGCTGCAGCAGTCACGAGATGCTTTTAGGCTCCTCAGCACACAAGGTAAATGAATGAGCACGCCGGCTCCCCTTTTATACCCGGATTTCCGGGGGCGGGGCCCGGCATGCAAATTTCATTCGCCAAATTTCATTGGCCTTTTCAAAATAGTCAGAGATGACTGGTTCTCAAGGGCGAACCCCATCTGTCGGCTTCGACACAACGTCTTGTTCCCTCCATCAGGGAACAGAGGTTACATACGTAACCGAGACGTTCAACTATAGGCCACGTCTGTCAAGATCTAACAAGCACAAAAATCACCACATTAGTCAAATCAAAGTTGTCTTGTGAACTGTCACTTATTCATCTTCGGAAGCCATATGATAAATACAAATAGATAGAGATATTAAAGCATGTAGACGAGTAAACAATGACAGAATATAAACATATGAGTTTGTGAGAGCAACATTTTGGAGATTAAGAATTCCTCTAGTAAGAATTTCACATTTTCCTCAAAATAGAGCAACATAAGATATGAATTTGTGTTTTGGATTTTATGGCGAAATGCAGGCAAAACCAGTTTCGCCCAAGAGCACAAAGGCGATGAAATGTGGCCCAGTTTCACGGGGTCATGGAATAATCTATCTACGCCACGACACGCGTGCATCACAGTAAAGCTCATCAACTTCACAACAGGAATGAGAAGTGTGTCCTAATGAAGCTCGCATTGCACGCGCACAGAGCGAAGCTTAAAGAGAATTCTAGAAGACCTACAGGAAACAGGCACCATTTGGCGTTTATGTAAATGTGCAAACAAAATGGCTGCCTGCCAATTCCTGTCAGTTTGAACAAAGCTCGCATCGCTGGCAGCGAGAGAAAGTTAAGGTGGTCCTGATCCGCTGCCATCCGTCAAACAGGACCGCCCGGTCCGTTCCACCTTAAACAACTGGGTTGAAGTCTAAATTGGGGGATCCACTGAGTTGTGGTCCATTGTGTTCGTTCGGCAGAGGGTCTGCTCTCCGCTCCTATAGGCCCACTGAGTTGTCATAGCAGCCGTAGAGATGATGCCAAAAACAGCACCTTGTTAAAACCATCGCTGGGGGTTCTTCACGAGTTCCTTAAATCGCAAATGTGACATGAAGCATCAGTGTTGTTCACGGTAATAATGAATAATAAAATTGGCTAACATTGAAAACACCATAGCAACCTCTGTGAACACCTTAGCAACCACGTGGAAACAGGAAATCATTACTCACAATCTAAAACTTCGCATCTGTGTTCTCATCAAAGACAGATCTGAAACCGTCATCGATTCCAAAACCTATAGACATTTGCATTGATATTTTGCATTGTAATCTATGTCTTTCATGATTTAATGGTGACTCAGAAGTCCAAGTACTTGACAAAATAAGACTTTTGGTGAACGGAGAATAAGAGAGTAACTTCACAAAGCAGCACAGATCCGCTCGGCTTGGGAAACTTCATCCAAATGTTCATTAACGGCGCGTTGATGAACGGCCGGCACCTGATAGTCAGAGATACTGAAAGCGCTCTATTAATTACTGTGATTATGGTGCGCTTTCTGCTTTAAAGTCTAATGCGGAGGACAGATTAAATAATGCATGCGGCTGCCGAGGCCGCTTCATCTCCGGCAGGAAGATAAGTGTGAGGTACTTTCCACAAATAAAGAAAATA
>NC_136785.1:435787-524225 GCF_947034865.1 Barbatula barbatula | reverse complement strand
CATGGAATACCACATGAGCCAGAGAACGCTGCATGAGATGCTGTATCCCACCATGCATTGCAGCTTCCAGTGTGAGCAGAAGTTGTGTCGCTCTTGATTTTTTCTTTCTATCTTATTATTTTACTCCAGTTCTGGTGCTGATTTGTTTTTAAATGTTTATAGGTGTATAACATTTTATTAACTTTATTGAACATATATTCATTCATATGTGTGTTATATTTTCATTCTCTTTATTTGTTTATGTTTTCACAATAAATATAGTTTCAAAGCAACTTCACAGAAAATCTCAGTTTTTCCACATTAGAAAACCAAATGAAATGTCTATTATCACAGTTTTTTTAAATGTACAGTTTTGGCTTACATGATTTGAGCATAATATTATAATATTAAATATGATGTAAAATGAATATATGGGTAATCAAACAAAATACTTTTGATATTTACATATCTTAGGAACTCATAATATGACATCCAGATATCATTTCCGACACAAATGCTAATTTGACACTTTTAATGTGTTGAGTGCATTGTAGAAGTATTTCAAACAGAGAGAGAGAGAGAGAGAGAGAGAGAGAGAGAGAGGGAGAGAGAGAGAGATGCTTTAAAATGGAGGAGTCTTGATGTTGGTGTGTTGTGCAGGTGAACAGCGCCCTCTGTTGATCAGATGTGGCAGAACAGACTGAATGATGAGAGATTGTGTGTGTGTGCAAAAACTGATGGAACATTTTGGATCATCATTTTAGTTTTCTCAAGCTTCACAATACACAGTTTTGAAATAATCTCTCTCTCTCTCTCTTTGTTTCTCTCTGTCTCTCTCCTCAGGTGGGTGGTCATCGTGAAGATGGTTTGAGGAGTGGTCACTCCATCGGGTCCAGTCAGGTTCCAGTACCGCAACTCCCTGTGCAGTCAGCCACCTCCCCTGACCTCCAGTCCGACCCATACAGGGGTGAGCCTGACTCACACACACACACACACACACACACACTCTCTCTCACACACGTACACAGACTCCAGGCTGGCATATTGTGGGCACAGAACGGGCATGATGCCAAACACACCCCCCCGCCGTCCCCTCCACTGCAACCAGCCATTTTAGAACATCCACACACAGCGCAGTCGCACATACGACATCACAGGATTCCTGCGCTCACAGGAAAAAAATCATAGAAATTTGATTGTAAATATAGATTGTGTAGTGATTGTACACTCAGCTCAATAATATTTCATTGTCTACAAACAGCTCTTTCAAAAAATTTACTCCCACAAACTCTGTCAAATCAGTTAAAGTTAACATTACATTACTGTGTTTTCATGAAAGTGTGCTTTTGTTCAGACGCCATTTTTATTTTTATGAAACCGTGGCGGCGCTGGCCGGGCCCGCAGACTAATCTGTGAACAGTTATGAGTCCATTAAACCCAGCGGCGTATTTTCAAGCTGAATATGTAAAAGGAAATTGTGTCTGACCCTGGAAGTGAGGCATGAAATCTCAGCTCATTTAAGAGGCGCTCGGTCTCCTCATTCACATGTTGGCAGCAGTTTCTCTCTGGAGATCTCAGCCAAACAGTTAATGAGGTGCTGAACGCTATAAAATATGAAAAAGAACATTATAAATAACAGACATGTGGATCAGAAATTATTATTTGTGCAGTTCGTCCAGGAGGAAATCTTCCAGAATTAACAGCTATGTGTTTCTGGCTGGAGCTCATGCTACCAGATGTAGTGTAGTGACATTATATTTCTCACATTTCATTTATATATTCAATTCAATTTCATTTTTCATATACTAATAAATATAGTATTTATACAGTACCGTCACCCTTTTTTCACTTACTTTCAAGTGACTTTACTTCATATATCTGTAAAGTTGCTGGAACACATTTATAAAGATGTTTTTGCTGTTTCTATAAAAGGGTGTTTTGTTAAGCTATTATGATGGTACATGAAACAGACCACCACATGAAAGCCACCGTCATCCAGACCAAAAGAAAACTCCATGATATTTTTTTGCAAAACGTTGTAGGGCGTCAAACTTAATCAAAAGTAATCGCGATGCAGAATAAAAGTTTGTGTTTACATAATATATGTCTGTGTGGTGTGCATATTCATTTTGTATTTATAAACACATTTACAGTGTGCATATATATTTATGAAATATTTCAATGTACAGTATTTATATACATCTACCAATCATTTAAATGTTTAGTTCTTTATTACTATAACTTTTATGTTTTCCCTAAATATATGAATGTATGTGTTTATAAATACAAAATGTATATGCACACCCCACAGACGTACTATATATACCATGTAAACACAAACTTTTATTCTGAATGCAATTAATCGTTCGACAGTCCTACTAATTTGATAAAAAAATCCATTTGTATATTTAATCATTTTAATTTTATCCTTAAATAGCATCTTTAATGTTTGTGTGTCATTGTGATGTTATTTATTAATTGTCATGACTTGTTTTCTGGCAGTAAACACAATCACACCAGTAAAGTATTTTAACTTTGTCGTCCCTGTGGCTAATCTGGTTGTGTGTTGTTTCAGAAGTTGCCAAGTTATGCCAAATGCATAAATGTAAATGAGAACGAGAGAGAGAGAGAGAGACTTTAGTTCCATTCTACTCAAACTATATCTCAAATCAAACTTTTTATTTAGTTTATTCTCATCACGTATCTGTGCGTCCATCTTAACAACTGAACAATCTGCAAAATTAGAAAACATATATCTGGACTTTTATTCACATTCTCTTTTCTTAGAATAGAAGTGACTGCATGAACATGTATATTTAACATGATGAATAAGTTCAAGTGACAGGGTGACGTGTGTTTGTTCTCATGTGCAGCTCTGTCGGCGGGTCTGCAGGGTCACAGCACTTCATCTGTGAGCTCAGAGATTAAATCAGAAGATGAAGGAGACGAGAATCAGGACAGTAAATCTCTGGACTCCAAGAAAGAAGACATGGACAGCAAGGATCTGAAATCATTAGAGAGGTCAAGATCTAGGTAACTGTACCGTGAGCTTCGCTTCATTCAAACACCCTTCTGGACTTTGATGAAGTGACATGTGTTCTGAGAGACAGCTGAACGCCGAGATGACAAACCCAAAACACAGACACGTGCACATCTGGACACGCAGTTACACAAACAAAAGGCTGACATCACAACAAAACACATTTGGGTTATTGAGCATCTCTTGTGGTGTTGAGCCAGATTTCAGCTGTTTCTCTCACATGAGCGTAGGGAATGACCTGGATCCCACATCCATCCAAACCTTCTCCAACATTCCCAGGATAAACTCCTCCGACAGAGTTTATAGATTTACACCTGGAATGACTCATTCGGATTCAAATTTGAAGAGGAAATCTGTGTGACATTATGTTTGCGATGTTTAAATTGATTCTTTATTGAATATTTCATGTCATTCGAAACAAATCGTTACATTATTTTAAAACTAAAATCAGCATTAAAGGATTCATGGAAACAGAAATCTCAGACAATTATAATATTGTATTATCATTTTGTTAAGGCTTTATAGTATCTTAATCAAATGTAAACAAAAAAAAACATTAAAACTAAAACTAGCTTCGTACAAGCGGAAACTATTTTTAATATATTCACAGAAATTGAGTTTGAGTTTGTTTTGTAGGTGTGGATTATAAACATTATATGTGTGTGTATTTACCCAAAATGTTTTGTTCTTTATTTTCCCTCACACACACACACCGTAGTAATGCTGACGATGAGGATTTGACTCCGGAGCAGAAGCTGGAGAGAGAGAAGGAGCGGAGGATGGCCAATAACGCCCGCGAGCGTCTGCGTGTGCGTGACATCAATGAAGCGTTTAAAGAACTGGGACGTATGGTGCAACTTCACCTGAAGAGCGACAAACCACAGACCAAACTGCTCATACTGCATCAGGCCGTCGCTGTCATCCTGAGTCTGGAACAACAGGTCCGAGGTCAGTATCACACTCCTCTTTTATTTCTCAGGGTTCCTACGCATTTTGGAAAAGTATGGATTTTTAATTGATTGTTTTGCCAGGTCTGGATTAGTATGGAAAAAGAAAATCGAGCGTGGAGATGATTATGAGTTTCCAGGCTATCGCCCTACTCGGTCCTCTAAATAATTTCTGATAACAAATGTATTTTTAGGAAGTTTGAAGCATGTTTGGACCAGATCTGATGGTGGACTGTCTATGGTGATCTGTCTATGGTTTGCTTTCCCATCAAGACTAAATGGCCGATTGTAATATCCAATAATGCAAACTAAAAAATACTGAAACGAGACAAAAACTTGACCAGACCTTCATAAATTCATCTAAATCCACGAGGCTTAGACTCACTTGCCTTTATATGTTGTGTTTAGCCCATTAAATCAATATTATTTCAAATATTTCAAACACATCAATGAATTATTTTTCTTTAATTCTCTCTCTATATCATTTATCATTTTTTATTTGTATACAATTTTGTGTCTGCAACTTTTGTAAGTTAATGTCTATGTCTGTAGCTACACAAAAAGTCAAAGGAATAGCACTTACATTGATTGTATTTCAATTTGGCAATATTTGTATAAAAATATCAATTGACCATGTGTTTACTCATCACTGATAAACATAAAAGACAGACATGGTTTTAGCTATTGTTTCTGTTTACACTCGTTGTTCTAAAATGCACATATGTAACTTTTTTGTTTGGGACAAACCTCTGTATTTCTAAAATCCTGCGTACGGTCCAGATTAAACGTCGTCAAATTTTGAAAGAAGCCAAGTGAATGAAGTTTAATCTCTTTTTATGTTCATTCATTATTTCACCAATCCTTCTCTTGCTGTGGGATGAAGGTTTACAGTTATTTAATTCGGCAAGTTATTAATATTGCACCAGATATGTTGTGTATTGAACATGTCTTGGTTTGGTGTTGATTCATTTCTATGAGGAATAGCTACAACAGTCCAATGACTATTTAGCAAGATATTAAAAGCACAACTTTTTTCAGATGTTTAATAGGGTCTGAAAAATGTTTCTGGGAAGTCTGTATGTTTGAGTCTGGAAAAGTGTGGCAAACGTAATGTAAAATGTGTAGGAGCCCTGATTTCAGCCGCATACGTTCTTGTGTATATTTGATGTAATGACACTTCTCGTCCTCCTGGTGGTGCTGTATCACGTGTCACCCTCATCATGTGAAAGTGATAAACGTGTCGTGTGTTTCACATTCCAGAGCGGAACCTCAATCCAAAGGCGGCGTGTTTGAAGAGACGAGAAGAGGAGAAAGTGTCGTCGGACGGCCCTCCTCTCTCATTGGCCGGTGCCCACCACGGCATGGGCGAGACGTCCAATCCCATGGGACAAATGTAAAGAGCCACACCCCCAGAATGGTCAGAATATTTCACTTAACACTGATCTGCTGTTGTACATGTGCCATTGAACCGAACCAGACTCAAATTCAGCTTTCACTCGGATTTATACACGACCAAAGATATTACCCGCAAGTGTGTTCTGACACACATTTTGGCACAAAAAAAGAGAACGATTTGGCAAAGTAATGCATCAAGTGGAGATTTTGATGTATATAATGATTACTAAAGACCTGATGGTTCAGATCAGATTAAACAACAGGCGCATTTTAACAACAGATTGGCTGTGAGTGTTTATAATGTGTGTACACAGGTTTTGGCTGTAAAATACCAGAGATCGTTGATATATAGGGTCAATAAAGCTCTCGAAATGAAAGGGCACATGTACACAACAGCTCCGAGCAGCGTGTTTTTGACTATTCAAATCATCTTGGTATTTACGGTTTGTTTGTTTGCTTTAATCTTTCGAAACCCTCTGAATTACGCGCAATAAAAACAGTAAAATTGGGAATGTGCGCAGAGTTCACATTGCATCAGGGATGTGAGAGTTCAAAGGTTTCAAATGTGTTTGAATGATTTTAAATGTGCCATTAATGACTTTATGACATGCAACTGTGAATCCGGGCTTCGCTTTATTTGAAACTTTTTATGTATGGAAATGGATTTTTTATTATACACGTGAGAGGGAATACACATATTCAAAGGCAAATGCAACAAAAAATAAGGAATCATATTCTGTATTTAGAACATTTATTTATACAGTTTATTTGTACGATTTTTCTCCCCGTGTAACGTGTAAATTTACCTTCGTTTTGTCGCCAATTTGAAATAATGTGGATGTTGAAATGTGTGTACATTATTTACATAAACACTGTAAGGTTTTTGTCTTTCTCTTGGTGTTCCAGGTCAAAGCTGCCAGAGTTCATCAAAATGGCGACTAATCACTTCTTCTGACAGTCCGAAAGAATCAATCAAACTTCCATCTGATCGTCCAACTTCAACTGTCCTCTTCTTAATCGGATCACAGCATCCCTACGGATTTACTGTATATTATGGAAAACTGGCAGAGTCGCATGGAGTCATCGTCCGTATCTTCCTCCTGCTAAAAAAGAAAAAAGAAGACGGTTTCCCCGAACACAATACGGACAGCAGTGGATTTCTCAAACATATCATGATGATGTAAGAACAGGCCTCTGATTTCAATGGCAATCTCGTCCACACTGTGGGACTTCTGTAGCTGTGCCTCATGGGACGTCTGAACGGACCAACACATTTATCACATTCTCTAGCGGCCCACGTTGAGTTTGGGCTTTAAATCAACAACGGGACGGGATCAAAGTTGCTCAAATCTTTGCAATAATGATGTGTGTTGTTTTCAAAAGTTAGTGGGAAAATTAGACAGAAAGTGTTTTGAAACCAGCAAGACCCCGACAATGAAAATTTACAGTGTGTTTCTTCACCACGATACAACAGGTTTGGTCTCAAATCATCAAACGCTGTCTATCGGTTAGCTAAACTTTGCTCGTGTAGACCCGATGGTCACTGTTTTTGAGCAGACGTGTGACTCACAGAAGATCTCTCCTGTTTAACCCCGCAAGGAGCCCGAAGATGCAATTTTCACATAACTAAACTTCAACCGATGTGCCTTTTAGAGCTCATATCATCACACGACTCATTATCAGAACTTTCTAGAATGCAAGCGTAGGAAACGTTAGTCTTTAGGTCTATGCAGACAGGTATTTTATGGCCTGGAATTTAAAAAAAAAGTAAAAAGGTAAAAAAAGTATTTTTGGGATAAACTGTATTTAATGTACTGTATGCCTATATGTAATTAGTAGGTGTGTCCACCCCTCGTGGCCCCGCCCATAACCCCTGCCCACAGCCCGTCACTGTTGTTATTGAGCGTTGTATTATATCTATCGGCTTTTAAGAATACTGGCTTGTTGTTGAGCCGCTGTAGTCCACAGTACACACGTGCGTGGTTATATGTGTCAAATGTTTCATTTTCCTTTTGTTTTGATATTTTTATTGTATGTCTGTGCTGGTTTCTTTTGCAAAAAGAAAAAGGGGAGAAAAAAACAGAGAAAGCAGCCGCACACGTCTGGGCAGTGTTTCTGTCGAGCCAGTCAACGGGAGGAAAAAAATGTCTATTCGAAAAAAAAACATATATATAAATGTATAAATATATACAGTCTATAAAGCGAGGCGTGGAGTTTTTGGAAAGGAGTGTGGACGTGAAGTGGAATTTCTTTATTTCCGTAAAGCGGAGAACTCTCATCCTTCGAGGAGACACGTGACTCTTTCGTACCGATGCCTCCGCGGGACCCAAGGGTCGTCCGCTCTCGACCGCCGCACCTACAAGGCAAACATGGACATTTGTAAATTGTAATTGCAACAAATGCAAACTTACCATTATTTTGAAATTGTGTATGTAAAAGTTATATTTTTACATGTAGGCTGTTGTTATTTTGTGTTTAGAAAATGCGTTGTATTCTTTTTTTCTTTGTTACGAGACGAAAAAAGAATTCATTGCGTGTTGAAACGTGTCACATTGAAAATGTAGTAAGGTCAAAAGCAAAAAAACGAAACAAAAAAACATTCTGTTTATATTTCTGGGAACATTTTTCTTTTGTAAACGTCGGGGTGGGGCTCGGGAATCAAAGCTATATGATCATTCTCTCGTCCTCTTTCATCGTTTCATTGTCATTTTTGATTGTTTTTCTGTAAATAGAATCATGAACTGAGGGTTCGGGACACTTTTTAACCTGCCAGTGATCATGTGACCAACAATCAGATCCTCATTTTCATGATAATCACTTTTGTAAAGAAACATCAGTGACCGAATTGACTCGACTTGTTTTTAGTGATGGTGGTTCATAATGACGGCTTAAACGTGCCACTCCTTTTCTTTCTGTGTGTTTTTTCTTTTCTTTTTTTCAAAACAAAATGCAAAGTGTCATGAATCTTTATGCATTATTTGCAGATGCAGATTATTCCAACACAATCCTGATGTGGCACATGTGTACTTCAGCATCGCTTCGGTCATGATGGTGTTTTTGTCCTTTCGGTCACTTTTTTGAAACATCTGAAGTTGTATTTTGCCAGTGCTAAAGATGTTTGAATACTTCTCTTGTGCTCATCACGTTGTTGTAATTCCTATGATTACAGTGGAATGATGATGATGATGTTTCCTCTCGGTTGTTCATAATGTACATACTTGTTATTGCTTTTATTAACTGGTTTGTTTTGTTTTTTAAGTCAAATGCAAAACTAAACTGTGTAAGCGACAGTTTTCCATCGAGCCGTGGGCAGTGTGAACTCTTCAGTGCTCCTCAGATTGTGAGATAAAGATTATTCCAGACACCGCTGCTCATTTTTGTGAGCGTCACATCTGCGGTTTGTACCGGAGCTCGTCGTGCTTTGTGTCCTCTGAGTTTTTGGAGAAATACGTTTTCTTTTTGTCACTTGAGTGTGATTTCAATAAAGAGAGCCGTTCTAGGACGCTTCTGCTCATCGGTTACACCATCACCCCATTCAAAACCATCACACTTCAGTCTATGGATCGATGAGTGTTCTCAAAATGCGATTTTATTGCAAACGTCAATCGTCTGTCTTGCACCGAGGTTGTTTGATGGTCATAGTTTAGCTTCTGACTTTCAATCTAGTGGAGATAAACTTAAATTAGAAAATAGTCAAAGTTAAATGCAGCACAAAGAGAAATCTGCAAACTGTGTAATATTTAAAAATCAAACCAAGAGAAATAACTGTTTGAGTGTTAAATCTGTGTCATGTGTGAATCGTATATCAACTGTGGTCTTTTCAATCCTCTCATGACAAACACTGCAGAATCACCACCGTGCGCTTGTCTCTTAAAAAGAAAACACATCAGACTTTATCTGAGAGGCAAATCTCTCAAAAACAATTGATACGACAAAAAGAATTTCAAATGTTTGTTGCTTTGTTTTACTAGTTAAAGACATCATTTCCGTCCGATGTGTGTGTCATAAATCTTTTATTTACATGTATGCGTGCATGATTGTTGTGTGGTTGTGTTTTCAAGTTTAAGTTCTTCATTTAGATTTGCTGTTATCGTTTCATCATCCATCATCTGTTGTTTTCTCTCGTCCTGTAGTTATTCAGTGTTGTCGTGTACATACAGTAACATCTCCAGCAATAAATGTGCCATTTTAATGACCGACAGCTTGAAGGGTTCATTATTCTCTTAGTATGACAGATGCGTAAAAGGGGAGAAAATGAACATGTATGTATGTCTTTGTTCTGCTGAACACAAAGGAAGATATTTGTAAGAATGTCACCCCCCGTATATATTAGATGAGATCTGTTTGGTTACTGACATTCTTACAGTTATCTTCCTTTATGTTCGGCAGAACAAAGACACTTTAACGCGTTTGGAGCAAACGGAAGGTAAGTTCTAAATGATGACAGCATTTTCATTTTGGGGTGAACTGTCCCTTTAAGAAATGAACTATTTATACAGCTAGAAAGTGTATTGAGTCACTTTTAAATGAAAGGTATTAATAAGATAAGGACCTCATTTTCAGAACAGATTTTTAATGTACTTAATGATGAAAATAAGTAAATGATTGCCGCTTGATTTAAGGGAGGTGATGTCTAGTAAACGTTTTGTGTTAGTTCATTTTCTGGTTTCGTTTTGAATGGCGACTCAAAGGACTTGTCTTGACGTGTTTAATCACAAGAGCTGGAAGTGACATCACTGAACATGTTTCAGCAGTGTTGTGCGATTAGGGGAAGTTGCTGTATGCGTCTTATGTGTGTCATGACCTCATCGTTCTCATCCTGTGACGTTCACATGTGTCTCACTGACTCACGGCTGTCTGTCGTTCATTCGGCTCAGATCCACCCTGCTCCTCCTGAGAGAACATCATGCTCAGACTTCTGTAATTCACCTCAGACCCACGCGGTGTGTGTTATTTAATCACGACTACATTCATGCCAGCACTGACTGTTTAATTACTGTTTATCTTTTACTCCCATTATCTCTTTAAAATCTTAATTACGAAACCAGCATAAATGGAGTCTCATCTGCATCTCAGATTTTTCTCGTGAGAAAAAGAGTCTGAAATGTCATGCGAGTTTAAGAAGAGATTTGTCAAGTCAATATTAATGAAGATCTCAATGTGGTCACAGCACAAGTGTGGTCTGGGTCGACGTTCAGCACAACAACATGAGTGTGATGTTGTATGATGATCATTATATGATCTTACCCGACCTTAAACATAGATGTGCCTAAAAGGTCATATATATTTTGGTTCCACCAAAGGTTCTTCTAATCTATGGTATTGTGAAGCACCGTAGGTTGAAGGACTGTAGGTTGAAACAACTCCACATTTGTGTGTTATCTTTTAACATGTATGTTTTGGCACCGCTTTAGATTACGGCCCGCAATGCACCGCAGTACAGTGTAACTTATTGTAACAATAATGTACCTCTATAGTATATATCTGTAGGTAAAGGGGAACTATATGTAAGGTTTGGGGAATAAAGGCGTAAGAGTAAGGAAAATAAAAAAATATTTACCGCTCTTGAAATATTTGATTATAGTCTCAAAAGATCAACAATGATATTGCACATTTTACAAATTAAAACTCATAATAATAACTCTTAATTAAAAGCAAGGATTTGTAACCAACAATCCTAAAATCAATCAAATAAATATGAATCCTATAGTCAAAAGTCAAATTTACAGTTGACAGATAGTCTGCATGCTTCATTTGTTTTTGTGCAAAAAACTGAACACATCATTTCCTCTTATTTAATGTTTGCTATGATAATAAAATAAGAACCCTGTGTATATGTTCACACTAAGATTACAGAGCAGGTCATGCAAACCACGTTATATTAAAATAGTTACCATTTAGTTAACTTTTTTTATTTATTTCCAAACCAGGGGCGGACTGGCCATCTGGCGCATTGGGCATTAACTTTGAAGGGGCTGGTAACTTTGAACGCTTCGGTCGTTCAGACAAACGTATTATAAGTGCGAATGCAAACGTCGACAGAAATGGTGGGGGCTGATTTCTCTTCCAAACTTTACACATTGTTCCCCTTTACCTAGAAATATGTGCTGTAGAGGAACTTCATTGTTACATTAAGTTACGCTGTAAATTGTGTTTGATTATGCGGTACACTGCGGACTGTAATCTAAAGCGGTGCCTATTTCTTTTAGTATTAATGACGGTGAACCAATGAAAAGTTCATTAAGAAGCCAGAGCATCAAAACTTCATGTTGCCAAGCAACACCGAGACTGAACGAGTTAGTGAAGATGAACCACATTCATGACGTCCTCTGACACGGACATGATGAAAAACTCACTTCTGAAAGGAACTCCTCCTTTAACATGCCATTCACATTCTGAACATCTCTGGTCTGATGTAAAGCCCAGTGATCTCAGAATTAACCGTGGTATACCATGGTTTTACATGGTTTCGGTGGAGCTCCTTGTACAAAAGCAATCGAGGAGGCAGATTTGACAGTAAGTGACACAGATACCGTTAAGTCACAATAAGTTTCACTGGCAGACACTCTTGATTCTCCTTCGTTCAGAGTGTTGGCGTGCGGCATGCTGGGATTCCACTCCCCGTTATGGCATGCATGACAATCTACCTCATATTTCAGTAACACACACACAGGTTGTTGAGCTGAAGTGTGTTGTAATGTGTTGAAAACGCTAGGTGTGGTTGAAGATTAGAGTCAGGAGAAGGTTTTACATGGTCAGGGTCACAGGGTTGGTATTAATATGAGATATGAGGAAACTGCTTACAGTGTATGATCAGTGTGTTTGACTGACAGATGTTATGTCAGCTTTACACAAACACACCTGTGTCCAAATCGCTTCATTCCAGGTAACAGACTGACTGTGTGAGTCTTGTTAAAGGTAAAGTTCAGATATACTGTGTAATGTGTTCTGAAGAAGAATGAAACTCATACAGGTTTGACATGACACGACTGAAGGTGTTCATTGGCTGATCTTTTCTTTAACCTTTATAAAATAAACCAAACATGTACGTTTGACATTCATTCATTTTTAGCACACAGGATATATTCCTTGTGTAATATTAGCACACAAATAATTGACTGCAAACTCTCTCAGTCAGTAAAAACAAACAGACCTGTTTTGGCAATAATGCACCTAAAATAGAGATCAATGCGTATGACATTTTTAAGAGTATTATTACGAAACACACATTTGTGCACAAAATGATATTTCAGTTCTTTTTTAATAAAGCCTTGGCTTTTATTATGTTAATAATTGTTTAAAGTGTTAATTGTCTATCAGGTTAGAGTTAGTAGAGTTTGTTCATTAGTTTGGATATGCAACCCATTCAAAATTCTTTACATTGTTTTTGATCACGTGACCAGACGACGTTCCCAAATATGGAGAGAAATCTCATCCTCGCATTTACCACAGTAAAGTCAGATTCACTTTGTTTCTCTAATGGAGCGAGTGAGAGGCGTGGCTCAGCCAGGCAGGTGTGTCGAGTGACCACGCCCACATCGACGCAGGTGACCCGCCCAGGTGTGAAAGTCACCGCGCGCTGCTAGCGGGATCCTCAGATTCACCTGCTACACTCGAGGAATCAGACTGCGATCGGACTCAACGGTAAAGCCATTTCACTTCACTTTTACTCGCTTGTTTACGCGATGAAACACTCGCGTTTGTGTGTAACAGAGAGAGAGAGAGAGAGAGAGAGAGAGAGAGAGAGAGAGAGAGAGACAGAGAGAGAGAGAGACAGAGAGAGAGAGAGAGAGAGAGAGAGAGAGAGAGAGACAGAGAGAGAGAGAGAGAGAGAGAGAGAGAGAGAGAGAGACACACACAGACAGATTATTCCACCATGTGTGTGTTACACTATGACAGTAGCATGTTTTTTGGACAGTACCATAGTTTTACACGGCTGTCACATGTTTGAAGGTATCAAGAATCTCACAGTTACAGGTCAAACCATCACATATGAATATTGAAATCATTTATTATCTTCTTCCATGATCATTTTCCCAGCACAAATATGACTATATGACTTATGGACAAGGTCTCGGTGATTGTCTGTGTCAATGTTCGATCTGTTAAGAGTCAGACACGTTATTCCAGAACTCAAGGTCACAATGGGCCTGGTTTTATTGTGATGATTCTGATGGAGTATGTGTGCCCTGTGAGAGCGGAATGTGACCCGCCCGTCCGCCCGTGAGGTGAAAGTTGTGATTGTTTTAGGGTTTATTCACAGGGACAGATTCTTTGTCTTTGACATGAGGGCGGTAAGTGAACCTGCAGAACTTGAAGAGACTTTTTAAAGCTCCAGTATTGATGTGTTGGGTGTTCACAGGCCACCAGCCGGGACGAGAGAGAGAGAGGAGTGGCCCATTGTCTCTGAATAATTAAAGAAAGAAAGAGAAATGTTGTTCAATATCTGCAGGGTGTTTTTTCCCTGTTGACTCATGATTCTGTCATTTCTTTCCTTTATAAATGAAATGAATCGTTTACATATCTTTATTTTGAGGGATGTTGAAGCTTTTCGATAGTAAACCATCTGTTTATGTACAGTGTGATTTCCAACACGCATGACGGATCATGTTGTTTATGTTTCCTATGATCTTTGAAACCTAATGATCTAAAGGTGTCTGCCTTTGGCTTTGTTGTAGTGCTGTCACCGTAACGACATTTGACCTACGATTAATTGTCTGTCAAATTATTGCGATTATGGCAAATTCATCTGTTTTAAGGCTTTGACAATATAATAACTATTAATGAAAATGTCTTTATTTAATGAAGGAAAACTTTAATTTGTTACTATAGTGTGACCAAAATATGAGTAGATGCAACAAGCCTGGAATCAAAAAAGTAATACGAAGCAAACAAAACTCAGATGATGGAGAAATGTTCTCTGAATGTAACGGTGAGTCCAGATCAAGGCCGGTGGATGTAAAATGCAGCAGATACTACAGATCTCACTTGTTTTATAAAGATTCACAATAATTGTGAATTATCTGAAATAATTGCGAAAAGCCTTATTTTGTTGTTAAATGGAATTTGTTGATCAATCTCATCTTAAGTCATTGTGTAATTCTAGTATTTTGTTGTCACAGTTTTCATGTCTGGGCCTTTAGTTTGGACTGAGAAGTTTGACTTGTGTTTTATATGAATATCAATATGATCTTCTAGACACACTGTAGATATTCTGTGATAATGTCGAAATGCACATTTGCCCGATCAGCTTGTTTCTAAACATGATTGGACGGTTTAGAGGAAATGATGTATGACATTAGGAATGTTTTTTTTGAGATTTCATTTGTTTGTCCTTAGGGAGACAACCACACAGGTATGCGTCCCACCCTCACGCACATTCAGTATCATGCCAATCATTTTAATTGTTACGTCATCATCCGTTCATTAAAACTTTCCATGATGTTTCCAAGGCGACCATCAGAAAACAACAGTGAGTCATAATTAAGCTTTGAAGACAGTGATACAATGTAACATTGTGCACATTCTGTATACATTCATCTGTCATTATAAAGCCGCTGGTATTGTGCTGTCAGTGACATTCAGCTTTTCAACCCCTAACGTTCATTTATTATAAATAAACACACAATGAAGGAAACGTTACTAAGTGAGCGGCCATGAAAGAAACGGTTTTTGGTCTGAATGTGTGATGGGGGTCTCGTGGACCGCACAGGTGACATTCCCCACATGTCAACATCATGATTCGTGTCTGAATGTTTGGAATTTATTTAGCAGCCTGAGAACTTTCATCTCAAGTATGTTCAGAATGAAGGTGTCACCTGCTGGTTTTCATATACAAACATACGCCCAGGATATACAGCTCAGATCTGAATATCTCACGAGCTTGTCATTCTAGAGACTTTCATTAGAATGTTTTTAGTTTGTGTTGCGCCAGCGTGACACAGCTCGTCTTTGTCACCTGTTGTGTTAAAGCTCTAACTCTTTAAATACCCACGATGCACTTCTGCTAACAGGAATTATTTTCCTTTAGAATGAATTGTTGCTGTTTAATAATCTAAATTCAGGTTCATTTCCATGCGTTTCTTCTTTTTTTCTATTTTACGTATTTATTTTCTCATTTTTGTAATTGCGCTTGACCAATGGTTACTCATCATGGCATAATCTATAATTGTAAAAATGATGCTTATGGCTGTGGTGTACTCCGTTTTTAATGTTCAACAATAAAAAGTGAAATGATAAATAGTTGCACTTGCATTTCTATAGTTGCACTTGCATTTCTTTTCCATGTGTTCGTTTAAGAGAAATATCCGTATTGACAGCGCTGTTAACGTTGATGTCTAGCATCGGTCATCTCTCGAATGCGCGTGAACCAGAGGTTTGTTTTTCTGGCAGGTGATGCAGGCGTGACCCAAGTTCCGGTGACGAACGCTGCATTTTTAGTTTTGTTCCAGTAGTATAGCGTCTACTTTGGCGGGAGCTTTCGTCTCTGTCATCTGTCGGGAAAAACAAGCCTCTGGTTCATGCGCATTTAAGAGACGACGGAAGCTAGACAGCAACGTTAATAGCGCTGTCAATATGGATAATTCCCTTAAACAAACACATAGATTTGCTTCAGAAGACCTTGTCGAGCAGTTCTTTGCTCGATGGATGCACTTTTTGGAGCTTTAAAACAATCAACACCCTTTCTACCGCTTGGAATTAAAATGATACGTGGTATTATAACTCGGAGTGCTTTATTCTTCAAGAAGAAAACCATATTCAGTTAGAATGAGGGAGTAAGACACAGGGAAATTTAGACTTTAGTATCCCTTTAATCAGAGGTTTCTCTTTTCTATTCTGCGTGTGTGTGTGTGTGTGCATGCGTGTGTGTGTGTGTGCGTGTGCTTGCATGTGTGTGTGTGCATGCGTGCGCGTGTGTGTGCGCGTGTCTGTGTGCGTGTGTGTGCATGCATGCGTGTGCTTGCATGTGTGTGTGTGTGCATGCGTGCGTGTGTGTGTGCGCGTGTCTGTGTGTGTGCGTGCGTGTGTGCATGCGTGTGTGTGTGTGCGTGTGCTTGCATGTGTGTGTGTGTGTGTGCATGCGTGCGTGTGTGTGTGTGCGCGTGTCTGTGTGCGTGTGTGCGCGCGCGTGTCACTCATCAGTCATTCTTTGACTCTGTTAGTTTTCATTACGGTCGGATTTGCATGTGAAGTCGTTCGTCTGGTGTTTTTCCGGCTCTCTGAAGAATCCCAGCTCATCTTGTGAACCCAAAACCTGGCAAGCGGCCAATATTTACTCACCAATTATTCAGTCTTGATTGGGCTTCTGTCTCTGCCGTAATGAAGCCACGCGGGCATCAGGGTTTCATTGGGATGAAGTGTGATAGTTTGCTCGTGAAGTAAACTTTCAGTCAGAACAGGAGACGTCTGCTGGTCTGAGATCAGGTGCGAGAGATTCATTCATTCACATCAATTGCATTTTTAAATGTTTTCATCACCAGCATTCAAGCTTTGATAGCCGATCGTGAATTCCTCGTGCTGTCTAGACCGTTGCAGTCGTTCTTGTGTTTAGTAGTGTGTCTTGTAAGTGTGTTTCTGTCTTTGTGTGTGTGATTCGCTTGAATTAAGACATTTAGTCAGCTGTAATAATCTTTTGTTTCATTATAGCCTGAAATATTCCAGGAAGAATTTGTCATGCAAGCTCTTAAATCTGAATGTCAACAATTCATCCGTCGTCTCTTCAGCCCTGGATTAGGTGCTCCGCTTGAAAATACAAGCATAAATGTGTGTTGCTGTCTGAATAACACGGTTTTGTGAGATGGACCGTCGGCTCCATTGACAGAATTAAACTGATCTGTGTACAGATGATTTGGTGAAACACTGTAGAGATTATCGCTTGGTGAATGTGAACTTCTCTCTCATCTTTGCTCTGTTGTTCCGCTGTAACGGCCAGAGATTCACAACACAACACATGAAAACATCTGAAGATGATTTTATTTCCAGCTGTGATGATATTGTCATTGTAACAGCATCACAAGTTCTCAGAGTTTATTTAACTGGTCACCTTCCTCCTTAACCAAATAAAACCATAAAGAACTATGGTCATTGTAGTAAAACCATAGTAACCACAAATTCACCAGGATTTTGTCCTAGTTTAACAGTATGTGTAGTAGACTGTGGTTATACAAATGGTCCAACCCAGCCAAAAACATAATCTTTTATAAGCTTATAAAAGTAAAACTATGGTTAATGTTTGTCAGAGGAAAATGAACTGTGGTTAAACTATAATAACCATGTTTTTGTTTTATTTGTTGCAAAAAACAAAGTAAACCAGAGTTATTATAGTTTTATGATATATATATATATATTTATATATTGTAAATTGGCTTTTATTTAGATTTTTGTTTTATGTTTATTTTAATTACCTTCATTAAGTTTGTAATTACATTTTGGTCGTCGTTTTCAAACTCTTTGGTAAAGTAAATAACCTTGAAGCAGACATTCACTATGATCGATAGTTTAACTATAGTATATGTTGTAAAATTGTGGCAACCAATCTCCCAAAAACCATGATTTCTGCACTTTTACTATAGTAAAATCATTATTTCTGCACTTTTACCATAGTAAAACCATGATTTCTGCACTTTTACCATAGTAAAACCACGATTTCTGCACTTTTACCATAGTAAAACCACGATTTCGGCACTTTTACCATAGTAAAACCACGATTTCTGCACTTTTACCATAGTAAAACCACGATTTCTGCACTTTTACCATAGTAAAACCACGATTTCTGCACTTTTACCATAGTAAAACCACGATTTCTGCACTTTTACCATAGTAAAACCACGATTTCTGCACTTTTACCATAGTAAAACCACGATTTCTGCACTTTTACCATAGTAAAACCACGATTTCTGCACTTTTACCATACTAAAACCACGATTTCTGCACTTTTACCATAGTAAAACCACGATTTCTGCACTTTTACCATAGTAAAACCACGATTTCTGCACTTTTACCATAGTAAAACCACGATTTCTGCACTTTTACCATAGTAAAACCACGATTTCTGCACTTTTACCATAGTAAAACCACGATTTCTGCACTTTTACCATAGTAAAACCACGATTTCTGCACTTTTACCATAGTAAAACCACGATTTCTGCACTTTTACCATAGTAAAACCACGATTTCTGCACTTTTACCATAGTAAAACCACGATTTCTGCACTTTTACCATAGGAAAACCACAATTTCTGCACTTTTACCATAGTAAAACCACGATTTCTGCACTTTTACCATACTAAAACCACGATTTCTGCACTTTTACCATACTAAAACCACGATTTCTGCACTTTTACCATAGTAAAACCACGATTTCTGCACTTTTACTATAGTAAAACCACGATTTCTGCACTTTTACCATAGTAAAACCACGATTTCTGCACTTTTACCATAGTAAAACCACGATTTCTGCACTTTTACCATACTAAAACCACGATTTCTGCACTTTTACCATACTAAAACCACGATTTCTGCACTTTTACCATAGTAAAACCACGATTTCTGCACTTTTACTATAGTAAAACCACGATTTCTGCACTTTTACCATAGTAAAACCACGATTTCTGCACTTTTACCATAGTAAAACCACGATTTCTGCACTTTTACCATAGGAAAACCACGATTTCTGCACTTTTACTATAGTAAAACCACGATTTCTGCACTTTTACCATAGTAAAACCACGATTTCTGCACTTTTACCATAGGAAAACCACGATTTCTGCACTTTTACTATAGTAAAACCACGATTTCTGCACTTTTACCATAGTAAAACCACGATTTCTGCACTTTTACCATAGTAAAACCACGATTTCTGCACTTTTACTATAGTAAAACCACGATTTCTGCACTTTTACTATAGTAAAACCACGATTTCTGCACTTTTACCATAGTAAAACCACGATTTCTGCACTTTTACTATAGTAAAACCATGCATCAAAGTGTTTGTCTTTATCTTTAGATATCTGTGATTCTGAATGCTGCTGTGAGCACATCAGTGAATGATACGCTTCAGGTGATTTGGGTTGGACTCGGGTCAGGGCTTTATTATTATTTTTAAATGAATGCACGTTTGGTTCAGGTAAAAAGTGATTCGGGTCTTCTGGGGTCGGGCAAAGATCTTCGCACCCAAGAAGACCTTTAGTTGGAGGATCATAAACTGGTGTTTTTTGCAGCGGTGTTATCTGCGTTCTTACTCAATTCTGTCTCTAATCATTAGCCTAGCGTTCTCTCTCGATGTGTGAAGATCTTCTGTCCTTCATCTGCATCTTAAGTTAGACTATCAAAGTTAAGCTCGTCTCATTTCACAGAGCGGGAGCGTCTGCCGTCTCATAGCAACAGCATTCGACTTTTGTATGGAATTCCAGTGGAATGAGTCGCGTTGTCATAGCAACAGGAATGTGTGCCATAGAGCAGCGAATGAGACGTTGACTGGACATTGACCTGTTGGATAGACTGAACATATGCAGTGCGATTGACGGACGGTGTGAGATAATTTGGCCCATTCATTCATCCTCGTGTCATTGTACGAGTTTCTATCTTCTGCAGAACACAACAGAAGATATTTTGAAGAATGTTGATCATCAAACGACACTGAACCCCATTGACTTCCATTATTTGAACACAAAACCACTGAAACATTTCTCTAAATATCTTCTCTTGTGTTCCACAGAAGAAAGACTCGTATGACACAAACACATAAGAGAGAATAAATGACGATGTCAGTTATTGTTTCTGATTCCCAGAATCTTGATTTCTGATGAATTGACTTCTACACAATTGCTGTGACTCATTCTCAACTAAATCAAGCGTTTTTGGTGTAAACTCACTGGTTGTCAGAAGGAAAGTGTGTTTGCTGTTTAGGCCTGAAGGCAGATCGGTTCATGGAAACACTGAAGGTCAAAGAGACTGGAAACATTACCGTTGATATTGCTCAATGTGATTTTGGGGGAAGTCCTGTAGATGCTCGTGACTATGATGTCACAGACGTTTGTGGGAAAGTGACAGTGTGATTGAGTTGTGTGTTTTATAACCGTGAACTCTTCACTTCTTTAAACTTTACTGAACAACATTTAAAACAACCACACCCAAACCCCCCCCACACACACACACACACACACACACTCCTGCTGAAGGTGTGTGTGTGCGCTGGCTGTCAGCCACTGACTGAGTTAACAGCCCCACCCGTACACGCCCTGATCCCAGCATGCCTTTCACCTGTGTGCCACAGCGACGGGGTCACTCAGAACTTTGCACATAAGACATGTTTCACCACCTGTTCTTACACAATCTCTCATTTCTGCTGAAAATCTTTAGTTTGGTTTTCTTATGTCGTCTATACACTGTTGTGCAGACTGTAATGAAGTGAAGGGATCGTGGTCATTGTGTGTTTGTGTTTCTGCTGTTTTATGAGAGAACACTGATCTCTGCTGCAGGAATGTGACCTTGATTCTGATTTCCGCCCGCTTGAAAGTCCATGTTTGGAGAAACTGCTTCTGTTGGGCAGCGCTGTGTGTGTGTGCGTACATGTGCGTACACATGTGTGCGTGTGTGTGTGTGTGTTTACATACTTGTTATACTGTAGATTTGTGAAGATCTTTCTCTCTCTGTGTGTGTGTGGGGTCAACACACACACACACACACACACACACACACACACACACACACACACACACACAGATATGGGTTGAGCTCGGGGGGGTCACACAGCAACAAACTCAAACACTGTTGTTAACAGAAAACAAGACTTTTCCGGACGCTCTCGCTCTGTGTGTGTGTGAGTATGATTCTCTTATATTTAGTGATTTGATAGGAAGGATTAAGTCATTGTTTAAGATGTTTCCGTGTTTCTCATGTTGTGTGTTTGTTTGCGTGATGTGCTACATGGGCAGTGACTGTGTGTTGTGTTGTTGAGTTTCACAACATGCTTTGGGCTGTGAATGATGTCAGATATCTCAGTGATTTTAAAGCTTCTTGTGTGTTGTGTCACACTCAGACTGACCGATGATGTCACGGTGTCTGTCTGTGGTTTCCCACAGTGCACTGGGATTGATGGCAGTGTGATGAATGCTGTGATGTGTACACTGGACTCGTTTGTTAACAAACAACATGTGAAGCTGTGTGTGTGTTTTACGCAACGAAGAGCTTTCAAACATCACGTGACCTCACAAGAGAGAGAGAGAGAGAGAGAGAGAGAGAGAGAGAGCTTCAGTTCTCAGTGTTTTAACACGAATATTATGTAGAAATGATGAATTATTGATAAATCCTGCTGAGCACATTTGTCTGTGTGTCCATCGTTTTGTTTGCGTGTCTGTCTGTCTGTTGTTCTGTCTAGGGCTGTGCGATATTGAGGAAAAATGCGATGTGCGATAGCATGCTAACTAATGTGATATTCGATACGATATTTCTTTTTCTAAAATCAATTTAAATTGTATGATAATATAGTAAAGAAATTATGACACCAACATATATTTAACATTATTTTAGGAATAAAAAGAAACTTCAGAAAGAGAACAGCCATGTTTCACTGTCGCAAATCAGACTTTTTGTCTGAACCAAAATAAATGAAACAAATGTCGCTTTGCGACGCAGATTGTGGATTGACTTGTGTCAGAGCATGCACACGCTATCATGCGCTAAAACTTGACCATACATAACTTGTCAAAGAATGAAATAGCTCATTTATAGCAAACACCTGTGCGATGTTTGTATTCTGTCTGTGAGCGCCTGCAGACAGCAGCAGAAATGTTTTGGCGTGTTCATGTTGTTCCAGCAGCATGTGATGATGAACGATGAATCACTGTTGGTGAGTTTGTGTGTGAATGATGGTGGCCGGGCCTCATGTGTATCACGTGGACCAGAACTTGAACTCTGTGATTTCTCCAGTCTGAATGTGTCCAGCGATCGGACGGCTGTCTTAAGCGCATGCTTGCATTTCATGCACGTGTGTTGTGAGTCTCTGCATGTGCCTGAATGTGTTGTGCGTGTCGTGTTAAAGCAGGTGAAATGTGTTGTGATTTATTTGGAGCAGATTCGACAGATTGAAATGTTCTCCATCACACCGTCCCATCTGGGACTGAGAATCTCTTCATCTCGCTCCATTAGTCGCATTATTTCTGTCCAATCTCAGAACACATGATGAGTTTATGTGCTGTCAAGATTCACTGCATGTAGTTCAGAACTTCATGATTCACTCAACACGCAGTATAAACACATGAACAGGTGTCTGTCTGTCTGTCTGTCTGTCTGTCCGTCCGTCCGTTCATGTCATTAAAGCAAAAACTCACCAAAATCTCAAATATTCGTATGAAATATTTTTTGTAGTTTAACACATCACTCATGCAGAAATGAGATGTTGTGTATATACAGTATGTGATTCAGTGTACAGTTCAGCGTTAAATGTATGTTTTGCTCTGTGTTTGTTTAGAATTTTAAAGTTTTACTTCATTAATATTACATATAGGAGTTTATAGTCCTATAGACCTGTGTTTCTCTCTCCTTTATTTGAACCGGTGCGTGTGCGTCTGTCTTCTGTGGTTTTACTTGTATAACTTTATATGTTTTGCTTATAGTCAACATGTTTCACTTGTACCAATGAAAATGTTAAAAGCGCTAGATAAATAAAGTTGACTTGACTTGACTTGTTTGTGTTTCAGAACTGTGTGTTGCTGAACCAGAACATCAGTCTGAAAGACCTCAGGACAGAAAGTGAAACTTTAAATCAACAGTAAGTACACACGTGTGCACACACACACACACACATGTTATGAAACACTACACAACACTTCAGAATAATGAATACATGTGAATCAGGTTTATCACTTTATAAATGTAGATGTTTGCTGATGACTAATGAAGTTTTTAGCAATTGCGGTTGAGTCATGTGTTCACTTGCACCTCTGCAGACACACAGATGTGCAGGAGTTTAATGCATTACATGCATCAGACAGAAGAAATATATCACGTGTGTGTCAAGGTGTTCGAGTAAAACCGATGCGTGTTGTTTTTGTTTTGGTGAATCAGTGATATTTGAAAGTTTTGTGTGGTGATTGTGGAGTTACAGAAATACACACACAGAGACTGATGCACTGAAGATCCCAGCATGCCCTGCTGCACTGTGTCTGTGTAAACACACATTGTGTTTTATTTTGTGGTGAGGGCGGGAATATCACAGATAACCAGATCGACCTGCCCAACCAACATTATTTACCATCAGGCAAACCATTCTCCACCTGTCTGTCTGTCTGTCTGCTCATCTCTATGTCTGTCTGTCTGTCTGTCTGCTCATCTCTATGTCTGTCCGTCTGTCTGTCTGTCTCTCAGACTCATCTCTTTGTCTATCTGTCTGCTCATCTGTCTGTCCGTCTGTCTGCTCATCTCTATGTCTGTCTGTCTGTCTGCTCATCTCTCTGTCTGTCTGTCTGCTCATCTCTATGTCTGTCTGTCTGTCTGCTCATCTCTCTGTCTGTCTGTCTGCTCATCTCTATGTCTGTCTGTCTGTCTGCTCATCTCTATGTCTGTCTGTCTGTCTGCTCATCTCTCTGTCTGTCTGTCGGTGCTGCTCATCTCTCTGTCTGTCTGTCTGTCTTCTCATCTCTCTGTCTGTCTGTCTGCTCATCTCTATGTCTGTCTGTCTGTCTGTTCATCTCTCTGTCTGTCGGTCTGCTCATCTCTCTGTCTGTCTGTCGGTGCTGCTCATCTCTATGTCTGTCTGTCTGTCTGTCTGCTCATCTCTCTGTCTGTCCGTCTGTCTGTCTGTCTCTCAGACTCATCTCTTTGTCTATCTGTCTGCTCATCTCTCTGTCTGTCTGTCTGCTCATCTCTATGTCTGTCTGTCTGTCTGCTCATCTCTCTGTCTGTCTGTCGGTGCTGCTCATCTCTCTGTCTGTCTGTCGGTGCTGCTCATCTCTCTGTCTGTCTGTCTGTCTTCTCATCTCTCTGTCTGTCTGTCTTCTCATCTCTATGTCGGTTTGTCTGTTCATCTCTCTGTCTGTCGGTCTGCTCATCTCTCTGTCTCTCTGTCTGTCTGTTCATCTCTCTGTCTGTCTGTCTGCTCATCTCTCTGTCTGTCTGTCTGCTCATCTCTCTGTCGGTCTGTCTGCTCATCTCTCTGTCTGTCTGTCTGTCTGCTCATCTCTCTGTCTGTCTGTCTGCTCATCTCTCTGTCTGTCGGTGCTGCTCATCTCTCTGTCTGTCTGTCTGCTCATCTCTCTGTCTGTCTGTCTGCTCATCTCTCTGTCTGTCCGTCTGTCTGTCTGTCTCTCAGACTCATCTCTTTGTCTATCTGTCTGCTCATCTCTCTGTCTGTCTGTCTGCTCATCTCTATGTCTGTCTGTCTGTCTGCTCATCTCTCTGTCTGTCTGTCGGTGCTGCTCATCTCTCTGTCTGTCTGTCGGTGCTGCTCATCTCTCTGTCTGTCTGTCTGTCTTCTCATCTCTCTGTCTGTCTGTCTTCTCATCTCTATGTCGGTCTGTCTGTTCATCTCTCTGTCTGTCGGTCTGCTCATCTCTCTGTCTGTCTGTCTGCTCATCTCTATGTCTGTCTGTCTGCTCATCTCTCTGTCTGTCTGTCTGCTCATCTCTCTGTCGGTCTGTCTGTTCATCTCTATGTCTGTCTGTCTGTCCGCTCATCTCTCTGTCTGTCTGTCTGCTCATCTCTATGTCTGTCTGTCTGTCTGCTCATCTCTCTGTCTGTCTGTCTGCTCATCTCTCTGTCTGTCTGTCTGCTCATCTCTATGTCTGTTTGTCTGTCTGCTCATCTCTATGTCTGTCTGTCTGTCTGCTCATCTCTCTGTCTGTCTGTCTGCTCATCTCTCCGTCTGTCTGTCTGCTCATCTCTCTGTCTGTCTGTCTGTCTGTCTGTCTGTCCGTCTGCATGAGAGTGCGTGCGTTGTATTGTCCTCATGTTGAAGCACATCTTCATGTGTCGGGTGTGTCTTCCAGTAAATGTGCTGTTGTTTTAGAGCTTCTCGTCTGCCAGGTTTTTGTGATGACACCTATGGGTTAGTCGTTATTGTCTTAAATCATCTGTTGCATAACCTAAAACTCAAAATCAACCTGTTCTATATTTCAGATCCGACTCAAGTGTGTCGGGTAAAGTTAATGTTCCATCTTAAAAGACAAACAGTAAAGTTGACCGACGTCTCTTTGTTTCTGTCTCCGGAAAGAAGTGATGGGCACGTCTCACCTCATAAATGAACATGGATGTGATTGGAAAGAACCCATCGGCTCACACCTGCTTCACTAGGACTCGCGCTCGTCTCATTATCTGCTCTCATCTGTCGCTCAGACAGAGACAAACTTGTGTGCTTTGAAACACCTTTACTTGCATAAAAGAATTAACGTTACTACATGAATAGGATTAACTGCGAATGGCCTTGCAGTCACCCAGAACACCTTAGCAACACCCTGGCAACCGTCAACAACCCCCTAACATCACTCATATCTGCTAAAATACACGTCATTTCTCTTCCAAAAACTAAAAGGAAGAATTTTTCTCTCTCTCTCTCTGTTTTTGCGATTATTTGCTCATGTTGTGTTGGGTCATTCTCTTATGATGGACTGATGCTCATTCAGAGCTCACGTGTCAGTCTTTCTCCTGACAGACATACGCATCAATATGAGAATATGATGTTCGATGGTTTGTTGGTTATCGCGGTTTTGAAAATGACTACAGTAAACATTACATCAGTGTTTTCATTAATATAACATACTACAGTTTACTACAATACACTGAAGTTCACTATAGTAATGACAGTTGTATTTTGTCGGTTGTATTTTGGTTGATGTATAAATGTTGAATTAGATTATCAAACGTACACAATATAGAAATAACAGATATGAATCACAGGTCCTCTTGCACACTTGACAGTGTTTGTGTGCATTCACAGCGCCCCCTAGTGTAACAATCACACACTTCATTTATCAGGACAGATGTGTATCAAGAGAGTTTAAGCTTTCATTCTGGGCACATTTAACACTCTTTAACGTGGACGGTGAGCGATGTGATTAAATATTGCTGTGCAACATGTGAATGATCTTTAAACAAAATAAATTGAGATGTCTCTTTGTGTTTTAGGGCTGTCAAAGAGCAGGTGTGAGGTGCAGAAGTGCATTGTGGGTCAAATCTCTCTCTGTCGTGAAAGAGTTTCGCTTGTAAAGAAACACAGACGGGAAAGACTCAACCGAGCCACTGACGGACTGACAAACGGGATGCCAGGAATGACCGAGCGGTTAAACAGCATGGTAATAACAAGACAATAATAACAGCGTTATGGTTTTACTATCATCGCCTAATTCAACAAAATGTTCCTTGGTTCTTTATTTGACATGGTACTGTGGTAATCAAACTTTGAAGTGCCATGATGTTTGAATATCATGAAGTACACATCTGTCTCATTTATACACTGTTAAAAATGTATTTTGAATCAATATATATATATATATATAGTTTTCTATTTGATGTGTGTGTTTTGATGTGTATTTATTTAGTGTGGTCCAGATGTTGATGATGTTATAGCGAAATCTGCTATTTATGGAACATCTGTCCGCTCACCTGGCAGTCTCGTGTCTCTCTTCTCTTCTTTCTCCTTAACCGTGTGCGCTGCTCTTATTCTGTGTTTTATTCTCACACACATTCTGCTGTTGATGAAAATGACGTTTGAGTAACATCAGTGAGAATGAAGGAATAATGCTGCTAATGTTAAAGGATGTGACATCACTGTGTTCACGACTTACCAGCCTCCACATTCAGCTACAATTAAAAAAGATTCTATTCATGTAACACTTTTATATTGAGAAATCGCTTACAAACACACACACATGCACACACAAATACACAGTTACAACACACACACATGCACACACAAATACACAGTTACAACACACACACACGCACACACAAATACACAGTTACAACACACACACACGCACACACAAATACACAGTTACAACACACACACATGCACACACAAATACACAGTTACAACACACACACACGCACACACAAATACACAGTTACAACACACACACACGCACACACAAATACACAGTTACAAACACACACACATGCACACACAAATACACAGTTACAAACACACACACACGCACACACAAATACACAGTTACAACACACACACATGCACACACAAATACACAGTTACAACACACACACATGCACAGACAAATACACAGTTACAACACACACACATGCACAGACAAATACATAGTTACAACACACACACACGCACACACAAATACACAGTTACAACACACACACATGCACACACAAATACACAGTTACAACACACACACATGCACACACAAATACACAGTTACAACACACACACACGCACACACAAATACACAGTTACAACACACACACACGCACACACAAATACACAGTTACAAACACACACACATGCACACACAAATACACAGTTACAAACACACACACACGCACACACAAATACACAGTTACAACACACACACACGCACACACAAATACACAGTTACAAACACACACACATGCACACACAAATACACAGTTACAAACACACACACACGCACACACAAATACACAGTTACAACACACACACATGCACACACAAATACACAGTTACAACACACACACATGCACAGACAAATACACAGTTACAACACACACACACGCACACACAAATACACAGTTACAACACACACACATGCACACACAAATACACAGTTACAACACACACACACGCACACACAAATACACAGTTACAACACACACACACGCACACACAAATACACAGTTACAAACACACACACATGCACACACAAATACACAGTTACAAACACACACACACGCACACACAAATACACAGTTACAACACACACACATGCACACACAAATACACAGTTACAACACACACACATGCACAGACAAATACACAGTTACAACACACACACATGCACAGACAAATACACAGTTACAACACACACACACGCACACACAAATACACAGTTACAACACACACACATGCACACACAAATACACAGTTACAACACACACACATGCACACACAAATACACAGTTACAACACACACACACGCACACACAAATACACAGTTACAACACACACACACGCACACACAAATACACAGTTACAAACACACACACATGCACACACAAATACACAGTTACAAACACACACACACGCACACACAAATACACAGTTACAACACACACACACGCACACACAAATACACAGTTACAAACACACACACATGCACACACAAATACACAGTTACAAACACACACACACGCACACACAAATACACAGTTACAACACACACACATGCACACACAAATACACAGTTACAACACACACACATGCACAGACAAATACACAGTTACAACACACACACACGCACACACAAATACACAGTTACAACACACACACACGCACACACAAATACACAGTTACAACACACACACACACGCACACACAAATACACAGTTACAACACACACACACACGCACACACAAATACACAGTTACAACACACACACACGCACACACAAATACACAGTTACAACACGCACACACAAATACACAGTTACAAACACACACACACGCACACACAAATACACAGTTACAAACACACACACACGCACACACAAATACACAGTTACAACACACACACATGCACACACAAATACACAGTTACAACACACACACACGCACACACAAATACACAGTTACAACACACACACACGCACACACAAATACACAGTTACAACACACACACACACACGCACACACAAATACACAGTTACAACACACACACACACGCACACACAAATACACAGTTACAACACACACACACGCACACACAAATACACAGTTACAAACACACACACACGCACACACAAATACACAGTTACAAACACACACACACGCACACACAAATACACAGTTACAACACACACACACGCACACACAAATACACAGTTACAACACACACACACGCACACACAAATACACAGTTACAACACACACACACGCACACACAAATACACAGTTACAACACACACACACGCACACACAAAAATACACGTATACTGTACACAGAGACACAAAGTTGGTTACATAGTTACAATGTTCACACACACAGTGTGATTCTCGGCACAGGATTGCAGTAAACTGGGTCAGGGCAGATCCTGAATCATCCACCATATGTTACTATGAGTCCCCTGGAGACACACACACACACTGCAGCACTCGTTCCTATACACACATTCACTTTATTTTTACATTTTCTTGTACTGTGACGACTAAAATACTTGCTCTGTAAATACTGTATATCTGCTCATTTTAATTGTATTTTCTCTCATTATTCTCTGTGGTTCCTCAGTATTTTCTATTGTAATATAGTATTACAGTGATGATGTTGAGGGTGTGTGAGTGAGTGAGACAGATGTAAGGTAATGCGCTCTCTCTCTCCCTGAGGGAATTTCTCTCGCCCCGGGATGATGGAATCAGAGGCATGTCCAAAAGCAGTACCTCTCCACCGTCTGGTGCGGTCCCATCCGCTCTCAAGCCAGTGTCCTGACCTCATTTACATACTAATCCCCGCCCCCAAATACCAATATCATGGTGTGACATGCTGTTGCTACAACGATGATGATGTGTTGATGAAGAAAAGCTTCCAGAGTTTATTTCAGTAGATTTGTCGCATCTTCATAACGTTAATCATGTCTGTCACATTCATCACAAGCAGCCTGTCACAGGTTACTTTATTTCAATTTACTGCTCTGAAGCACAGTCTCGCAGGGCCCTCAGCAGAATGAAATTGTTTTTGATGAAAATTAATCGCGTTAAGGTCTAGATTAAGCGATTATCCCTTTAGAAAGCTTAAACGCTGTAAGTGACCCGAGGAGCCGCCCGCCCTGTTACCCAGAGATCTGTGCAGCGTCCCATGAGAGGAGTCCCTGGATTACACCTTAAACCCCCAGCGGACCCTCATTAACATAATTATACTTTATTATTCTAAAAAATTTCAGGATTGTGTTGTGTGTGAGACACATGTTTGTCTCCGATCGTGTGGACATGTTTACAGAGAGACAGCTGTCAGGGATTGTGTAATCTTGGATTGTAAAAGAGACGTCAATCAGTATCTGAGCTTATAGGAACATGTTTCAATGCAATTGCATTTGTCCACATTGACTTTCCACATACACACACGGACACACACACACACACACGACTGACACACATGCACACACACACATACACACACGGACACACACGACTGACACACATATACGCGCACACACACACACACACGACTGACACACATGCACACACACACACATACACACACGGCTGACACACATATACGCGCACACACACACACACACGACTGACACACATGCACACATACACACACGGACACACACGGCTGACACACATATACGCGCACACACACACACACACGACTGACACACATGCACACACATATACGCGCACACACGACAAACACACATGCACACACACACACACACGACTGACACACATGCACACACATATACGCGCACACACGACAGACACACAGCACTGCTGATGTGTTGTGTTGTGTCCATCAGATGGGTGTTTTCCATCTTGATTAGAAATGAAATGATTACACAACGCAGACGAGTTTATTTCTCAACAGCAGTAGAGCTAACGGTCACGATGCAGTCAAAACTCTGTGTGTGTTTTAAAACAGAGTGATGTGTTTCTAGGGAACGGACAACAAACATACAGCACGTATCTCAGAGCGCAACACGGGCACTTCAAACAGACACACAGACGCAAGAATGAGCTCCACCATGGAGAACGAGGACAGAAAATGGACGGCCAATAAGCAGGCAGCACAGTTCACAGGATCCAATCTGACGCGATCAGGAAGCGTTAAAAACCTCATCTACAAGTTCTCGGGTTCCAGTGGCGAAGGGCCCAATGTGCCTAGTGGGTCGGGGGTCAAAGGTGCAGAGCCAAACGAGGGCAAGAGGAGCGGAGAGACCAGCGGAGCTGACAATCAGTGCTGTGAAAGTGAAGACCGTAAGAGAAACCAGAACGAAGAAGAATCCAGAATGCAATATCAGGATTGCTCCAAAACCAACACCCCAGACGACGACAGGGAGGAAATATCCAAACACACCAAAGATGAGAAGATGTCACAGGACAAATCCCAGCACTCCACAGACAGACCAGTTGTGGTAGTTTCTGGTCCGGTAAGTCCACACTGGTTTTGGACCAGGCCAACCGCCAGCGTGTTGATTGTCCACGTCAGCTGCAAGTCTGCCATGTGACAAATGATACATCAAGAGCCGCATGCATGAAGTTGGCACCAATCAGCCAATGACACTTGTGTGATTTCCAGCACGCTTGTTCAATCACCTTCATCACTAACAATCGTCTTGATGTTTGACTGCAAAACCAGAGCGTTTTGTCCATGCATGGGCGCTCTTGATTTGTTTGTTTTAAAATGTGCACGTGTGTGTGTGTGCTGTGTCTGAACTCTATAGGACTTTATTTTCCAGTGCGTCTTTGTGTTTGAGTTGTGATGCTGGTGTTGATTTCTGATATTGCATCCAACTCAAACCCTTTTTGTTTCCTACTCAGCATTCTAACTACAACGGCGATAAGAGGTCAGAAGAAGAACCAGCCACCCCAAGAATCCGTCCGAACCCCAAGTATGAGCTGTTTCTCGGGTCCAACGGTACCAGTGCTGCCAACGGTTCAGTGGGAGGTGAGGGCCCTAACAGCGGTGCCAACAGTAACCTGCTGAAAATCAATCCCATGATCCGCGGCTCCATGGACTCACTGTCATCACGAGACTGGGACAGTATGTCAGACAGAGTGAGTGAGTCTGTCCTGTTTAACAAAATTGAGGTCAAAGGTGAAGCGAGTCACTTGTGTGTCAGAATTGCTAAGATAAAAAAAAACCTTTTTAAGCATACCAATAGTCTTTCAGACGTTATCACTGCATCTTCTTTATTTTCTTCTTTCAGACGGGAGGATTTGAAAGCCCACCCAGAGTATTTAACAGTCCATATGCAACACTGTCACTGGACTACAATCCTCCGAACAGAATGTCGGACTTCAGGGTAACTGTCTTCTCAGCTTGTGTTCATAAATACTGTGTGTGTGTCACTATATGCATATACAGCTGCAGGATATGTAGCTAGTGGATGATACGTGTACTGCAGCACACTGGCATGTTGTCATATAAGGCAGTGGGACATTTTAAACTGGCCAAACTTCTTTGAAATGATCAAATGTATAAATAGTTGTGCTGCAAGCATTATCACTGATGTCGTTTGTTTTTAGCAATAGTTCCACAGTTTTGCTCTAAATGTTTCTGACCATATAGCACACACAGGATGTGTTGTCGCCTGCCGTCTCAGAGGTGAACCTGTTCAGAAGCGTGAGTCCGATTCAGAGTCCTATAATGCACCATCGCTCACGCATTTCTACCTACGAGAGTCTGAGCCGCAGGCGAGATGTACAGGTGGGTTTCGATGCTCAAGAGTTTTGTCAGCTCCCGCATGACTCGTATTTAATGTCACGTGTTCCGTCTTGCAGCCGCCTCCGGGTCAATTCATCATACGAAACAATCAGCCGAACAAGCGCGACTTCATCCAGGAGCTCACCAAACAGCTGGAGGACTGTCAGAGGGTCAGTATCAAATTCATCGCGGTTTGACGTGGAAACTTTGTGTACGGGGGTTTCATGCTGTACGATCACCAACAGAGAAACCAGTTTCTGGAAGCAGAGAGCGTTGTGATGGAGAAAGAGAGGAATCAGATCCGCTTCGAGATGAGAGGACTGCTGGTGAACAATGAAGATCTGCTGCGTACAAACACTCAGATGCAGGGAGAGATGAACCGCATGAGAGAGAGAATCGTGGAGCTGGAGAGCAACAATAACGTCATGATCGAGCGTTTCAAACAGATGGAGGTGAGACACAAACACGCTCTCCATCGACAGAGATCCACATTAACTCATCGTCATTAATCACACAAACCTGTGTGTGTGTTTGTAGAATGAGCTCAAGGAGGCGCGTGAGGTGATGGTGGAGGCCAACACTCAAGAATACGCCTTCAACTTCCTTCAACAATCTCTCAAGAACAAGATCGACGACACAGAGGTGTGTGAGAGAGAGACAGTCTGGTCATTATATAATACTGCATATACACTTGATTTATGTGTGTGAGGTTTTTCTGATGTTGTGTGTGTGATGCAGGAAGCTCTGAAGAAACAAACGGATCATTCTCAGCTTCTGTCAGAGAAACTCTGGTTGGCCGAACGCAACCTGGAGGAGCTTGAACTGGAGAAAGAATCCAAAGCAAAGAAAGTTATTGAGTTGAGCACCACTGTGTCCACCCTGGAGACTGAGGTACACACACACACACACACACACACACACACACACTGGAGAGACTGAGGTACACACACACACACACACACACACACACACACACACACACACACTGGAGAGACTGAGGTACACACACACACACACACACACACACACACACACACACACTGGAGAGACTGAGGTACACACACACACACACACACACACACACACACACACACACTGGAGAGACTGAGGTACACACACACACACACACACACACTGGAGAGACTGAGGTACACACACACACACACACACTGGAGAGACTGAGGTACACACACACACACACTGGAGACTGAGGTACACACACACACACACACACACACACACACTGGAGAGACTGAGGTACACACACACACACACACACACACACACACACACACACACACACACACACTGGAGAGACTGAGGTACACACACACACACACACACACACACACACACACACACACTGGAGAGACTGAGGTACACACACACACACACACACACACTGGAGAGACTGAGGTACACACACACACACACACACTGGAGAGACTGAGGTACACACACACACACACTGGAGACTGAGGTACACACACACACACACACTGGAGACTGAGGTACACACACACACACACACACACACACTGGAGAGACCGAGGTACACACACACACACACACACACACACTGGAGAGACTGAGGTACACACACACACACACACACACACACACACACTGGAGACTGAGGTACACACACACACACACACACACGCACACACTGGAGACTGAGGTACACACACACACACACACACACTGGAGACTGAGGTACACACACACACACACACACACACACACACACTGGAGAGACTGAGGTACACACACACACACACACACTGGAGACTGAGGTACACACACACACACACACACACACACACACTGGAGAGACTGAGGTACACACACACACACACACACACACACACTGGAGACTGAGGTACACACACACACACACACACACACACTGGAGACTGAGGTACACACACACACACACACACACTGGAGACTGAGGTACACACACACACACACACACACACACTGGAGACTGAGGTACACACACACACACACACACACACACACACACACACACTGGAGACTGAGGTACACACACACACACACACACACATACTGGAGACTGAGGTACACACACACACACACACACACACACATACTGGAGACTGAGGTACACACACACACACACACACACACACACACACACACACACACACACACACTGGAGACTGAGGTACACACACACACACACACACACACACACACACTGGAGACTGAGGTACACACACACACACACACACACACACACACTGGAGAGACTGAGGTACACACACACACACACACACACACTGGAGACTGAGGTACACACACACACACACACACACACACACACTGGAGACTGAGGTACACACACACACACACACACACTGGAGACTGAGGTACACACACACACACACACACACACACTGGAGACTGAGGTACACACACACACACACACACACACACACACACTGGAGACTGAGGTACACACACACACACACACACACACACACACACTGGAGACTGAGGTACACACACACACACACACACACACACATACTGGAGACTGAGGTACACACACACACACACACACACACACTGGAGAGACTGAGGTACACACACACACACACACACACACACACTGGAGACTGAGGTACACACACACACACACACACACACACACACTGGAGACTGAGGTACACACACACACACACACACACTGGAGACTGAGGTACACACACACACACACACACACTGGAGACTGAGGTACACACACACACACACACACACACACACACACACACACACTGGAGACTGAGGTACACACACACACACACACACACACACACACTGGAGACTGAGGTACACACACACACACACACACACTGGAGACTGAGGTACACACACACACACACACACACTGGAGACTGAGGTACACACACACACACACACACACACACACACACACACACACTGGAGACTGAGGTACACACACACACACACACACACACACACACTGGAGACTGAGGTACACACACACACACACACACACACACATACTGGAGACTGAGGTACACACACACACACACACTGGGGAGACTGAAGTTTCTAATGTTGTGTTGTGTTGTGTGTCAGCTGGCAGACGCTCTTCAGGAGAGTGGTCAGGGTCGATCAGATCTGAATCTGCAGCAGAAACTGCGAGCGGATGCGCAGCTGAGAGTGGAGGAGCTAGAGGAGAGCATCCTGGAGAAAGATCAAGAACTCCTGCGTCTCACTCAGATCGTCAGCAGACTGCAGGGAGAGGTCAGAAACAACACTACACAACTCATCACTTCTGCGTAACTTCACACTTCAGTGACATTGAGCTTGTTTTTATTTGACAAGAAACATAAATACAGATTTAATCACATGTGCATTACATGAACTGTTCTCCGTTTACGGTTGCCAAGCAACAAGCAGCATGTGTTATCTGTGGTCACTAAACTACATATGAACACTGTTGTGACACGGCTGTGTGTGTGTGTGCAGGTGACGTACAAGTTGAGCGATAAGGAGCAGACGCTGGAGGAGGAAATTCAACTGCGTGAGCGTGCGCAGCTGCAGTGCAAACAGGCCGAGAGAACGGTGGAGGATCTGCGCATGGAGCTGCAGACGCTGACTCAGTCCAGAGATGAGCTCTCCAAACAACTCAAACTAGCACAGGTACACACACACACACACACACATAGGCTGTACACTGTGTTTAAATGTGTGTATTCTGACCGGTGTGTGTGTGTGTGTGTTATCAGGAGAACATCATTGATCTGGAGGGTGATAAAGAAGAACTGCAGGAGAACGAGCAGAGATGGGCGTCCAAACACAAGAGAGCTCTGGATCAGGTCAGTAAACATCACAACAACTCAAACACACACAATGTGACGTACATACATGTGATCCAAGAGCATGATTAACACACGTGTGTGTGTGTGTGTGTGTGTGTTTCAGACCGAACAACTGCAGATGAAACTCATTCAGGAGAAAGATAAGTGCGAGCAGCTGGAGTGTGAGAAGGTTATCCTGGACAGACAGGTAATGTGTGTGTGTGTGTGTGTGTGTGTGTGTGTGTGCGTCTGCGTGTGTGTCTGTGTATGTGTGCGTCTGTGTGTGTGTCTGTGTCGTTGTGTGTGTATGTGTGTCTGTATGTGTGTGTCTGCATGTCTGTGTTGTTGTGTGTGTTTGTGTGTGTGTGTCTGTGTCGTTGTGTGTGTATGTGTGTGTCTGCGTGTCTGTGTTGTTGTGTGTGTTTGTGTGTGTGTGTTTGTGTCTGTGTGTGTGTGTGCGTGTGTGCGTGCATCTATGTGCGTCTGTGTTGTCATGTGTGTCTGTGTCTTTGTGTGGGTGCATGTGTCTGTGTGTTGTGTGTGTGTGTGTGTGTGTCTGTCTGTGTGTGTGTGTGTGTGCGTGTGTGCGTGCATCTATGTGCGTCTGTGTGTGTTTGTGTTGTCATGTGTGTCTGTGTCTTTGTGTGGGTGCATGTGTCTGTGTGTTGTGTGTGCGTTCAGTTCAGTTTGTGATGATGTTGTGTTGTTGTTTTAGTTGCGTGATCTGCGCATGCAGATGGAGGAACTTCAGAATAACAGAGTTGAAGTGGATTCAGTCACTCGAGCTGAAACTAAAGCTAAAGAACTGGAGAACATTCTCCGGACTGAAGAGAGGTGACACACACACACACACACACACACACACACAGCTGATGTGGTCTTGTGATGGTCTTGCTCACGAGTGTTGTTTCTCTTCAGGAGTAAAGTGTTTTTGACAAACAACATCAGTAAACTGGAGAGAAAGATTCAAGAGCTGTCGGAGCAGATGGAGGAAGAACACAAGATCTCTACAGAGCAGAAAGAGCTGGTATGACACTCGCTCGCCACCAGAGAGCGTCACACTCATACAAAAACAATTACATTTATCAGACGCTTTTATCCAAAGGGACTCACAGAGAGTTCAGGGAGCAATAAGTGATTTGTCATACAGGAGGAATAATAATACAATAGGTGCTAATACAAAGATACTAGTTTCAAAAACACTTTTCATCACTTTTGCACGTCACTGTATTCGTCTTACTTTCCTTCTTCACACAATATTTGAGTTTGGTGTGTTTCTTTGTCTTGGACTGATGTTTGTGTTCACGTGTGTGTAGATGACACAGCGCATTCGTTCACTGAAGAGACAGCTGAACGAGGCCGAGGAAGAGACGAGTCGCCGGGACGCTCAATACAGACACACACAGAGAGAACTGAGCGACGAGAGAGAGACCAACAGCAGACTACAGAGACAACTACTGGACCAACACCTGCAGACCAAGTCAGTCTCTCTCTCACGCACACACATGCGCAGATGAGTTGAGATGTTTGTGTGATGATGTGTTTCTTCATCGTGTCTCGCAGGAGGAACGAGTCGAGACAAAATCTAGAAAAGCTCAAGCTTCTGGATCTGAGTATAGATGAGGAGGACGAGCAGAAGGAAACAGAACCATCAGAGAAAAACATTACACAGGTGTGACACCCTCGACAAACATGATGGACCCAAACACACAACACACACACACAGATGACAGGAGCAAACGTGTACATGCGTGTCTGCCGTCTGCTGCTGCTTCACATCATCCCAAACTATCAAAGACTGAGCCGAAACCAGATCACATAAACTACTTCAGTCCATGACATGAAATGAGCTCTTGGACAAAGTGTTCTGGATAGGAATGTTGTCCTTCCCTTTTGTAATATACTTTATGCAGAGAAAGAAAGTCTCTACTGCCAAACATTGGAATGGGATCAAAACCTTTTTCAGATATGATATGTGCTTATCTTATTATTACAGTAACACTTCATACACAACGCTTATATTTGTTAACATCGGTTAAAGCGTTTATTCATCTCACTTCGTGTTAATAAAGATGATGAAATAAATGCTGCAGAAATATTTTAAATTGATGTGAGCTGATGTTGACAAACAGAATGTTATTGTTAAGCGTTGTCATGAATTCATTGGTTTACAGTACAGAAGCTACAGTTTATATTCTAGTCGAGTTGATGATATTGTTATTCAAACTGTTCTGTCATTTCTGTTTTATTTCTGTCATATTATTGTTCATATTTAATGTTTACATAGAGAACATATATTTACACAAAATCATTTCCGTCACTATTTCTTCTGTGCTTTTCTAGTCAAGGATAGATTTCTCTTATCTGTTTTTAAGCATGGGTCAAAAACGGTAGATTTTGTAAAGATTTTAAGATGTATGCTTAAAGACAAGAACATTTATTATGTAAGAAAAATAATAAAATTTCATAATAGCTTATTCCACGGCTCGTTGGAATGCTTGATTCTGATTGGCCAGTCACGACATTATTCCCAGATAAAGACCTCTCAAAACTAATAACACACGGTGACCCGGATGCAGCAAATCATATTGACAGGTTTGGTTGATAAATTAAATATAAATGTCTTTTAAAAACATATGACATTATATAGATTTATGCATTAAGTATGTGTAATCCCTGGGATTGAACCCATGACATTATATTTATAAATCATTCAACCAAATTGCCGAAACTAAACGGCTTCCTGCATTTAGTAAAAATGAGCAAATCAAATATTTCTAATTCACATTTCATGTCCAGTTTTTCTCCCTCATGTGTCCAGTAGTCGTGTTATAAGAGGGATGATGTACAAGCAGACGTCTGTTATCATGAAATAAACCCCACAAGCCCCTCCGCTTCACGTCCTGATCACACTGCCATAACATCCGGCTCTCTGTACATTATCACTTACGTATTATTCTTTCTCGAATCAAGATTTTAGACTGAGAAAACAACAGAATAATGATTGAAGGAAATGATTTTGTGCTGTAGCTTTGAACTGATATTATCAATGAAATATTGTTTAGTCATTTATTTGATGTATTGTGTCATTTTGCATCAGACTGGGAGTTTGGCAATATTAATGTGGTAATGGTGACCTACCGTAGTAAAACATGTGTAAAGTAATTCACCTGCTGAGGGTTCTGTAGTGCACTGGATTATCAGAGTCTAAATAAAGCAACAAAAACATGTTTGTACTCTATAAATGTGTTTTCTGTGCCGTTTAAAGTTCAGAATGAAACTATAATGTGGAAATAAAAACTCCAAAAGGATTTTCTGCTCCAATTCAAGTCTTTTAGTTGATAAGATTGACTGGAGTTTCAGTGTACCTCTACGGTGTCCTTTTTGGCCAAAAATCTGAAATGACCACAAGCCTACAAAATATTCTGGGATCTTAACTCAAGGTTGACATCGGGCAAATTTAACCTTCCCTAAAAAACAAATAATGTTAAATGTGTGTCTATTTTATGATGAAGGAAGGAATCAAGATCACGTTCAGAATCTCTCGAACCACACGGCTGAATTATTCACATCAAGAATTAAAGCTAGGAAGCATTTTTATCCCCTTTATTTATTCTTTAGTAACACAGTACACGCATACAGAAACTCCAAATAAACATTCAGAAAACAACCGAGGAGTTAATTTCACCTGCTTTACACATACAATTCATAGTTATTGGTATTATTTCGCCAAACGTACTCATAATGCAGTGAAACGGACGGACAGGTTCAGGAGACCTGCTTTAGTGTCATTGGTCAGTAGATTTGCACAGGCACGAAGAACTTCATCCTTCAGACGCAGTAAATGTGAAAACAAAACTCACTTTGTCGTAAAGGCATTCCAGTAAAACACAAACACACACAAACACACACAGCTTGTGTTAAAGGCCGAGCACGAGATCTCTACAAACACCAATGCAGATGTGAACATGTGATCATCACATTTCACAGCACATCACAGCTGTCATATGGCACGACATCTCTCTGATTTGGCACTTTAGGACAAAAATCAAACTGCATTAGGAAGAAAACGGCCTGTTTTCATGAGATTCCCACGATTCAAACATCACAAGAGAGGATTGCCATGTTCATACATAATCAGACATCTGATTTGCCCTCAAATGTCTAACGTTTTTATGCAGAAAACCCTTCATGTGTCCACTACAGCGGTGGTTCTCAAACAATTTTTTTGTGGTAAGGACCCCCAAATAAAAACTTTAAATTAAACCAAAGACAGATTCAATCATACAATGTTGAGACGTCAGTTCGTTTGGTTGGTGGTATTATTTTTCTGATGTTTGATTGTGCAAAATGTACGATACATTTCTATACTTCATAAAATGCCACAGCCCAGTTGGAGAACCACTGCACTACAGAGCACATTTAGTTGTCATTGTCTTGTATCTTTAAGTGTTTACTAAAAATATCAGCAACATGTCAAGTTTCTCTTGCAGATTGATCCATACAGGAACAGGCTCCGTGCAAAACTCTACAAATCTAAAATACTGATCTAAAATGAAATCTCATTTGGGTGCAGGTTTCATCTGTGTGTGTAAACTCGACGTTGACCGCATGCACGCATTACACGCTCATTGTAACACACAAGCATTGGCAGGCGAAACACGACGACACACGGCAGGAGTTTGTCGTGTCGTATCGTGTTGTGTAGACATGCACAGGTCACCAGATATGAACTCTGGCAGGCAGTGTTAGAGAGTTTGGCACACAAACAGCCGTCTGTCAGCTGGAGCTTCATGAAGAACGCTTCTGATTCCTAGACCTTCTAAAAGTGTGAACACATTCATTTTAGTAGGAGAGGAGAAAACGCAACGTAAACGTGTGAGCAGAAATATTCCTAAATCAAAGTTCATCGGATGAATGATGAGAGGTGTGAAGCGCTCTACACAAACACATGAAGTCCTCCAGCTGTATGAATGAAAGCTTCTACTGTCGGGTGAAGTTAGTTCAACATCATCACATCAATGCAAAAACGTCCGGTAAGCATGTACGGAACATAAGCCCACGCCTGCAGCACTCCTGCACTAAGATCTAAATATAAAGACATGTTTGCAAACATTTTGAAGGGATTGATAAAGATGCTTTAGTAAGGGAGGCCTGTTAAAATGAAAACGTCCACACAGATGTCTAACACGGTTGAGTTGAGTTCAGCGCCGGCAGTTTGACATCACCCGCAGGAGCGGTACGGCTCCAGCGCAGGGAGATAAAGGGCACATCCCGCTTCTTTAACATGCACATTTCTTCTCGTTGGCCGGCGCGGCGTCCAGTTTGCTGGAGCTGTCTGTGTTGTGTGCGTCTGCGGCGGGTTTATCTACACACTGCTCCATTCTCTTCATCACCAGATCCAACAGCGTCACCACAGCTACATCCACCTCCGAACCAGTGGCTGCGCTCGTCTCAAAATACGGAATACTGACAGAACACACAAACACATTCAGAAACATATCGTGTCTGTGGAAAATATCTATAATACAGTTTTTCTTTTTAAGACATTTTACATGTTTTTCAAAAGCTGAATTGTTTCTTGGTGTCTGATTCTGTCATTCTGCACTGCAAACATGAACATATAAATTACAATAAATGATTAAAGATATTTAGAGACACTGGGATCAGTGCTAAATAAAAGAATGGAAAGGATTATTCTTTTTTGAAATAAATAAATCAAAACTAAATAGAAATGATATGATAAATGATAAAATAACAAAAGCACGAAACTAAATGGCTCAAAAATATAAACTAAAATGAACATGAAAACTCCAAACATATAAATATAAACAAAAGGCAAATCTAAATATTCACAGTAGCAAAGTGAGAACATTTCAATAAGAAGAGGTTCATCCCAACAATCACATGACCTGTGTAGCGTGACATCACTTCCTCAGGAAACACATGGATGAAGAGTTCACAGGTGTGTGCTCTCTTTTTTACTCTCAATATATTTGTTAAAAGGCAGTCGGGGTCATACGTGTTACAGGTGATGTACAGTCATGTCTGTGAATGTAAGAGGCCGCGCGGTCGAGATGACGTATATGAACACATATCAAACAATGTCCACTGTTTATCACATGAAGGGTTCAGTGTGACGAGAGTAAATGTCAAAGCTCTTCAGGTGATGTGTTCTTAAATGAGCCAAATAAATCACATGTGCTTCATGATCAGAGCAGCTGTAACATGATGATGTCAGTGGTGCTCAGTGATTGGCCGTTCAGGGTGGTTGTCATGGTTACGAGAGTGTTGGTGTCAGGTGGTTGTGATGTAGTTGGTTGTTCAGCTATTGTTCTGTGCGACTGCTGGAGGATGTTTGATATGCAGACATGTCATCACGTGACTCACCCGTATTTTTCGGCGAGTTCTCTGGCTTGTTTCTCCTGCACTTCCCTCTGATCGGCCAGATCCGCTTTATTACCAACAAGAACGATATCTGGGTTCTCACAATATGCGTTGGCCTGCAGCTGACCTACACACACACACACACACACACACGTGTCTGTGATCGTCTCTGATCAATAGTGTTTTCACAGATGTCTGTGGTCACTCACTCATCCAGTTCCTGACGTTGAGAAAACTCTGTTGACTGGTCAGATCAAACATGAGGAGAAAACCCATTGCATCTCTGAAGAACGCTGTGGTTAAACTCCTGAACCTGTCAGAAACACAACATGGCTCAATAAACAATCTGAAATGTAACAAAAACGCCAAATTCTTATTCCCAGCGGTAACAAAGTGTCTTTTCTAAAATCTTCATTTCATATAACTACTCGCTTTGAGTACTTTTATTTTGACGCGGCTGACTAGGTTCCAAAGCATGATATCATCATTTAGGAGGATTTCACACATAAGGGAGATTGTTTGGGAAGCTGCTGCGTTTTCTCTCTTGGTTCGGTTGGTTTAGGCATATGTGAACACGGCCTGAACAAGGTGGTCTCGGCCCGATTGCAAACGAACTCAGGAGCGGATCGCTAGACGTGTGAAAGCCAACGAACCAGACTGTATCACAATGTATGATGGGTAATGATGACGCAAAAGAGATTGTTTTGCTAACCGTGGGCTCACTTGGAACAGGGAAGAAGTGAAGTGTTTGGTCACACGATCACATTGCTAAAAAGCTCTCCAGAACTCACAAAAACACAGAAATGTATAAAGTGTTCAGCGAAGCGCTTAAAACGAATGAAATGTCTCCTTATTGCTAGATTTAAACCCCCGATTTAGCAAAACAAAGCAGTGGATCCACAGGTGTGAAAACGCCACTATATTTTGTTTAAAAAAACATGTTCATACTTACTTTAAACTGACGAATTCAACTACCTGAAAATTCATAATAATGCCAGATTGAGCTCTAATGAAGTACACAAACCACTGATCAAGTCAACATGCTTCATCTATTAAGTTTGACTTTGGAGTAGAAGCGAAATGAGCTATTTAATAGGAGTAAAGTTTTAATAGGACATCTGTACGTCGTCTATCACTCCTTCCATCGGTCAGTGCTGGTGTCATGATCACATCACGAGCCGCTCAGGTGATGATGATGATGATGATGAATGTGAAAGTGTGTGTTTAGCGTACCTCTCCTGTCCTGCTGTGTCCCAAAGCTGCAGGTGAACTTTAAACGTCTTCCCTGTTGTTCCATTAGGACTGTTTGTGGTGTAAACCTGCCGAAACACAAGACAGCCGCTGACTGTAATAACTCACTTCTTCTCTGTGAAAGATTTCTTTTGGGAGGACGGTGTCACCGAGGGGTGTGCAGTGACATCTGCGATTCACGCCCACTAGAGACTCTCTGACCCCCAGTGCATGATGGGATATGTACACACTCTTTATATCACTGCTTTCTTCATCTATGAGATTTAAAAATATGACGTGTCATGTTTATAATATAGCTGAGCTGCATACGGACACTGTTCTGCTCAGATGATGTGGGCAGTTTGGATATTGCGTGTGTGTGAGATCTGAACCCTGTGGATTCACACTGTGTGCGCACGTGTGTGTGTGTGTGTGTGTGTTTGAGGCGGTGAGAGAAGTTCAGGCCGAGTCTCATTATCGATATTCTTCCAGATCATCACAGGCTGGTGTAGTGGGTGGAAGCACATTTTGCACGACCACACACACACACATGTATGTTTTATTATCTCCGTGGGGACAGTCCATAGGCGTAATGAGTTGTGTACTGTACTAACTGTATATTTTATCCCCAAACCCCTAAACCTAAAGATCCTAGCAGACTTTTAGCATTTTAACATTTTCAAAAAGTTGCGTTCTGTACAATTTATAAGCTTTTGTGGCCGTGAGGACCTCAGTTTTGGTCCCCACGAGTAGGTGTGTATTCAGGTTTAGGTCCCCACTAACATATACAAACCAAGACCACGAACACACACAACACAGGCGTCAGGTGTGTACTGACCACTCTCTTTTCTCTGAAGTCGATGCCGACGGTTGTGATGAATTTGGGGTTGAATTTGTTGTCGGTGTAGCGGTAGAGGAAGGTGGTCTTTCCCACTCCAGAGTCTCCCAGCGCCAGGAGCTTGATCAGATAGTCATAATCTCCATCAGTCATAGTGCTGCTGGAGCTGAACCTACAACACAACACATGAAATCAACAATTATCAACACATTTCAGTGACGCAAATAAATAAAGCAAAACACGCAAACTCTCTGAAGATATCAGAGTTAGAAAGTGAGTTAAAATCAACAGTTTAACTGAACTCTTTGTGGGAGCCATATGTGTAATTCTGTTCAATAAACGGCAAATGTAGTTTATACGTTTCCTTTCACCGCTGTATGTTGTTTGTGGAAGTGGAATGTTGTGGAAATTGTGGAAGAGCTAACAAACAACGACGAGATGTGTTTTATCTGCTCCGTCTTTAATAAAAGCTAAAGGTCGCGCGTCAATTATTGCTCACTCGCCGCACACGATTCATCTCTGTAACCTCATCTTATTCAGAACATACAGCTGCTCACATTTACACATCAACCTTCTGTTTAATAGACAACAAGTTGAATATCACAAACATTATGAATATAACCCTAGAGGTCAAAGAGAGGGTTTACTGTGAAGAATATGAGATGTCATTTCATCTCATTCTTAGAAAAGTGTGAAGAACATCATCATCTTTATCGTCTCTTTCAGTCTATGACCGTGATGTCATCCATTCATCCATCCATCCATCAGCGCTCTTGTGAATCATGTTTATTTATGATGAAGTATTTCAAATGATGTTTTAGAGCAGAAACACGCTCTATATGAAAATCTTGTCTCTGTTGAGCCGTCTGTAAAAACAAGAAGCTTAAACACAAAAGCCTCAGTGATTCAGTTAACATCAGAGAATCTTTGTGTCTTTGTCGTGTGTAATTGTTTTAGCATCGTAATGAAATCACTCTGACTGAATGAACACGACCACATTTGTTTATTGAATTGAGCTCACATTTGACTTCAGGCACATTGTGTTCATGACTAAACATTAAACATCAAAATCTTCAATGTATTCTACATGTGCATATCATGATGTATTGATTTCATTACTTCAAAAAGTTTTAATCTTAAACAAAACAAAATGGATTTGCTGTACATTTTTATTTGTCACATGACCAGTTATAAAACTTTATAGATGTTTATATGAAATCTATATTTACAATCAGGGGCGGAGCCCGACGTTATAGACATTGGGGGCTTAGCCCAGGTGAATGGGTCCCCCAAGGAGAATATTTTTCCCCATTTATGGCAGCTATATTAAAATCTTTTATGTAATTGTTCTTTGTCTTATCATTTTGAAACCATGATAATCCAAACATTTTCATCTGCTAAACTTTATAGATTGTGAAAACGATACTTTTATATGAAATCTATATATACAATTGAGACAAAACACTGACATCACCTCGATCTAATATCATAATTATATGCGTACGTCTCCGGAGAAAAGAGTTTCATTCGAGTTTGAGAAGAGATGTCAACCATACAGATTTGTGCAATTTTCTCGTCAGCAGTCAAAAGTCAATATTGAAGATCTCATTATGAACTTAAACATTTCTCATCACATTGACTCAAATCTACATTATTTGACATCTACAATCTACATTTATTCACACCTCCATCATTTACACGCTCATTTGATTCCTTTTGATAGAGAAACTTGAAACACAACTGAGACGCATTCAATCTCCTGAGCTGTCCGAGAGCAACATGTGAGCACTGAAGTCTTGTCTCGGAGGTTTTACGAGCCTGATTGAATGAGAAAATACGGCTCTAGATAAATGAGTCTGAATGAAGGGTGACCTGCTCGCAAGCCTTCTGACCTTAAAGCATAATTCAATAAATAACCCGGACATCTGACATTTAACAACGCATTTACTAGGACATGCACCTGAAACACATTTGTCCTTTTCAATCCTAACAAGATGATTGTTTTTTGGGATCGCCGCTCATACTGTATGTGTTATTGACGTCTGTTTAACATTGTTCAGAATGTTAATGAGGTTTTGTTAATCCGGCGCATTTGTTGGAGAGTCTGAAGCATGACGTGTCATGACACAAACACACTGACATTTACACAATTACATTAGACGAGAGCATTATTCATTTATTCAACATCACAGTCAATCCCTCCGTTGCTATGGTGTACAGCGGAGGTTACCAATGAGAAGGATGTTCTCCAGCATGCACAATAGTTTCTAGAATGTTTTCCACGATTCAGAATAACATTTAAAACAGATTCAACAGAAGAGTCTCATCATGTCTGTCACAAACGCACATGCTGCGTCCCAATTCCGACACTATTCGTCCGTAATAGTATTCGAAATAGAAAAGGTACGGCGCGAATCATAGTCTGCTGAAATGAGTATTCTCAAAGTACCCGGATAGAGTACATATTCGAATAAGAACCAATCGGCAGTACATTATATTAAATGAGTGCGACATACGGTCATGTGACCCGTGACGTCTTAATAACAACCTACACGTGAGCGATTTGATTAAAAAATAATTTAGTCACGAGAAATTCATTTATTGGCATTTACATAAACAATGGACGTCTGCCTTAAAGTTTTCCGCTGTATTTATATGATTTACTTTTTTAATTTGACCGTTGCTCAGCTCCCGTGGCATCATGGGATAGAAAAGTGTCCATCCGATCCACACTTGGCGGTAGTGTCGACCATCCAGGTATTTCTCGCCTACTGATTCTTCATCCTGAGGTTTGGGACATACTATTCATGACTCATTCTCATTTTCGCCAACTATATAGTTTGGAAGTAGGAGATTTCGGAAACAGCCTCGGATACTTAACGGCTGATATTACCCACAACTCGACGAGAGGGCAGAGTTTAGCGAAGCTATTCTGCATTAATAAAATGAAATATATCTGCAGTTATAAGTGTGAGTATACGGTAAATGTGACATAATAATGAAGAAATAAATACTTTAATGTAAGGAAGAGCGGTATTTTGACGTTCGTGACAGTTAAGGGTCATCTAGGCCACTTCCGTTTCGAGTTCGTATGTGCCAGTGCTTATAGCGTGTTTTTCCCGTCTCATGTAAACGATAGAAGGAAAAACTCTGTTTATATATAACATAACCGTGTACGTGTGGTCTAGGCCTAAAATGTGAATACTTTTCAATAACAAAGACAGTACGTACTTTAAGGGCATAATATAAGTATGTGAATTGGGACGCAACAACACCCTTTAGATCATGTGATCAGTATTTGATTGGCTGATGTTCTTGAGGTCATTCAGATCTATGACAGAAAACACATGATGTCACCCAGAGGGGGGGGAATTATCACAATTTGTAGAACATTACATAACATCATGAATACAACATCTTTATATTACTAGTTCTACTATTTTATGTCCGTTTTATTTTTTTGTTTCATTGAATACTTTTTGTTTTAGAAATATATGAAGAGTTTGGTTCCAAATAAGAATTTTCTAAATTCATGTTTTTGATTGTGTTAGTTAGTTATTATGGCAAAACTACATTTTGATTGAAATTAATTGGACTGCACAATAAAAACACTTTGAAAAACAGAGTTTAGGAACCAAACTCTTTATATATTTAAATATTTACAACTTTGATGGATTGTTTGAACAGTCTTTCAAAGTTTACCAGATTTACATTTTTCAATAGGCTGAATAAAATCATCCTGACGTTTGAATCTCTTCATAAAAACACTTGGAATATTTCTTCCAATACATCAAATATGGAATTTTGCCTGCTGGCCAGTGAAAAAGTTGACAAGACTAGTACAAATCTGAACTAGAGGCCTATACAGACCAACAGAACCAAACCCGTCCTGAACATCATCACCTCTCAGACCGTCTGGCCTACAGTTTCTAAACGAATGTTATTTTCTGACGGTATACAGCATGAGATCTACACGCATCTCCATAAGCGTTCTTAAGTTCTCAGGGTGTGACCACATGGACTTACACTGTAAATTGACCTGTAGGACCACAACAACACAAATATACAAACCATCATTTTATGTCATAAAAAATACAAACACGTACAGCTTACCCTTGTAATATTCCTTCTTGTGTGGAGGAAAACTTCCTGAGCTGTGCTGTGTCTTATCTGAGAGAGAGCGTTTGCTCACACACACACACACATTAAACCACACCCCTGCTCAACACACACACACACACACACACACACACACACACACACACACACACACACACACACACACACACACACACACACACACACACACACAGCACTTACCCAGTCTTGAACCATTACTGCTGAAGGCCCGCGGCGCATCACACACACACACACACAGATCATGTCATGTGATAGTCCACAAACACATCTATGTCTTTTATCATGTTTTCACATACACACACAGTGGTTTCATTCACACTTATCAGACTGTAATGCGCTGAATACGCTGCAGTAAGACAGAAGCATGCAGGATGATGATGTGTCAGATTTACGTGTCTTCTGGGGACGAGATGTCCATGAAGTGAAAGTTCAGCTGAACATTACATGACGAGTGTGCTCAAACTCTTCATGACATTACTCACAGCAGGAACACACTGTACTGTACATGATGATTCAGAATCAGTGAAGACGCTATAATGAGTAGGAATATGAGCTCTTTAGATCGCCATCTCTCTCTCTCTCTCTCCCACCACACACACAACTAACACCCGCTAAAACCGTATGAGAGCCGTTAAATACGAGAGTTACGACACACACATGTACTTTCATCAGAACAATTGACTGAGGAAGTAACTCCCGTCATGTAACTCGCTCACACACACACACACAACACGCTCGCTCGTTCACACACACACAACACGCTCACACACACACACACACAACACGCTCGCTCGTTCACACACACACAACACGCTCACACACACACACACACAACACGCTCGTTCACACACACACAACACGCTCGCTCACACACACAACACAACACGCTTGCTCGCTCACACACACACACACAACACTCTTGCTCGCTCACACACAACACGCTCGCTCGCTCGCTGACACACACACACACAACACGCTTGCTCGCTCACACACAACACGCTCGCTCGCTCACACACAACACGCTTGCTCGCTCACACACACAACACAACACGCTTGCTCGCTCACACACACACAACACGCTCGCTCACACACACAACACAACACGCTTGCTCGCTCACACACACACACACACACAACACTCTTGCTCGCTCACACACACACACAACACGCTTGCTCGCTCACACACACACACAACACGCTTGCTCGCTCACACACAACACTCTTGCTCGCTCACACACACACACAACACGCTTGCTCGCTCACACACAACACGCTCGCTCGCTCAAACACACACACAACACGCTTGCTCGCTCAAACACACACACAACACGCTTGCTCGCTCACACACAACACGCTCGCTCGCTCAAACACACACACAACACGCTCGCTCGCTCAAACACACACACAACACGCTTGCTCGCTCAAACACACACACAACACGCTTGCTCGCTCAAACACACACACAACACGCTCGCTCGCTCAAACACACACACAACACGCTTGCTCGCTCAAACACACACACAACACGCTTGCTCGCTCACACACAACACGCTCGCTCGCTCAAACACACACACAACACGCTCGCTCGCTCAAACACACACACAACACGCTCGCTCGCTCAAACACACACACAACACGCTTGCTCGCTCACACACACACAACACGCTTGCTCGCTCACACACACAACACAACACGCTTGCTCGCTCACACACACACAACACGCTCGCTCACACACACAACACAACACGCTTGCTCGCTCACACACACACACACACACACACACAACACTCTTGCTCGCTCACACACACACACAACACGCTTGCTCGCTCACACACACACACAACACGCTTGCTCGCTCACACACAACACTCTTGCTCGCTCACACACACACACAACACGCTTGCTCGCTCACACACAACACACTCGCTCGCTCAAACACACACACAACACGCTTGCTCGCTCAAACACACACACAACACGCTCGCTCACACACAACACGCTCGCTCGCTCAAACACACACACAACACGCTTGCTCGCTCACACACACACACAACACGCTTGCTCGCTCACACACAACACGCTCGCTCGCTAAACACACACACAACACGCTTGCTCACTCAAACACACACACAACACGCTTGCTCGCTCACACACAACACGCTCGCTCGCTCAAACACACACACAACACGCTCGCTCGCTCAAACACACACACAACACGCTCGCTCGCTCAAACACACACACAACACGCTTGCTCGCTCACACACACACAACACGCTTGCTCGCTCACACACACAACACAACACGCTTGCTCGCTCACACACACACAACACGCTCGCTCACACACACAACACAACACGCTTGCTCGCTCACACACACACACACACACACACACAACACTCTTGCTCGCTCACACACACACACAACACGCTTGCTCGCTCACACACACACACAACACGCTTGCTCGCTCACACACAACACTCTTGCTCGCTCACACACACACACAACACGCTTGCTCGCTCACACACAACACACTCGCTCGCTCAAACACACACACAACACGCTTGCTCGCTCAAACACACACACAACACGCTCGCTCACACACAACACGCTCGCTCGCTCAAACACACACACAACACGCTTGCTCGCTCACACACACACACAACACGCTTGCTCGCTCACACACAACACGCTCGCTCGCTAAACACACACACAACACGCTTGCTCACTCAAACACACACACAACACGCTTGCTCGCTCACACACAACACGCTCGCTCGCTCAAACACACACACAACACGCTCGCTCGCTCAAACACACACACAACACGCTTGCTCACTCAAACACACACACAACACGCTTGCTCGCTCACACACAACACGCTCGCTCGCTCAAACACACACACAACACGCTCGCTCGCTCAAACACACACACAACACGCTCGCTCGCTCAAACACACACACAACACGCTTGCTCGCTCACACACACACAACACGCTTGCTCGCTCACACACAAATCCCGGAGTAAACTGACCAATCAAATCAAATAAATTTACCAATGAATGTGATTTATTACACACACACAGGTCAGTGGATGATCGGGTGAGCAGTGAGCCGTGTGTGAATGCTACAGTCCTGTCTCCAGCACCGTTGAATACTGGGTAATGAGATGTCATGTCAACTTACACACGCGTGACGCTTTATTAGGGTAAAGTGCTTAACGCTGAATCTCTGGACATCACAGAAGTCAGAATCTCGTACCTTACGGTCAGTGGGAGCACATGAGAAAAAGCCTCATCCACTCACGCGCTCAGTATTATAGAGAAGAATGTGAGGAATGTTGTTTTTCATGTGAGATCCGTGTGAGGTTTAAAACACGCTATTGTGAGAGTGAAGAGCAAACCTGTTTATCGCCCGTAACTGAATTCACAGAACTCTCCAGTTCACAAACACAAAGAAACATTCATACAAATAACTGCTGGACTGTTCTGGACCGTTACCAGGATGTTGTCATGCGGTTGCAATGGTGTGTGAGGTGTAATATAAACGGAGCAATTATATTCTGGTCTGGAGGTATCTCATTCATTTAAAAGAATATATTTATCATCATCATCTGAACATGACATCTCTCTTCTGCACGTCACATGATTTCAGGTGTTCATCATTTCTGTAGCATAAATGCATAGACTGTAGGTGTTTAATACTCATGGGTGCATACTTTAATACTTGGCATCGATCCTTAAGGTTAGATCAGATGGCCAGCAGTAGTAATCACAGAGACTCATCAGATTTATCATCAGACGCAATGAAGAAATCTTCACAGCACACTGAACTGAAAAACGTGTAAAATATCGCCGCTCGTGAATCAAAGACACTGCACAGATATGACATGTAAAAAATGCATGAGGATCCATTTTGGGAAACAGCATTCGGTCACATTGAAGAGACGCTGAGCAGTTTTTATGTCAAATATAGCGAAAAATAACCTGTTATAAGAAAGAATTGAAATCTATCGAACTGGGAATGAAAATAATGATCATAATTAGATCTTAAGTAAGATTTAAAACTAGATTTATAGTTGGTAGTGTTTGTGTGCATCATTATTCATATTGCTTCCTGTTATTGTTCTGAATACAGGCACATTATAGCAAACTAAAACTAGTCAAATATTTCTGTTAAAGGTCTAGTGTGTATTTTTTAGGACAGAAATGCAATATAACATACATAACTTTTATGTTCAGATGTGTATAAAGACCATACATAATGAAGCCTTGTGTTTAGTTACCTTGGAAGGAGATATTTCTATTTATATTATACACTCTTACATGGAATTCGCCATGTTTTTTCTAAGGTAGCCCTTAACGGACAAACTGGTATACAGAATGCGTTTGGTAAATACGTGATCTCCTTCGGCAAAGAAGTTAAAAGTCCTGTGTCAGCCACCGTAGTGCTTCAAAAGGAAGCGGTGGAGTGTGCCGTTGGTTGCAATTCGCAACCTCACCGCTAAATTTCATACATTGGACCTTTAAATTAAATCAAATAAAACATGCTGAAATGTGATTATAAAAACTCCGTAATTAAATGAAGGAAAAAATAAATGTTGCCTTAGCATTAAATGGAAATAAGATGTGCCACAAACTAAAACGGAAAAATAAAGTAAATATGCAAATTGCTAAAACATATGGCAGAACATGAACACTTAAAGACAAATAAAAGCTTATTTAAAATAGAAAATAAAACCAAATTCAGTGTGTAACTCGCTCTGCCGTGTTCATGCTACACACATGAATGACTCTCACATCATGTGATATTAGTCTAAAATCCCATCAACTTGCAATGAAACAGGACTACTCATTACCAAGATAACAAACTGCTTGGCAACACCCTAGCAACCATTCAATCTATAGAAACAGGTTTGCCAATGCTGATAATGTACTCAGCTTCACTTCAAAGTAAAGTGTGATTCATTCACCAATGATATCTGTGATCATGTAGTCATGGTGAAATATAATCATGCTTTGGCCATGATAACGTGTAGTGAAAGTCTGATATTCCCAGTGTTGTGTTCTGTTCAGTCAAGCACACGCATTCTCTCCATCATGACTACCGTGTTGTTACTCCGCGTGAAGACGACGAAGACTCGTGAAGCTCCTTGAATTCATGGTGGTCAAACCATTGATTGTGAGACGCTCCGACCCCCCCGTCTGAATACCATCCCACTATCCCATTATGCTAAACACACCAACATCGCCACCATCGCTATGGCAACACACATCCAGCTATACAGACATACATTCAGTGTGTCTGCCAGCGGAGGAATACACACACAGCATGTTTCTTCTGTTTAAGGTCGTTTACTCGTGTCATTTGCTGTTATTTTACATCACTATCTATAAACAGCAGTTTATACAGTAGTGACTCTGTCTGTATGAATAGTGATCAAACGTCAAACCTGTCAATAAGATGAGAAACTCATCTTTGCTCCTGTGAGCCCCTGCTAGTCAACCCCGTAACTATATCATCATCTTTCCCCATTGATTCTCTATTGATCGTGTATTTTGTCAAAATCTTTTTTCTTTTTTGCGAATAGCGTAAACATTGCAAGTACAGTATTATTATTAAAGAGGTTTTGAATGATCTTATCATTTTGCAGGGCTCACCATAGAGAAACCAGCATCACCATCTCTTCAGGAACTAGAAGTATGCAAACCAGGATGTGTTCTGTAGAAATGTGCATTCAGTAGACGGCTGTGCACACGTGAGAGGAGAAATGAGGAGCAGATCCATTAGAGACCTCAACGCTCCTTCACAAGCTCTTTGCCATTTTTAACGTCTTCAGCCGCATTCATTATTTACGCCGGCCAATTAGCCCTACACGTCTACACCCCCTTAAGGCCAACAAATCCCACGGGTGGCATCTCAAAACCTGATGCCACAACAAACACACAAACCTCCCCGTGACAAACGCACCAATGATTTCAAACGGTTCCACAAACACGCGCTGACTTTAATAAGGGAAAGAATGAAAGTGACAGGCCACATCATGAATTATTAAGTAGAATCTTGAGTCTGAGGTCCTCTGAGTGTTGTTTATGAGCGTTTGGATGTCAAGCTCGTCTCCCGGAGACGTTCCGTTTATTTTCAAGCATTACAGTCGCTGTAGCGGATCTATAAGCATGTTTGGCTTTTCGCCCGCATCCGACAGCAATTACAACCAATACATGAAGTCAATTACACTAAACCCGTGAGTGATGATGTCACAGTCTCGCCCCTCCCCTTTGCAAATATCGTTAAGCGCATTTCAGTTTCAGGAATGTTTAAAAGGTAAAAACAAACAAAAATCAGTTATTGATCAGTGTTGAAACCTGATTTCTGCACTGATGATGATTTCTTCAAAATGAAGATAAACTGGGTATCAGAGATGTTGGGTTTTCCTGGCGTGCAGGTAATGCACCCGGTGGGGTGTTCAAGCATGTGGCGTGCGGCACAGCGCCTCCTCTGAGCGCTCTTCCTCAGCAGCTGTGACCTCTGACCCCTGCGGTGGAGCGCAGCGGGCCCAACTGAGATAATTACCCAGCGAGGGGAGACACACTGAGATGCACCGCTGTCTCGTGAAATATCTGTCATTCTTCGCCTACTGCATGTTTGTAAAGCAAAGAAGAGTTGCGGACAGCGACGCAGTTAGAATGAATGTCTGAGGGGTGACGCTGCTGAAAGTGACAGGGGTGACAGGTCAAGTGTTAGTGATGTCATTCCAGTGGGTGGAGTCTGGCGCACATTGCTGTCTACAGCCACGCCCCTTCCATATGATTCTGTGCATTAAAACTTGTGGTCATGATAGACGCTGAAATATTGCATATAAATCCAATTAGATTATTAAGGTTAGACACATGAAAAAGTGTGTTTTATTAATTCACTGCAAAATTGCGCCTCAGAATGTCAACTGTAAGCTCATAAACTGACTTGGGCCACAGAACGATGTACGTCTGAGCAAATAATTGAATGCAATCTTCAACAACATTACGTGGGAATGGTTTTATTGACTCATTTGTGTGAGAAAAGGCAGGCGAGTGTCCGGATTTACCCGGTGAGAATAAGTTCCATGTGTTTTTATTCATGACACGGCTCGATTCATATTTACCTGTGGCTGAATTCTAGCATAAAAAACACATCACACATCATACACAAATAAAATAAAACACAACAAAAGTGTTAAAATACTAAAAACACGGAATCTCTGCTGTGACGGATCATCTAATGAAGGCTGAATAAACACAACCGTTATCAAGACAAACGTTTAAGACAATTATTAACACCAGACTGAAGGCTCGTGCACTTTAAAGATAACTCTGTCATCATTTATTCTCTCTCCTGTGTTAAAACAGTGTGTTCAAGTCAATGGGGTTCAGTGTTGTTTCATCATCAACATTCTTCAAAATATCTTCTGTTGTGTTCTGAAAACTTTTTGTTTTTCAAAACATTAACAGTAAATACATTGTTTTAGTTATGCATACTGTACTTTAACATCATTGAAGGTTTAACTGAATCTTCTGTATTTAAATGAATACAAGTTTTTGAACTAAGTCTGCTAGCTCAAAGCAACAAGATTGAAAAAACTAAACATTCACATATTATATGTTTTGATGCAGCTCGACCTATAGGACTTGAATTGTTCAAGTAACAGGGTGACCATCAAGAACACCTTAACAACAACATAACAACACCCTGGAAACCATCCAGAAGTAAATCGAATACTATGACTGATTTAAATGAAAAAGTATTGACCGTTAAACAGTATGTTGTATATAGTAGTGCGGGGTAGTATGAATAGATTTCAGACCTACTGCATCTGACATGTTTTATTGTCATGAGACCCGTATGCTCTTTGACCTATGACGTATTAACATCAACCATCTAGGCGTTGGTACAAACATAATTTAGTCACGATAAAATCCTTTAATCTGTTCTTGCACTTAAAAAACAGAAACTCGCTTTGAAGTTTCCTGCTATTTGTATTTGATTCACTTTTGAAATGTGATCGTTGCTCAGCTCGCGTGGCATCATGGGATAGAGAAGTGTCCATCCGATGCACACTCAAGCTGCGTCTGAATTCGCTCACTTTTTCACGCGTCCACTATTCCCTATATAGCGAATGCTAAACAATCCACTATAAGGGGAAGGAGTGAATTAAAATGAGAGAACAATTCAGACATTGACATCATATATCCTGCGTCTGACGCGGTGGTGGACATTCCTCCGGAATGGGTTGGGTTATGGGTTGATTTGTAAAATTGTAAAGTTCATTTTTAAATCATTTGTCACGTTTATTGTATTAGCTTTTAATAAAGAGAACAAAACAAATGTTTGCCACGTTTATTTGCTATTACATTTATTACGTTTAATAAAATTACTTAATATATTTAAACTAAACGCTGTTATTTATGACATTTAATCAGTTTATTCTCAAAAAGTAGAAAATAACTGTCAACAAGATCAAACACAAGTATATAAACGTGCATTTGTGGAATTAAGGGTCACTCTTAATTCACTCCTCCAGACAGTTTATTTGCGCTGTATCATGGGAAATATGAGTGAGTACATCGGATGTACACTCAAAATCAGAATGCATTGTGGGTAAAAAGTAGTAAACACATGTAGGGAATGAGTTGTTTACTCAGAATTCGGACGACACTACAAAATGGCGGACACCCGATATAGTGCACTATAGGAGATACTTCAGACAGAAATCTCTGAGGTTTCGGACATACTACTCATGACGTACGGTGTGAACTTTATTTCTTTAGAAAATGTAAAAATCAAGTTGTTTAATGATGATATATAAAGATGTTTAACAGAAGGTCTGATACTCAAGAGCTTTTATCATCTCATCATTAACCCAGAGTAAGTATGAAGCCCGAGGGGTAGAGAGATCAAGATGTGTTTTATAGATGTCGTACTGTACACGGCTCTGTTTTACAGCTCTGAAGGTCGATACGTGTTTGACACTGGTGCCACTGGTATTATACACCCTTCGGAAGATCAATAAATACAGTGTAAGACGCTCAATAAGAGGTCTGCTAGTCATACACCAGCACCAACCCCGACACTACATAACACACGGGAAACTGCTCCCATTTTCAAGTGTTTTCATGCGTTGGAAACTTTAAAAACCCTTCCTGCCCTGAAGAAATACTCTGACATAATACAAAACCACCCCTCAGCTCCAGATGTTAACCAGCTCAGTTAATTGTATTTCCTATTTTTAATACTAGTCCTTCCAGAACAGCTAGAAACCTCCGAGTCACAAGGTTCTGAAGATTCATCCTCTACAATAGAAGGAGAATTAGACCTTTCTTGTCCTGTCCAGACTGGGCTGTTGCAATGCTCTACTGGCTGGACTTCAAGCTTGTACAACCAGATCTCTTCAGATGATCCAGAATGCAAGAGTGATCTTCAATGAGCACACGTCACTCCTACCTTCGTTAGGTTCCCTATAGTCGCTCGCATGCAATTCATATCTCTGCTCCCGGTCTACAAAACCACCACTGGTTCGGCACCCCATATCTTCACTCGATATGAGGTCCCGTCCTACAAAGGGAAAAAATCACTCAAGCACTTTCTCGGGATGTGTTCCACGACTCTGGAACGATCTCCGTCTTGCGGAGATCAGCGGATTCTGTAGTTGTCTTTAAGAATCGGCTAAAAAACACATCCCTTCCGTCAACATCTGACCCATTAGTACAGTCTTCTACTTTCCTACCCAAAAGAAAGATCTTAACTTCATATCCTGTGGTAGGCTAACTGAGACCAGTTTTACTCCACTTATGCATTGTTGTTCTTCTGTTTGGAAACATAACGGTTCCCGCTTCAGATCGAGCATAGATGGTGCACATGTTTTGTCTGATTGTGCACGCACCGGCAGCCGCAGCTTGTTCAACCACTCAATTACAAAATACGACCATTGACTGTGCTATTAACGTCAAATGACGGTGACGAAAGCTCCCGCTAGAGTAGACGCTATCCTACTGGAACAAAAACTAAAAATGCAGCCTTCGTCACCAGAACTTACGTCATCTGCCGCAAAAACAAGATTCTGGTTCAAGCGCATTCGAGAGATGACGGATGCTAGACATCAACGTTAACAGCGCTGTCAATGCGGATATTTCTCTTTGACCTTTGTTAAGACCTCAGAGCCGTGTCGAGCAGTTCTTTGATTGATGGATGCACTTTTGGAGCTTCAAAAAGTCAACACCTGTTCACTCCCATTCTACCGCTTGGAATTCAAATGATGCGTGGTATTATAACTCAGAGTGCTTTATTCTTCAAGAAGAAAACCATATTCTGTTAAATGCCTTGAGGGAGTAAGACACGGGGAAATGTTGATTTGTTGGTGAAATATCCCTTTAATAAACACAGGTAGTATCATATACGTACTGTCGATTTGTATTATCTAACATTCATTACACAAGTACTGTAAGTGTTCTACGGTACTGTGCCGTAAGATGTTAATACTGGATTCACAAGTACAGTAACATGGTATTAGTTTGCACGTCATAGAATACCGATAATAATGCCGTAATAACAAATCCAAACCGTTCTGAAGGTACCAGAGTTTCCTTAAGGAACATTCAGAATCATGCACACATCAGTCACATGTCTTTGTGTTGTCATGTATGTTTGTATGTCAGTGTTGTCATGTGTGTGAAGTTGAGAGCTCCGCAGAGTCTGATGTCTGATATATGACTCAGTCTTCCGCCACACACACACACACACACACACACTCACACACACACACACACACACACACGACACCGAACTCGCCGATCCGCACAAACATGACGTTTCGCAGAGTTTGACTCACATGTCACTGACTGATGCTGCAGGTGTCAATCACAGGTGTGGACTCTTCATCATCATCTTCATCATCATCATCATCATCATCCTCCTCATCGAACCCGCTTCTTATCGCGCGTCATTCGAGAAGAAACATCGATGCATCACCTCCTCAAGTCTCCGTGTGATCAGAGTGTGCACGCGTCTTCTGCGCGCTCTCGAGTGATGCTGTGGCTGCCCGGGGTCCTAGCGCCCGGCGCGGCGCGTCGCGTCAACAGGTTGCGGCGCAGCAGATTTGCAGAATGGAGTGGACTGTGCACGTCATGAGCCACCAATTTAAAAAACATGACACACAATTATTTTAAACATTATAACTTTAGGCCTATATACACATGAAATCGGTTAGATTGTATTTTTTTAAAAAACCTAATTTAAAGGGTAACTCCATCCATCCAAACATTCTGTCTTTACCCTCTCCAGACAATATATACATTTATTTGTTCAGTTGAACACAAAGAGAGATATTTTGGAATAATGTTAGTGACCAACAATGACAACGGCTCAGTCCACTTGCGCTCTTTGCAGTTGACCACTGGACTACTTTCATGACGTACACACGTAACGTCAATTAATGTGGTGTTCTAATTAAGTGATAAAAGCAGTTTTACAAAATACATCATCAATAAAATGTGCAACACTACAATTTACTTGAAAATTATATGTAATATCTAATTATATAGTCAAGTCAGATTTATTTTTAGAGCTTTATTTGTATTGCATCAAAGCAGCTGTACCCAAAAAGGAAACACATGTTAGCCAAACAAAAGGTATATATAAAGATAGAACCTTAAAAAGGAGTATGTATGACTTACACTGGAAAGCTTTCTGCAAAAGCTCACAAGACCGGGTGAGACGTCTCATGATATATCCAGAATGTGATGCATGATGGGATGCATTTAGCACCGAATACCGCTCGGAAGCGTTTTTAAGACATCTCAAGTAGCCAAGACCGCATGTGGGGGTATTTGGTCGCAGCCAATGAGTCTTCACTCATTCTACTGTATAGTATAAAACCTACAGGCCAGAAAATAAAACATTTCATTACGTCACAGACATGGCTAGAAATGCTATTACCTGACAGCTTACCACTTAAAATAAAATAAAACATGAAATATTGTCAGTTTAGATTTATTTCATATTTGTGTCAAGAGAGAGGGTCGGGGTTACATAAGAGACAGTATTATTGTTTGTCTTGTTATACAAATAAATCTGAATGTTTTTGATCATCATCAGATACTTCAGACATCCATGTGATGACAGTAAATAATGACTTAATCAGTTTCTCATTTGATATAAATTGGGTCGGTGTAACCTTTAGTTTCAGCTCTGTGTGAGAACAATGAACTCTTTGTGTTGGTCTAGTTTACAAATCTCGTTTGACAGCCGTGCTGACCCACATCCCTCTGTCCAACATTACATAACTGCTTGATTTTTACACTTCAGATTATACAATGATAAAAGCCACAAGTATATATCCAATAACGCACTGGTGAATTTAGACTGTGTATGATTTCAGACGGTTCAGACAGAAGCTGAGGTACTGACCGGCATGTAAAGGTTTCTGACTGATTTAGACTAAATTTCAAAATGGTTGTCAGCACGTTCACTTCAACACATTCATCCTTTGGAAGGTTTGTCCTTGTGATTAAGAATCGGTGACTCATTCTTTATTCAGGCAAATTAAAAGGAACTCTTGCATGAGGTCAAAAGCAGACACCCGTTCTGGAACCCGTGCCACCTGTTGTCATGGATACACCAGATTCATGTGTGAACACTGTTACAAGTTCACCGCGAAGACTAAATGCAGGCATGCAGTATTTTAATATCTCTAAAAATACTTGTTAATGGATATTCATTATGTACACACCTGTGATCACACTGAGATGTGTTCACATCACGTCAGTAATGCGGTCTCCATGGAAACTTGTAATATGGTGACGCAGGAGATTTTAATTGTTTATCAAATGCCAATTAAACGGCAAAGAAAGTGACTCTTACATTCAGCTCGGTTATAGGTCTATTCTTTTAGTGTATGGTTTAATTTTTTTTAAACCGTAACAGATTAAATTTAACAATAACTCCAAAACAAAGCATTTCCTACACACAAAAAGTGTTAAAGTATAAATGCTTGAAAAATGGCCTAATGAATGTAACAAATGCACTTCACATTCATGGAGGAAAATATTCGTATGTGAATACTTTTCTTCTCTCATCCATAAATAACTTCACTCACTCGTTCGCTTACTAACCACACAGAGCCGATCCAGACGTCTGGGGGCCCTAAAGCAAACCTTTCTGGGGGCCCTTGTCACAGCTAATAGTTAGATAAACATAAATGTGAACTATAAGAATTAAAAATAAAAGAATTCTTTACCCAAATCAAAGTTAACGAACAATCTAGCTGTCAAAACATTAACGCGTTTTTACTAACCAAATGAGTGATTAACAAAAACAAAACATGATAAGTATAGTTTTCTACAAAAAGAAAGCGAAGTATAGGAAAACACATCAATAATTCTCTAAATGTCTTGGGCAAACATACAATGGATTCCAGTGGACTGCATTATATCCGACACCCACATGAACACTGTACTGTACAGCTGGTGTTGTGACCACACCATTACACCACCACCACCAGCCTGCACAGTGGTAACAAGGCATGATGGATCCATGTTCTCATTGTGTTTACGCCAAATTCTGACTCTACCATCTGAATGTCTCAACAGAAATCGAGACTCATCAGACCAGGCAACATTTTTCCAGTCTTCAACTGTCCAATTTTGGTGAGCTTGTGCAAATTGTAGCCTCTTTTATCCTATTTGTAGTGGAGATGAGTGATACCCGGTGGGGTCTTCTGCTGTTGTAGCCCATCCGCCTCAAGGTTGTGCGTGTTGTGGCTTCACAAATGCTTTGCTGCATACCTCGGTTGTAACGAGTGGATATTTCAGTCAAAGTTGCTCTTCTATCAGCTTGAATCAGTTGGCCCATTCTCCTCTGACCTCTAGCATCAACAAGGCATTTTCGCCTACAGGACTGCCTCATACTGGATGTTTTTCTCTTTTCACATCATTCTTTGTAGAAATGGTTGTGCCTGAAAATCCCAGTAACTGAGCAGATTGTGAAATACTCAGACCGGCCCGTCTGGCACCAAGAACCATGCCACGCTCAAAATTGCTTAAATCACCTTCTTTCCCATTCTGACATTCAGTTCGGAGTTCAGGAGATTGTCTTGACCAGGACCACACCCCTAAATGCATTAAAGCAACTGCCATGTGATTGGTTGATAAGATAATTGCATTAATGAGAAATTGAACAGGTGTTCCTTTAGGGGAGTTTATGTTGTTATAGTGTTTTTGATTCGGTACTCAAGGGGCCCCCTGGTGGTGCAGAGGGGGAGGATCGGCTGTTAATGTTACTCCAGTGAAACCACTAGTATTTAAGTTTCAAGGCACTTTATGGCATAATTGCGTGTTCATACAATATAACCAAAGCATTGAACATATAACAAAAGACATAGAATAAGTACAAACTTTAGAGTTCAATTAAAATAAGGTGCTGAGTGTCGCGCCCGACCCGCTGATGGTGAGCGTGGAAAGCGCATCCGATCACGTGACTTGAGCGGCCCCTCACGTGACTTCAGCACAGCAGTCACATGACGAGCAGGAGCCGCTGCAGACCGGAAAAAACAACAATCGCGTTTATATTCATCAGGTAATAATAACTAATAACTTCATTTATACGCGGATAACGTCATAACAACATCTGCACGCATGGCGTTTCTGCAATATAGATTTGATGACAGTCGCCATAGTGTTTCTCGTGCAATAGGTGATCGGATCTTTGTCTCTGATCGGAGTGAATATACTAGCGTTATACTTTAATGATGTCATAATAATAATAATGTGCTGTACAGATGACGTCATGTGTTTGTGTGCAGATGTGATCATGTCGTCAGCAGTGGAGAGAACAGATGATCTGATGAGAGAATATCTGATGTATCGAGGCTTCAACAGCACCCTGAAACATCTCGACTCGGAAATCAAAGCCGATAAGGAGAAGGGTTTCAGAGTATGTCTATATATATATATATATTATTCTTTATACGTTTAGAGTTTAATGACAGTGTATATCATTTTATTTCAATATCTAAATATAATGTATGATGCTGAGGTACACACAGAGTGGGTTTATTAGAAATGGTGTACTGTGCGGTTTAAACCGAGAAAATAGTGATTCGGCCAATAGAAGAATCTAATGCATAGATGCATATTTTGTGCGATTATGTATTTTACTTATTATAATTAGGTTAGATAAGTGATGGAACATGGATGTACTCGATCATCACTGACGTTCCCCTAACGTTCCCAGAAAGTTTTATAAGGTTTGTTTTTGGTTATCTTTACGGAAATAAAACGTTTCATGGCTCTTATAATAAAGTTCTCCTAACGTTCCATTTCCGTAAAGAAAACTTTCGTGGAGAACATAAAAAGAACCTTAGAAAATCCATTTTACAATTTACATTTATGCATTTATCCAAAGCGACTTGCATTGCGATTTTTATACATTTGTTTCTGACTAAGTGCAACGAACTCATGACCTTGGCGTTTCTAGCGCCAGCCTGTAACCACGGAGCTACAGGAAAGCCGGAAAAAAAGGTTCTGGAAACCAAACATTGATAGCTGGGTAACACATCATTGTGGACAGATGAAGTGCTAGACGTATATACTGTATGTGCTGCCTCTGATGCGTCTTTATGTTTCGTTACAGGTTGATAAAATAATCGATCAGCTCCAGCATTTCATTCAGAACTTTGATCTGGGGGGTTTGAGGGATTACTGGAGTTATTTAGACCGCAGACTCTTCTCCAGACTCGAGGATGTTTATAGACCCACAGTGAGCAAACTCAGGACCAGTCTGTACCGCTTCTACATCATTTACACCGTTCAGGTACATGTCTATCTTCCCCCGAATCAAGGTTGTTGCTTTTTCATACAGTCATGAACGTCACATGTCTCTTTTCTCCGCAGAAGAACCCGGAGAAGACGCAGGAGTTTTTCCAGAAGCAGGCTCTGGAGCTGCAGGGTCAGGCCGAGTGGCGTGATTGGTTCGTGCTGCCGTTCATCCCCGCCCCCGAGCAGAACCCCACCTTCTCTCCGTACTTCTCTCGACAGTGGGCTGACACCTTCCTGGTGTCTCTGCACAACTTCCTGAGCGTTCTGTTCCAGTGCATGCATATCCAAACACAGCTCCATCTGGAGATCATCACCTGATGATCGCCACTCTCTAAATCTATTGAGAAAGCTTTTGAAAGGGAACCAACCCAGTGTATAGAGAGATGCGTGGCTTAATGTGTTGTAATAGCCTTACACTACTAGCATTGGTCGTTAGAAACACATCAAATATTTTCAATTCAAAACCTAAATGTAATACTCATTTAAACCTCAGCAGGCCGCCATGTTCTTTTTCGATGACGTAAACTGGTTGCACGCACAGCTCGGCAACTAAACTAAACACAGACACACTGACCAGTTCTTCAGTAAATATAAGGTTCTAATATATATATATATATATATGTATATATGTATATGTGTAATGCTAAAATAAGAAATAAAGAACATAAAGACGCTATTTGGTTTTTCAGAAACAATACAAACATGCATATCAATAACCAAAATAATTTTGAATGTATTATATACACAACGTTTTAGCCATTATACAATGCATTTTATCCAGATTTGGACTTTTTGATGTCGTTTTATCATCATCTGTAGCTTAACGTTATCGTCTTCTCTCTCTCGGTCATTAGCTGAGGGGGGCTTATATTCACGTGTGCTCTAATACCGAATAAATAACCAAACCACAAGCATCTTATTATTGTGTTTATCAGTATATTCTCATCATGTATAAAGTATAGGATTATAGTGGATGCTGATGTCTTAAAGACGGTCGTTTAAAGCGATGATTTAATGCACGTTTACCTTGAACAGACACTTACTGATACTGAACGCGTTCTTCTTTTATGGCAGGCAGGCTGTCTTGTGTCAAGAGGACATACCGCCACCTACTGTCCCTGTGTTTTTATATATCTGATCTCATGTTTTACGTGTCATATTTTACTGCTATACATGGAAAACGTGTTGCGATAGAGAACAGGTTGCAACCATTTGACATCACAAATTTTGACGCAAGAAAAATGGCGGCCTCCAAATACAAATATTTTTTCAAAGTTTAATGAATACTGTGACAGTTACACTGTTTTTCTATTTCACAATAATAAAGTCAATGCCATTGTTCATATATTAAGCCATACATACTCTATACCCAAGGATCCTTTTTAAGAATGTGGTCTTGGAATGGAAATAAAAACGAGCCGGTGGTTATCGCAGAATAAATCTCGACAGGGTGAGCAGGTCTTGTATCAAACTGTAGAGGTTTATTTCGTGATAATGTCTGGCTGGCTGTACTTTATCCTGCTTATTACACGACTGCTGGTCTGTATGAGTAAATAAGCTTTTTTACTGAAGAAATGTTGAATGTGAGCGTGGTGTTATTGAGATCTTTAACAGATGTTCACCTCAGCCTGTCCTGTTGAATTATGATGCTGAAGTTCAGAGAATCACGTGTGTTCAGGAGGAGAACGAACAGCTCCGTCAGATGGTGAGAGGATGAATCTCTAAGGATCTCGCTTGTCTGTGAGGTGTCGTGTAGTGTTTGTCTGATAGCTCTGTTTGTTCTCCAGTTGTTTGCTCTGCAGGGAGAATCACGAGGGAAGAAAGACGAGGAGATGATGGTCCATCACAAACTGCCCCCTTACGTTCAGCACATGGACCGACTCGGCGATCTGAGCTGTGAGGAGACTTTACGGCTGGAAAGATCAATTTTTCATATTAAAAGCCTTTGCATTGACGGTTTCATCTATACAACATTAACAAACGTTACTGCGCATGTGCACTTTTGTGACCCCCCCCCCCATGGAACTTCCGGTACACATTAACAAACAATAAAGCCCCTGTAGATTATTTCTGATATCTATCAAAAGAAACCGTTACTTGGCTAAACTTGCTTCTCCATTATTTTCAATGTAGACTGCGACACCAAGATCAACCGCTAGATGTCAGTGTATCGTACGGTTTCTTTAAATGCGACCGAACTACAGGAACCATTCAAAAATTGTTTATTTTATCAAATGAACATACAACAAAGTTAAACAAATGTTTATTTAATACAATTTTATACAGTCAAATAATAATACAAATTAATATAAACATAAATATAATCTCAATAGTTATATATTACATACTTGCCAAACACAAACCGGAAGTTAACTGGGGGTCAGCGCGCGTGTGTCCGATGAAGCACTCTATATAGTGTATATACTGTACATATAGAGTGTGCTGTTATTAATTTATGATGATGCTACTGACAGAATTTTGCTAGTAAATAAAACCAAAGTTGAAATGTAATTTGCTCTTGATTTCATTTGCTGGTGTCTGTGATCTTTTGTTCATCTCACCATCAATAAAATTGATTTGGGAAGGACCTAGAGTGTAAAAATATGGCATCAAGAAATCAACTGTGATTCATCACACAAGATGTCTTTGTCCAAAGTAAAAGTGAAGAGAAAAGTGAACGGCAGTGGAAGTGAAGTGAACTTAATGATGAGGGATTGCGTGTGTTTGGTGATGTGAGTGTGGTTTATCTGTTTGCTCACAGAGATCTGGTGTCCAGTCAGCGTAACATCAACATGACAACGCCCTCCAGAAACTTCTTCTCCACCTTCCTCCCTCAGGCCAGACGGGCACCCGGTAAAACGTCCCGGCGGCGCAGTCGTCCCCCACACAGGCGTCTCTGGGCAGGAAGGACCCCGGCGCTCAGGTGTGTATGCCGGTTACCATGGAAACGAGAGGATTAACATCAATCTTGTGGAGAGCTGCTTAAAGGTTTTCTGCTTTTCATTTTTCAGCCTGTGAAGGTTAAAGATCCATCCGCTGCTAAAGACTCAAAGATGGCCACCGTTACCACGGTGACGGCAGAGTCGGCCACAGGTCCCACAGGTCATTCCAGACACAGAAGACATCACGACCACGAGAAACAACGAAAAGAGCTTTTCTCCAAACTCCCAACACAGGTCACACACAGATGACCTCTCTCTCTCTGTCTCTCTCTCCTCTCTCTCTCTCTCGCTGTCTCTCTCTCTCGCTGTCTCTCTCTCTCGCTGTCTCTCTCTCTGTCTCTCTCTCTGTCTCTCTCTCTCTCTCTCTCTCTCTCTCTCTCTCTCTCTCTCTCTCTCTCTCTCTCTCTCTCTCTCTCTCTCTCTCTCTAACATCTTCATTGTTGTTCTGCAGTCATCATTGTGTTGTCCTCTCCACAGGGTTCAGAGAAGAAAGCCGACGGTTCTGATCCAGATGCTCAGACTGAAGCTCTCACTGATCAGACAGACTCGGCCAATCAGATGCAAGGATGTGAGGTGGGCGGAGCAGAGGCGGAGCAACCCTTTATTAAACTGAGTCAGGAGGAGTATGGAGAACATCACTCATCCATCATGCACTGCAGGTGACTGTGAACATCTTTAGAAGCATGTGTCATGTGTGTTCACGAGCGTTCTCAGTCTGATGTGTGTGTGTGTGTGTGTGTGTTCAGGGTGGACTGCTCGGGCAGGCGTGTGGCCAGTTTGGATGTAGACGGTGTGGTGAAGGTTTGGGCCTTCAATCCCATCATGCAAACCAAAGCCACGATCATGTCTAAATCTCCACTGCTGTCTCTGGAGTGGGCTGCTAAACCGGACAGACTGGTGAATCATCATCTTCATCATCCTCATCGTCATCTGTAGTCCTTTATATGCACACACGTTATTTCATTGCTTTATGTTGTAATTTTACTCCTAAAGCTGTTGCTAGGCAGCGGCGTCGGCACGGTGAGACTTTATGACACTGATGCGAAGAAGAGCCTGTATGAGATGTCTGTGGATGTCGCCCACCCGCGGTAAATTCTTCGAGATTACCCATAATGCACCTGGTCTCTCATCAAACCAGTCAATATAAAACACGTGGAACATTGTGACACATCGCATGATGCATCGCTCTTAACTTTTAGTATTCAGTGTGCTGTAAGTAAGATTGCATGTGTGTGTGTTCAGGATCTTGTCATTGGCCTGCAGTCCCAATGGAACGTCATTTGTGTGTTCTGCCGCTGCTCCGTCTCATCCCACCGTTGTGACCGAGAGTGACACACGAAGCTCCGCCTCCGTTTCAGGTCAACTGCTGCTGTGGGACACAAAGACAGTCAAACAGCAGGTAAGACCAGAATGGCAACACTCAAGTTCAGGTCATGTGTTTTTGTAGCTGCGTTCAGAACGTTGTTGTTTGTGTTGTATGCGTCAGCTGCAGTTTGCATTGGACCCGGGTCCGGTCGCCATCAACTGCACTGCCTTCAATCACAATGGAAACCTGCTGGTCACCGGAGCGGCCGACGGGATGATACGACTCTTCGGTGAGAAAGACGCCGCTCACGGTCCTGCCGTGTGTCTGCAGCACATCTTCATGTTTTCTTGCGTCTGTCTGCAGACATGCAGCGTTACGAGAGCGCGCTGAGCTGGAACGCACACGATGGAGAAGTTTACAGCGTTGAGTTCAGTTCTGATGAGAACACCGTCTTCAGCATCGGAGAGGATGGAAAGGTCTTTCATTCTCTCAATATTCATGAAATGTTACAGTATCTGTTTTGTCGTTTGATTAATGACACGGACCAATCGGAAGCAGGAAAATCATTTTGTCCCGCCTCAAGGTGATTCTGATTGGTCCACCGTTTAAAGTTTATAGAAAAGCTTTGTTCTTTTTATTTTGATAGCTCTGATAAATGTCGTGTCTTTCATTCTCAAGAGGTCTTGTTGTGTTTTCGTTGACAGTTTGTTCAGTGGAACATTCACCGCTGTGGAGTGAAACAGTCTGAGTTTTTGCTATCCCAGGATGCAGTGGGGCCGTTCGTGCTGTCTGGTTACAGCGGATATAAACAGGTTCAGGTTCCACGCGGGCGACTCTTCGCTTTTGATTCTGAAGGACAGCATGTTCTCACCTGCTCAAGTACTGGAGGAATTATCTACCGGGTAATTGTGATCGGATTAAATTCATTCTATGTGGGTCTGCTCTCCCACGAGACGATAAATGTAAATGTTTTTAGTTTTATTTTATTGTCGTCTTGCCTTCAGTATTCATCAATATCTGATGTGTTTCTGAATGATGAATGTCATTTGTTTCTGTGTGTTGTGTTCAGCTGAATCAAGCAGATGTTGGTCTGGAAAGCGTTTTGTCTCTCGGGGGTCATAAAGCGCCGGTGGTGACGGTGGACTGGTGCACGGCGATGGACTGCGGCACGTGTCTCACTGCGTCTATGGACGGCAAGATTAAACTCAACACGCTGCTGGCTCAGAAGCCCTGATCCCAGAAACTATAATCCAGCCAATCATCACACAGTTGACCAGTAGATTCAGCCAATGAACTTTCAGGAATATTCAAGAGAATGTGATGTCATATTAAAATGGCCGTAAAATTTCTATTCTACTTCAAATATATATATATATATATCACGTCATGTTTATTTCTGGACTGAAATATTTTACTCATGGAACATGAAACCAAGTATTAAAATGATGTTCATACAAACCTACCATATGTTAAACAAATCATAGGGATTTATTACAATTACAGTCTTTTATTTAGATTTTGAGATAATTGAAATGAGTTTTGTGTTTTTAAAATTCACCTCAAGTCACATAAATCAAAATGAGACGACTGCTTCAAGCTCTATTTAGGGATAGAAAGAGAAGTCTCTGCTGAGAGTTTTTGTGAAGATCACAGGTTCTAGTCGCAGCAGTACATGCGCACATCATTAAGAGCCCATGCGGCACATCCACCTTTGTCTCAATTCCACAGAATGCTTTTCCTTCACACTGTTGCGTTCCTGAGCCCTCCAGCACCTGACCAGTTCCACTGCAGGTAAATCTGTTGAGATGGAGTGTGCAGTGTTGTTGGAATCATAGTGCTGACAGTCTAATCCCTTTCCTGCTTTATAACTGAACCTGCTTGAGCTGTCAGTATAAACATGAGATTATGATGAAACAAAATCTACATACTATTCACATTTTTAGTTATAGAGTTTTACGCCCTGTTAGTGTCTCATGCAGTGATGCTTTCTATAGCTTGTAATGGAATATTGTGAAAATCATGTTCTGTTATAGAGATATTATTTGTCGTCACAAAGGAACTTGATGGTAGAGCTCATCTCACCTGATGTTGTTCGCTGCCGTGTCGTCCCAGTACCCTTGATACTGTTCAACTCTCAGCTGAAAAGATGTCAAAAAACCCCGCGAGCACCATTTAATGAGGACACACAGCACAAACAACTTTCACGACATCATTCAGGATCTGTATATTCAGTGAAAATGTCAAACTGTGAAAAGCTGTGAAGAATGCTTCTGAATGCATTTGGCTAATAACGCATTCAAACGCCTGTCAACACTATGCTTTTAAAACAAAAGTCCTGTATTGAGTTCTTTTACCTCCCAGCGCAGACTGAACTGTGGCGTATTCATACGGGCCAGATGAACTCTGGGAAGAGTCGATGCAGTGAAGACGAATCGCACTGAGAGCCGTAGCATCACCAGCCAAAATCCCCTTCCCCTGGTGTTGATCCAGCTTAAACATCATCACATCCCTCACACTGTTATTATTATTATAGAAGAGGATTTTACAATCTGATTCACTTCACACTTTTTCTTCATGACAAATGGATAAAGGATTTGGTGAAACGATAAAGAAAAGCATTTAGCATATGCTTTATAGAAATGTGCATTTAAATTCAATTATTGATTTATATTTTATAGTTTTATTTATCTGGATTTAAAAAATACTTTTACATTTCTGTATTTACTTTAACAAAAAGTATTTTTTATTGTTCCTGTTTAAACTGCATTTGAAACACAGATTAAATAAACAATATAATGAAATAAAAGGTATGTCTATTCATTTATTTTTAAATTTGTTAGTTTGAGTAATTAAATTGATGATTTTGTGTTTTAAGCAGCACTCCTCCTGTGTGTGCAGTCTGCTGAATGTGATTTATGCAGCTAGAAATGCAATTCACCTAATAACAAACAAACAAACAGTAAACAGTTGTACAGAAGTAAAGGAAGCATCCTCATGTGCTCCAGTTATTCTATGCCATTGTTTTTTTAAATGCTGTTGCTGTTTTCAAAATTAACGTTTTTAAGGGGGTGATAAGATAATTCTCTGCTGGTTTTTTTGTCATCACAGGTTCTAATCGCACCAGCACATGCGCACATGTCATCTTTGACTTCCTGCGGCACATCCAGAGATCCACAGATTCCTTATCCCCGTCGCTCCAGTCTCCCCAGTCACCGCACGATGTTCCCGAGCCCTCCAGCACCCGACCCGTTCCACTGCAGGTAAACATGTGCAGAACATGTTAAATAAAAAAAACACCTTAACAACATTTCATATCTGTCCATTGACCGAGGACACACAGCACAAAGTGCCGTAATTCCTCATGTATGGAATTAGATGATCCCAATTAGATGATCCCAACATGAAAATGTGGACGTGGGGGTTATACATCATCTGGGAGAGCAGCTTTTTTAGTTATAGATCACAATTATTCATTGGCGAGTAAAGAAAATACAAAAAAACGTAAACGTAGGCCAAATGAGGCAAGCAAGCTTATGGACAAACGTAGGAATGAAACAAGGATTAATATCAACGTGCCATTTTTAGAAATGGAGAGAGCTTCAGGACCAACTCTCACATTTGAATTACATTAACTTCATTGTTTTGGTAGAGAAACTAAGACCTTTTCCCCCTCGAACATGTCACGTTGACTCAAGGAGAGGTCAATCATGGAGGATCGAACCAACCACCTTTACACCGGCGTACATCCCCTCCGGACACATGTCCTTCAGCCCGTTCATGCCGTTATGAACCCGCAGCTGCTAGAATTTGTATCTGGTCCCTTTATATTTTATATTTTATAAACATTTATTTCCATTTCGGATGTTTAAATAGAAAACTGCCCAGGGCAATTCAACAAACATTTAAGAGTACAAGCTTATGACAATGAACACTTTCATGTTACTGTTGGCTCAATACACTCAAAATACACACACAAAGGTGCATTAAGGGTTGTTCACAGCGATGCCACAGAAGGACCATTTTTGGTTCCACAAAGATGCATTAAAGCACTAAAGAGACTTTGATATTTATCCTTATCTTTAATTTACACTTTTTAATGTGCATTTACTACAGAATCAGATAAATTCCTTTTTTTCTACTGGCAAATGAAATTTGTAGTGAGTTTACTACAAAAGTAAATGAACTACTGTCATTATCAATGTTGGTATTAAATGTCGTTGCTGTTTTTCATGTCTATGACATATAAATGAGACATGCAGGAGAAATCGTGATTTGACAAAAAAATCTTAAAAACATGATTTGAAGAAAGTTCTCTCTGGCTGGTTTCTTGTGACTACATTGACGAGTTTGTGGTCTAATCGCAGCAGTTAAGTCGCACATCATTGAGGGCCGTATCGTCTCCGACCCCCTGCGGCGACTCCACCATCGTCTCAATCCCACAGATTCCTCTTCCCTCACACGAGTCGCTCCAGTCGCCCCAGACGCCCCATGACCTTCCAGATCCCTGCAGCACTTCTGTGTTCCCACTGCAGTTAAACCTGCGCAGGATTGAACGCATGTCAAACATCTATTTTACTCAATCAAAACAGTAAACACAATAGGTCACTTGTGTACTACATGAGGCTTTTCCAGAGTGTATCTCTATCTAAAGATGTACTTTTCTGTCAGTTTAGGTCTAGTTTACTTTTTGTCATTTTAAGTGTACATCGTTTCCAATAAGTACCTAAAAGTAGACAAAAAATAACCTTTGATATTTTAAGTTGAATAAAAGAATACAACTAGCACACTTGGAATTAACCTTAAGGTTGTCACAGAGGAAGATAAATCTCACCTGATGTTGTTTGCTGCCGTGTCGTCCCAGGCCCCTTGATAGGGTTCAACTCTCAGCTGAAAAGATGTCAAAAAACCCCGCGAGCACCATTTAATATCCGTCCATTGACCCCAGCTGAGGACACACAGCACAAACATCATAAATGACATCGTTTGTTAGTATGTCGGGAATAAACTACTTGTTTCTGTACCTCCCGGCATCAGACTGAACTGAGGCGTAGTCTTCATACGGGCCTGATGAACCCTTGGAAGGGTTGATACAGTGAAGACGGATCCCATTGAGAGCCGTGTTATCACCGACCAGCAGAGACTCCCACAAACCTGCAACCTGAACACAACAGAAGATATTTTGAGATGATGCTTTGTGTTCATACAATGGAGTTCAGTGTTGTTTGATCATCAACATTCTTCAAAATATCTTCTTTTGTGTTCTGAGCTTGACAAAGTACGTGGCGACTCTTGAAGTTTTCGTCCGCTCTTAGATTATTAATGATAATATTAAATCTAATTCTTTGTTATTTTCCCTTGTTGTGCAGCACTGTCGAGCTTGTGCAGCGCTGTCTAGTTTTTGCCAGAGGTGAACTGGAATCCCCTGGTTAGGCCTGATGGTTTCCCTCTGAGGTTTCTTTTCTCCTCCAATGGAGTTTTGGGTTCCTCGCCACCGTTTGTAGACTGTTTTACACTGTTCGCCTGGCCGGGGGGGCTGCTAGAATTTTATAGTTTTATTTCATTAACACTGCATATAGGAATTTATAGTGTGTCTGATATCTGACCTGTGTTTTTTGACTTCCATAACCTTGTTTTGCTTATAGTCAATATTTTCTTGTACAGCTGCTTTGTAACAATGAACATTTTAAAAAGTGCTGTATAAAAAAAGCTGACTTGACTGTTGCAGAAAAAAGAAACTTAAACAGGTTTGACACGATGTGAGGATGAAACATTTTTCATTTAACATTATCATTACTATGTTTACTGTTGTTGAGATGTCAATGGTCGTGGTGACATCAGCTGAAGTTCTTGGGGTGAAGATAAAGATCATTTAGAAATAAGAAAATATATTTCATCTACTAATATACCAGTTTAGTTTCATTTGAGCTGATTTCACCTTAAGACTGAAGCCTGCGGCGTACATCCCCTCCGGACACATGTCCTTCAGCCCCCACGAGCCCCAGCGCATGCCGTTATGAACCCGCAGCTGCGAGCGGTACGGCCTGTTGATGCTGCGCTCGAACCGTCCACCTTCACTGGCACACCCGACCAAGACCAACAGCAGTGACATTAAACACCAGAACATCTCTGATGTGTGTAGAGACAGAGCTCAGAGAGAGAATGAGTGCAGCGAGTGTGTGTGATTCTCTACGAGACATTGACCCCGACAACATCTGATCTAAGTCCAGTCCGATCAATACACACCTTCAGAAAAGCCCCTCAAAACAAAGGTTTCATCAGTGGACTCGACATCGATATTCATACGGTTACATTAATACTTTAGTGCTTGATTAAATCCAGATCAAAAATGAATATATCTAGAATGAATTCATATGATTGTGGTGGAAATATTATGGAAGTCAATGAATGACCTGTGTCAACATGAAGAGCTACACAAACACAGATGACAAACATACGGTAAAAACAAGAACACTGCACAGTACTGTAATATGTCTCGCTATTGAACTGTGAACGTCTCTAAACAAAACCACCATCAAAAAAACATTCAACATTTACTTCGGTTTTGTTCTTTTAATAGAAAACTGCACAGAGGATTTCAACAAACATTCAATAGTTTGATTCAGTGACAATGTAAACGTTGTTTACACGATGCGTTTCTCAAACTAAAAGCAGAGTAGCAGCAGTTTATACAAATTACAAAAATAAATAATGCAAAAAATAATGCTGGGTTCACACCACATGCGAATAATCACGTTCCATGCTCTTTATTACTCGCGTAAGAGGATGTTGACGTGTGTTCGCTGCAAACGCGCCACCCGATTCACGTCATTCTCACCACCTGTCGCGAGTTTGTATACATCTTTGCATTGACTTTGTATGTAGTTAACCCACGCAAAACTCTTAATATGCGTTTGGTGTGAGACCTCATGGCATATATGTGGCACATATTAACGGCACAGTTTGTATCAGATTGTGTTATCCTAGCTGGAGGATTCTCTTTGGCTCCTCTCGTTCATATCATCCACAAGAGTCTTCAGTCTCTCCAGATGATGCAGAGCTCTGAGGACAAACACACATCATTAGCTCATGATGTCATTCTGCACCCGTGATGTCATCACATGACCCGCTGACCTCTGTAAAGATTCTCCGCTCGTCTCATGATCTTCTGTTTGCAGCTGAAACCGGAAAACAAACGGGCTTTAAAAAAACAACTGGCACCAAAACGTGTCACATAAGAACCAATCAGACGTCAATGAATCATTTGTGAGTGATTTTTACAGAAATGTTCTAGTGATCGTTTCTTTTGTGGATGTTTAGATGGATAACCTGTTGCTCTGGCTCTCTCTGTGAATCTGTGGTGTTGGATTGACTGATGTTGTGTTCTACGGCCTGCAGACGCAGCAGCATGTGTTTGAGCGTCTCCACCGGACCCGGGTGTCTCCTGCTGCTGTAACCCGACGAACATGAACCCACAGACTACAGACAGAGGGAGTAATGATGATCATCTCATCTTTAAGGAGAATCAAAAACCTGTGACATGAACAGCACAGTGACTTCACCTTATTTCTCTGTAGTTCATCCGTCTGTGACGGCTCATCGGCGCTGCCCACTGGCACTGGAGATTTACTGCACACATCAGGACACAGACAAAATAAAAAAGACTTTGTGTGAAATGAGACAGAAGGTGACTCAAGAAAGAAATCTGATTGAATAATACCAGTGGAGACAGATCAGGAGCTTTTAAACTGACATCTGCGTCATGTCATTTATCATCATTATGATTGAAAAAATGAGAAATCATGAAAGCTCATCGTCTCACAACGTTACAGGTGGATTGTCCCAGGAGCGATCTGCATCCAGACTGTCCTCCGTATCTCCAGAGGTGTTGTGTCCTTTAACCCGCTCACAGAGACCATGAGACGGTGAGTTGAGCGTCTGCTCGGCTCTGAAGATCAGAGAATCAATCCTGTCTTCTAAACAGAGAGAAACAAACTGTCAAGGATTTATGGAACATTTCCTGTTGTGTGTCAGATGGCATGAAGGCAGGAGTATTCTCATTCTAGAAAAGTTGAACTCAATCTTCTTGATTTCAGCTTGGCATTCCCAGAAAGATGTTCATTTGTTATAAAAACATCTTGATTTGTAGTTGTTTTAGTTTATGGTAAATAAATTATGTTGATCATGTTAATTCATGCTATTAAAAAGTTCATTTAAAGTTGTTGATGACCTCAAAAAAAGAAAAGTCTGTAGGAATCATATGTAAAGCATCATATGACAAGATATAAGAAAGTTTTGTTTTAATGTGCAAACCTTTAAAACATCGGCCATCTTGTATTTCTAGTCTCTTTACTGGCTCTGAAAACTGCAAACGCATCTTCCTCAGTTCACACAGCTCTCTCGAGTGACCTTTGACAACTCTGTGACCTTCAGTGTCTGACCGTCCCACTCCTCTGGACTCTTCCAGTTCACCCACCCATGAAGGAACTCTGAGAGAAGAAGGAGTCTGAGCGCTGCCGGACGAGGACTCTTCACACTGCCCGAGCCATCCAGGGTATTTTAAGTCAGGAACGCTGGTCATTCCAGAAAAATCCATCTCAGATTTCTGGCTGGTCATCCAGCGTGGGAGGTAATGAGATCCGGGTGTGTGGGTTGGCAGATTGGAAGAGTGGCCTTGATGCCACGATCGTAAATCATCCACAGGGAGAGACGTCTTGCTGCTCGTGGACGGTCGTGCTGTGGGCGGAGCTCTCTGATGAGGAGGACGCACAAAGCGTTTTTGAGCTCCACTGGGCCGTGAGCGAGAGCAGGCGCTGGAGTAAAAGCCCAGTCCCAAACCTGAGATCCCAGACCGGGAGAGGAGAGCGGAGGTGTGGGTCACGGGCAGTGAGCCATCTGTCGGAAGAGCCAGGAGATCATCAGTGGTCATACTGAGACGATCGGAGTCTCTCTTCTGAAGGGGAATGTGGAGGAAATTCAGCTCTCCCTCCGTCAAACTGGTCTTCAGAACTGCACATGTGAAAACAAATAAACACCGCACGTCATGCACGAAGTTAAGAAAAGTAACATAGCAGATCCAAATCCTAGCTTGGCTGCTATGGAGATGAAATGAGATTCTGAAACATCAGCCAAAACCATAGATCACGTCGTTCCCAGTTACCATCTCTGTTTCGTGGATGAGGTTTTGAAGGCTCTCTGGTCACTTTAAGTTCCCCTGTTGTGGTTTCAGAGTCCCGCGGGCTCTTCTGGAAATCAGCGATGTATGCGTCCAGAGCCTCTGAAGCAGAGACGTAACGCTTGTCTCTATATGTGATGGTGGAGACGGGCTCTGGATGCAGACCGCTCTGCAGGTGTCCTGATGTGGCCAGCAGTGACGTGATGGTGGACTCAGGGGACATGATGACATCATCAGACCACATGATGACTCATAGCACAGTCACTGCAACGTCACAAGATGAGTTTTATCTAAATGTATCACTTTATAGTAACTTTTATTCATGTACATCATTAAGTAACGTATGCATTACATTCATATTTATATTGACATTAAATAAAATGATTCAAAGTTGCGTGACATTTCTAACTATTTAAATGAACATTAACTGAAACATCAACATCGTCTCACCAGAAATCCAGTGAAGACCCCGAACAGAAAATGAAAGAAAGAAAGAAAGAAAGAAAGAAAGAAAGAAAGAAAGTGAAGCACAAACGCATTCAACAGGTTTAGCGGAACATTCAAACACTGAAATCACTCGGACAACCGACAGCGTGTCTGCGCGTGCGCATTAGGTCACGTGATTTCCGCCCAAGACATCCTGAAAAATCTTTAGCCACTCCACACACAGCCGTTAGCGCAACTGCGCATGTCTGCTGAATCACATGATTTAAAGATGTTTATTCGAAACTAGCCGATGCACCTTCTAATCCAGCACGTTAATCTGAGTGACCTGTGCTTATTTTCGACACTAACCCGGCAAACAGAGTGTTACACAACGCTTATTAAATGCATGTTTTATGAAATACTCGCTTGAAATTGTAAATACCGCCATTCAATTGTCACCAGCATGTCGGGGCTTATAGGCGTATTATTCGCCCTGATAACATTTTGCTCACATTCGCTGGATCGAAATAATAATTAGCATATTTTACTGTGATAGCTGATGACTATAACGTCCTCACGAACGAATAAAAAACTGAACATGGCTACGTAAGCATTTTTTATAATCGACACGCAGATCTTTTTGTAACAACTGTTAAAATTCATTTATACTATAAAACAACGAGATATGGCTAAAAAGGGATACAGCTACCTCCACTGTGCACGCGCACTTCAATACCACACTCTTTTTGGTTATTGTTTTTATAATTGATAGTTAATGAATATTTTCTATTATTGTAATGTTGGGGTAGGCGTTAGCTAATGTAATTTATTGAAATTTTATGGACAGGTTTTGAATCACTTCCGGTCGTAGATGTATCCATTCTAGCCACAACCTCATCATTTTGTGTGTTCGACATCATCCGTATTATTATTTTATTTTTATTGCATATATTTTCAAATCATTGATAAAATGTGAAATGTTTGGTTTACGGCCCACTGCGTTTTATGTATGTTATATAAACCTAATATAATAAATGACTGTATAATGTATTGTTCATTACTTTGCAAACTATAATTTTCAAAATACATCAAAAACACTCTTTTCCACCACACTTCCCAATTTTCTATTTATACACTAAATTCCAAGTCTTTCCAAAATAACCTCGTGTAGGCCAGATACAATGGTAAAACATTGTTTTAAATAGTTAAATAAGTAAAATAGTTTATTTTTCCATCCCACACTATTCACGTATATATGAAATGTCAAGTTTAAACCTTTCTACACCATGCTTAAAAGGATCAATCCTGTGCAAAATATGATACGATACCTCCTTAGTTTTATTACCGACGGACGTCACACGTCACTGCGCAGACCGGGAGGCGCATGACGTCATAGGTCAATCGATCTGCGCAGCGCCGCGTGAAGTCTTAGCACTGCGCTTCTCTGCTTTCATTTCTCTCCGTCTGTCCGAATCTAGTCATGAGGCTCAAGTCGTGTTGTGTTTACAGTGTCGGTGTCGTGTGTATTCTGCTGTTAATCGGCGGGATCGCGATGGTTTTGTCTCGAGTCTTTCTGAAGCTCATAAACAACAGAGTGAAACAGGTCAGTTTGTGTTTATATTCATGTCACATTAACACCGCTGACGTCATATTGCTTCTGGCGCCTTAACGACATGATCCCACCGAAACTGAGGGATTTGATGCTTATAATGGGAATCGTGTTGGAAACTAAAATGGTCTTTAGAAGTAATGTGCTGGATTCTGTTGGTGGGATGTTTGGACAAACACGCGACGCGACGCGACGCAACATCATTTTGTGTTGGTAAACAACGGAGTGTTCTTCAGGGAAACATTAAAGGGACAGTTCACTCTAAAATCTCAATTCCGTCATCATTTATTGTCCTTCACGGGGTTGTGAATCAGTTCGTGAGTCTTTCTTCATTGAAACACAAAAGAAGATCTTCTGAGAAATGTCGTCAATGAAGTTCACTGTGAACATCTGATTATCAAGATTCTTCTTAATATATTCTTTTGTGTTCTGAAGAAGAAATAAACTTGAATAACAAACTGTCCCTTTAAATCAACGTCTGATTGTTGATAGTCAGTGTCAGTGTGTGTTTCACATGTATCTGAAAGAAAGACGCATAAGCACTGAGTTTGATATGATAACAGCAGATATAGAGAGTTAAACATGGGTAGATCATGTCTGTGAGAACTTCATACAGCCACATAAATCCTTTGATTGAAAGTAACTCAATCTTTTCACTTTCTCTTGCAGGATATCGTTCTGGTAAACGGAACTGAAGCGTTCTCAGCGTGGCAGAACCCTCCGCCTCCGGTTTACATGCAGTTTTATTTTTTTAATCTGACCAATCCTGCGGAGGTACTGGATGGCGCCAAACCCTCCGTCGTACAGATCGGCCCGTACACGTACAGGTGAGCACTCGACGCACGGGTCAGAGATCAAATATGAAGGACTGACACAATAGATGATGTTGGTCATGCTGTTCTCCCGATGTGTCACGATGCTGCGTGATCATGTTTTGCTGACCGTGTTTCCTCTGTCATGAGTTTGCTGATGTCAGAGGTTCCATCAAGTCTGCTGGACACCGTTAAAAACCACCAGGCATTGGATCCCATTAGTTTATATTTCTGTTTATAAGTGATGAATGTAAATAAGAATGTCATTTCATAAGCAAGTGAAATTATGTTTCCATTTAAACATTTGAATTTCCTCTTTCAGGGAGTATCAGTCCATGGAGGAAGTGAAATTTTTGGAGAACGGAACCAAAGTGGCAGCCATCAATCCAAAGACGTACGTGTTCGTGCCTAACATGTCACGCGGCTCAGAGGATGACCTTGTTCGAACCGCCAACATACCTGCTGTGGTGAGATGCTCTGAGATTTGAACTTCTCTGATGAACTCGTGCCCGGGTAACAACTCGCCACATAACAACAAAATCATATATTTCACATTATTTTCAAGCACATTGTACCTCATATCTTTTCATGGTTGTGTTCGTCTTCAATTATTGTTAACTTAAAGAATGGTTTTACAGTAAAAACATGAGCTGCTGAATAAGATCATAATTCATTTGTGATAAATAAATTGACTCCGGTGTGGGTGTGCGCTTCAAAAACTTTCTTACTTGGTATGTTTGTCTTGTTTGCTGAGTACAAATGTCTAAAAGTTCTTGAACCAAGATGATTTCTTGATGAGCTGTCTTGTTTTTCAGACAGAAAATATGAAATGTTCTGTGAATGTGCGCTTCAAACATGCAATAAGATCTGCCAATGGGTTAAGAAAAATGATCTGGAAATAAATGACTAAGAATAAGGTCAAACTTAATTCAAGATACATTTTCTTACCCCATTGGGAGATTTTTTGTTGTTTTAAGGACTTAAAACTTAAATCTCATATCAAGAAAAGGCATCTTGATTCAAGAATTTTGAGCAATATTTACTAGTAAACCAGACAAAAATAAGTAAGGAAGTAATTTTTGCAGTGTGCAGATCATTTGCACTGTGTACTATGAACTAACCAGATATGAATTAAATGATCAAATGGCATTTCTTCATTTGTCTTGTGTGTTTCTCTTCAGACAGTGATGGAGAAATTTAAAGATCACTCGTTCATCAGCAGGTTGATCTCTGATCTGATGACATCTAATAGTATCGGTGTGTTCGGGACATTCAGGGTGTCTGATCTGCTGTGGGGTTATGAAGATCCTCTCCTCAAAAAACTCAAACTCTTTGTCCCTTTGGATGATCACTTTGGACTTTTCTACAAGGTAACAACCAGAAGACTCTCTGATCTGTGTTTAATCTTCACATTTGTTCAAATTCTAGGTTGCTGTATTTATTCACACTTCAGTTTTTTATCGAACCTATTTGATTTTATTTCATTTAGTAGTTTGTTAATCTGAACAGCAGACCACATCCGCATTTCACTGCGAGTCTTCTCCTGTATATAACTGAACCTAAACATGACGAGGATTTCGACGGAATTTGCCACAGAAGGTGATGTTGTAGGTGTTTGTTGTTGTTTTTCAGGTGTTTGTTTATTTGTTGTGTTTTAGAGAAATGGCACCAGTGATGGAGATTACGAGTTTCTGACGGGTACACAAAACTATCTTGATTTTGCCCGTGTAGACAAGTGGAACGGACAGAGGTACTGTCAGCAGAACATCTCACGTGTGTATGAACAGATCAGTGTCCACATAACAGCAAGGGAAATCTCTTCTGTGTGTTAGTTCATTAAACTGGTGGAGCACAGATCAGTGTAACATGATCAATGGAACGGACGGAGCGTCTTTTCATCCCATCATCACAAAGAAAGAGAAGCTCTACATGTTTTCTACTGATCTCTGCAGGTATGACTCAAACCGTCATTAACAGCTGATCTCAGATCTGTGCCGCTCAAGAGCCGTCTCTTAGGAAACACAGTTTCTTTAAAATGACAAAGAAGGGTTTGTATTGATCGTGTACCCATCCCATAATCTCATCCAGAGGGATGATCAGATCAGTTTCTGTTACCATGGAAACGTGAGTCCTGATTTAGTTGGGTACTGTAGTGTTGATGGGTATTTTGACATTTGAACTTGAACGAGTGCTGTGATAAATAATAAGGTTAAAAACAGAATGCCACTGACGGCTGCTTCATTCATGAGTTTGAAACATTGATCGTGTATTGATGACATTGATTAAAGCGTGAGTGTTTGATAAGAAGTGTTGATCAGACAGTGTTGTTGACGGAGTGTTTGGGGTTTTGTACGTAGGTCACTAGCTGTTTGAATTCAGTCATGTGTTTTTCTGTCTTTCACTGCAGACATCCACTGAAACTCTTTTGAAGTCCTGAGGAGATTTCTGTGCTTTATCAGTTGTGTGTGTGTACAGATCTCTGTATGCTGTGTATGAATCAGACGTGAGTGTACAAGGAGTCCCTGGATTCCGCTTCGTTCCTCCCAGTGAGATTTTTGCTAACATCACCATTAACCCGGATAACGCCGGCTTCTGTGTGACCAACAACAGCTGCGTCGGGTCTGGACTGCTCAACATCAGCGTGTGTAAAGAAGGTACATGTTGTGTTTATATCCTGAACCGGAATACACCTGCTCACAGTGACCAGAATTGAGGTCGTTGTGTGCAAAAAAGCTTATAAATCCTACAGAACAATATATATTTTTAAGTTTTCTATGAACTTTATGTTTAGGGGATAAAATATAGATTTTGTACAGTATGAAAATCATTACACCTATGGACTGTCCCCATGGAGATAATAAAACATACGTGTGTGTGTGTTATGTCAGGAGCTCCCATCATCATGTCATCGCCTCACTTCTATCAGGCTGATGATAAATATGTTCAGGATGTTTATGGGATGAACCCCAGGAAGGAGGAACATGAAACAGTCATTGACATCAACCCGGTGCGTCCTCTCATGTGTGTTATACATGTGCTCGTACACCTGTCACACACACACACACACACAGAGACAACACCACGTGAGTGTAAATGTCCACCAGATGGCGTCATTTTGCTACATTCACTCTGATCATAAAGTCAAACACTCAGAGACAGAACAACCAACACTCCATGTGTCTGATCACTGTGTTTATTGACTGTAAACTTCAATTCAATATTATTTATATAGCGCTTTTCACTATGTGCATTGTTCCAAAGCAGCTTTACAGGGGAAAACAGAAACCTTAAAACACAAAAAAGCTCAAACACAACACACTACATGGTGTGTTATATAATAAATCCAATTATTCTAGTAAATAATATCTAATGTCAGCATCTCCTGGTGGTTTATTTATCATATTTAGCATGAAGTGAATGTTTGGCTGTAAAGATGCGTCTTTAATCTAGATTTAAATTGGGCGAGTGTGTCTGATCCTGGAATAATATCAGGAAGGTTATTACAGAGTTTAGGGTCTACGTATGAGAAAGCTCGACCCCCTTTGGTGGATTTAGTTATTCTAGGTGTTATCAAAAGAGTTTTGAGATCTTAGAGAGCGTGATGGGTTGTAGTGTGATAGAAGCTCTGTTAGGTAGGTAGGGGCTGAACCCTTTAAGGCTTTATAAGTGATTAAAAGAACTTTGATGTCAATACGATACTTAATGTGAAGCCAGTGAAGGGTTGATAACATTGGGGTTATGTGATGGTATTTTCTGAACTAACTGTAGTTTGTTTATTGATGATGCAGGACAAACACTAAGTAGCGCATTACAGTAGTCAAGTCTTGAGGTCACAAATGCATGAATAAGCTTCTCCACGTCTGCAACACACAGAATATTTCGTAACTTGGCAACATTTCTTAGGTGGAAAAAGGCTGTTTTTGTGACATTTGAGATGTGATTTCTAAATGACAGGTTGCTGTCTAATTTAACGCCTTGATCTTTTACTGTATTTGTTGGAGTAACAGTACATCCATCAACTGAGTTTACACAGGTGTGTGTGTGTTTCAGCTCACTGGACTTCTGCTCCGGGCTGCGAAGCGTCTTCAGGTGAACGTGTTTCTGGAGCAGATCTCAGCGTTCAGGTGAGGATGATTCTCACAGGTGATGTGCGTTTCATAGCTGTGAAATTAAACACTCAGTCACACTTAAGCACAAGGAAAAGCTCTTCAATGTAAGTAATACACAAAATGATATTGATTCATGGCATGAGTTTTGTTAAGTGAAATATAAAGACGGTACCGCTAGAGACTGCAGGTCATAAGTGTTGTGTGTTATGTGATGTTATCTTTACAGTAATCATCTGGTGAAATGACTCAACTTTACCTTTGACCTCTGTGATAATAAAGAGTCAGAAAGTCTTTGTAAAATCAACACTTGACCTCTAAACACGTGGATCTGCTGGTATAATAACATCTAAAGATAAACAGTGAGCGATTTTACCCTCATGATTCATGACATCACGTCTCAACAAACATACTTCAGACTCTCGTGCCACAGCAGTGGGCTGATGGTTTGTGTTGTGGGCTTTCACATTTCACCCAGAATGCAATGCAATGTGTGTAGGTCAGGTGCTCATGTGCTGCCAGATCTCCCTCCTGACCTGACAGTTTCTTGGCTTGGGGGTTTGAATTCTGAGATACGGTATCTGGGCGTCAGCCTGAAGATAAATCACTTTCTCTCTCACGAGTGTGTGAACGGAAAACATATTTCCACAGCTATAATTATCAACATGACACAGAGCGTATGTGTGTACGTGTGTGCGTGTGACCTGCAGTTTCCCTGTTTAATTTCTACACATCATGAGTGTATTGACCTTCACGTGTGTTTAATTTCAAGCTTGTTCATGATGACAGTACATACTCTTTACATACTTTTTATTGTTTGTTTGTTTACAGTCAAACAAAGAAAATCATGACGTTGGTGTATCCTGTCATGTACATTAATGAGGTAATCTGATGTCGTTTGCATCCTGAGAAATGTGTAATGTGTAACGAATTTGACTTAGCCGTTAAAGGACGGTTTTCCTCTGGAACATCTGCAATATTATCCTTATTCTTATACATAGCAAATCATTTTCTCAAATCACTGGCCAATCAGCATCCTGGCCCGACATCATCTGTTTAATGACCTCAGTTACTGGACAGACGTATTTCCACAGAGATGTTTGCATCAGTCTGATTGATGGTGATTGCTAATACTGATCTTTTATCGTCAATGCTCTTAAACTTGAGCTCAATGTTCTCTAATGTTCTGATTGAAACCGAAGAATGAGAACTTAAAGGGGAAGTTCACCCAAAAATCCAATTTGTGTGATGTTTTATTCCCCCACATGACGTTAAACATGTTTAGAGAACTTCTGGCGTCTTCGGAGCACAAATGAAGATATTTAGGAGACATCCGAGAGGTTTCCAGGCCTCCTCATGGACATCATGGTGTCAGTTGTTGTCAAGGTCCAGAAAAGCACTAAAGACATGATGACATTGGTGCATCCGCTCATAGTGGATCAGTTGAATTAATTTCTTTAATGGATATATTCTCCTCTGTGTTGTCAGTGTATAGCGCGCGTGATTCTCTAAACATGTTTAACGTCATGTGGGTGAGTTTTTGTTTGTTGAATTCATATGAGGTGTGAACGAGCGTGACCGGACAGATGCTTCTGGTGTTCATGACAGAGGAACTTAAAAGGAGACATGGAAATGCTGATCTTTGTCACCTCTTCCGATCTGTCCAACACTCATCCTGTTTCACAGAGCGTTGTTATTGATGAAGAATCTGCCAAGAAACTGCAAGTGGTCGTCACCGAGGCTAATGTCGTCATCAACATCCCCTTCATCGTGATTGGTCTAGGCATCTTACTGGGCGTGGCCTTTATTGTGCTCATGTGCCATCAGAAAGGAACACAGGTGAGGCTGTGTCACGGCATTAATGGATTTGTGATGTCACTTCCTTTCCGCTGTTAGCCAATGGAAATTGTGCTTCTCGCTTTATTTGTTAACACTTCTTTGTTTTTTGGTGAGGTTGTGATGCACACAGCTGCAGTGCATTCTGGGACTGCTTTCTTGTGTGTGTGTGTGTGTGTGTGTACTGATGCATCTGAAGTGATTGATGTTGTGTGTTGTTTTGTCAGAGCACGGCAGCAGAACGTCAACCCCTCATCGCATCATAAAGTCACCTGACCGCTGAGAGACGGACAAACTCTCACCGCCAACTCTCATTGCTTAAGACTATAAGGTACTTTCATTTCCCACGACACACGGTAACAGTCTGACTTCTCTTCAGTCACCGCCACACGGATCAAAGTGCAAAGTTTGACTGGCGTCACCAGGATCAGCCAGACCCGACGGGAAAGAAGTGCCTTTTCACTTACAGTTTATATGTTCAGATTTTAACAGAATATCACAGGAGTGAGAGATCAGACTGAATCTTTGTGTTTTTAAATCAAGTAATATGTGTAAATAAAGTCAGAAGAGGTTGTGCTGATAACAGGTGTGATGCAACACGTTACACATCATCACTGATCTAATAATATCACAGATTATTCAGCGTCAGTGTTGATCATGTTTGAGAAGCACTAGATCAGCACTACACCTCTTGTGGTACCGTGATTGATGGATCATATACCAACTCCACACAAACACTATATAAATCACTAATAGAGTTCAAGTTTTCAACGACCTTTCATGTTTGTTTGTTTATGAATGTGATGTACTCTATAAACGTCAGTGATTTTTTACTAGGACAGTATAACATTAACATGACTGTATGATACTGACTGTTATCCTCTAAATCATTCACCGTTATGCACTGATGGATCAGGAACAGAATGTTCACACGACTCATCAGCTGTCCTGTCCGACTCGCTTGTGTTTCTGTGAATAATAATTAAGAAAGAAAGCTTC
>NC_136785.1:325787-430787 GCF_947034865.1 Barbatula barbatula | reverse complement strand
TCTCATGTGTGAGTGTTCTGTGTCTCGTGTGTGAGTGTTCTGTGTCTCATGTGTGAGTGTTCTGTGTCTCATGTGTGAGTGTTCTGTGTCTCATGTGTGAGTGTTCTGTGTCTCATGTGTGAGTGTTCTGTGTCTCATGTGTGAGTGTTCTGTGTCTCATGTGTGAGTGTTCTGTGTCTCATGTGTGAGTGTTCTGTGTCTCATGTGTGAGTGTTCTGTGTCTCATGTGTGAGTGTTCTGTGTCTCATGTGTGAGTGTTCTGTGTCTCATGTGTGAGTGTTCTGTGTCTCATGTGTGAGTGTTCTGTGTCTCATGTGTGAGTGTTCTGTGTCTCATGTGTGAGTGTTCTGTGTCTCATGTGTGAGTGTTCTGTGTCTCGTGTGTGAGTGTTCTGTGTCTCATGTGTGAGTGTTCTGTGTCTCATGTGTGAGTGTTCTGTGTGTCATGTGTGAGTGTTCTGTGTCTCATGTGTGTTCTGTGTGTCATGTGTGAGTGTTCTGTGTGTCATGTGTGAGTGTTCTGTGTCTCATGTGTGAGTGTTCTGTGTCTCATGTGTGTTCTGTGTGTCATGTGTGAGTGTTCTGTGTCTCATGTGTGAGTGTTCTGTGTCTCATGTGTGAGTGTTCTGTGTCTCATGTGTGAGTGTTCTGTGTCTCATGTGTGAGTGTTCTGTGTCTCATGTGTGAGTGTTCTGTGTCTCATGTGTGAGTGTTCTGTGTCTCATGTGTGAGTGTTCTGTGTCTCATGTGTGTTCTGTGTCTCATGTGTGAGTGTTCTGTGTCTCATGTGTGAGTGTTCTGTGTCTCATGTGTGAGTGTTCTGTGTCTCATGTGTGAGTGTTCTGTGTCTCATGTGTGAGTGTTCTGTGTCTCATGTGTGAGTGTTCTGTGTCTCATGTGTGAGTGTTCTGTGTCTCGTGTGTGAGTGTTCTGTGTCTCATGTGTGTTCTGTGTCTCGTGTGTGAGTGTTCTGTGTCTCATGTGTGAGTGTTCTGTGTGTCATGTGTGAGTGTTCTGTGTCTCGTGTGTGAGTGTTCTGTGTCTCATGTGTGAGTGTTCTGTGTCTCATGTGTGAGTGTTCTGTGTCTCATGTGTGAGTGTTCTGTGTCTCATGTGTGAGTGTTCTGTGTCTCGTGTGTGAGTGTTCTGTGTCTCACGTGTGAGTGTTCTGTGTCTCATGTGTGAGTGTTCTGTGTCTCATGTGTGTTCTGTGTCTCATGTGTGAGTGTTCTGTGTCTCATGTGTGAGTGTTCTGTGTCTCATGTGTGTTCTGTGTCTCATGTGTGAGTGTTCTGTGTCTCATGTGTGAGTGTTCTGTGTCTCACGTGTGAGTGTTCTGTGTCTCATGTGTGAGTGTTCTGTGTCTCATGTGTGAGTGTTCTGTGTCTCATGTGTGAGTGTTCTGTGTCTCGTGTGTGAGTGTTCTGTGTCTCATGTGTGTTCTGTGTGTCATGTGTGAGTGTTCTGTGTCTCATGTGTGAGTGTTCTGTGTCTCATGTGTGTTCTGTGTCTCATGTGTGAGTGTTCTGTGTCTCATGTGTGAGTGTTCTGTGTCTCATGTGTGAGTGTTCTGTGTCTCATGTGTGAGTGTTCTGTGTCTCATGTGTGAGTGTTCTGTGTCTCATGTGTGAGTGTTCTGTGTCTCATGTGTGAGTGTTCTGTGTCTCATGTGTGAGTGTTCTGTGTCTCATGTGTGAGTGTTCTGTGTCTCATGTGTGAGTGTTCTGTGTCTCATGTGTGAGTGTTCTGTGTCTCATGTGTGTTCTGTGTCTCATGTGTGAGTGTTCTGTGTCTCATGTGTGAGTGTTCTGTGTCTCATGTGTGAGTGTTCTGTGTCTCATGTGTGAGTGTTCTGTGTCTCGTGTGTGAGTGTTCTGTGTCTCATGTGTGAGTGTTCTGTGTCTCATGTGTGAGTGTTCTGTGTCTCGTGTGTGAGTGTTCTGTGTCTCATGTGTGAGTGTTCTGTGTCTCATGTGTGAGTGTTCTGTGTCTCGTGTGTGAGTGTTCTGTGTCTCATGTGTGTTCTGTGTGTCATGTGTGAGTGTTCTGTGTCTCATGTGTGAGTGTTCTGTGTCTCATGTGTGAGTGTTCTGTGTCTCATGTGTGAGTGTTCTGTGTCTCATGTGTGCGTGTTCTGTGTCTCATGTGTGAGTGTTCTGTGTCTCATGTGTGAGTGTTCTGTGTCTCGTGTGTGAGTGTTCTGTGTCTCGTGTGTGAGTGTTCTGTGTCTCACGTGTGAGTGTTCTGTGTCTCATGTGTGAGTGTTCTGTGTCTCACGTGTGAGTGTTCTGTGTGTCATGTGTGAGTGTTCTGTGTCTCGTGTGTGAGTGTTCTGTGTCTCATGTGTGTTCTGTGTGTCATGTGTGAGTGTTCTGTGTCTCATGTGTGAGTGTTCTGTGTCTCATGTGTGAGTGTTCTGTGTCTCATGTGTGAGTGTTCTGTGTCTCATGTGTGCGTGTTCTGTGTCTCATGTGTGAGTGTTCTGTGTCTCATGTGTGAGTGTTCTGTGTCTCGTGTGTGAGTGTTCTGTGTCTCATGTGTGTTCTGTGTGTCATGTGTGAGTGTTCTGTGTCTCATGTGTGTTCTGTGTGTCATGTGTGAGTGTTCTGTGTCTCGTGTGTGAGTGTTCTGTGTCTCATGTGTGAGTGTTCTGTGTCTCATGTGTGAGTGTTCTGTGTCTCATGTGTGAGTGTTCTGTGTCTCATGTGTGAGTGTTCTGTGTCTCATGTGTGAGTGTTCTGTGTCTCATGTGTGAGTGTTCTGTGTCTCATGTGTGAGTGTTCTGTGTCTCATGTGTGAGTGTTCTGTGTCTCATGTGTGAGTGTTCTGTGTCTCATGTGTGAGTGTTCTGTGTCTCATGTGTGAGTGTTCTGTGTCTCATGTGTGAGTGTTCTGTGTCTCGTGTGTGAGTGTTCTGTGTGTCATGTGTGAGTGTTCTGTGTCTCATGTGTGTTCTGTGTCTCATGTGTGAGTGTTCTGTGTCTCATGTGTGAGTGTTCTGTGTCTCGTGTGTGAGTGTTCTGTGTCTCATGTGTGAGTGTTCTGTGTCTCGTGTGTGAGTGTTCTGTGTCTCATGTGTGAGTGTTCTGTGTCTCATGTGTGAGTGTTCTGTGTCTCATGTGTGAGTGTTCTGTGTCTCATGTGTGAGTGTTCTGTGTCTCATGTGTGAGTGTTCTGTGTCTCGTGTGTGAGTGTTCTGTGTCTCATGTGTGTTCTGTGTGTCATGTGTGAGTGTTCTGTGTCTCATGTGTGAGTGTTCTGTGTCTCATGTGTGCGTGTTCTGTGTCTCATGTGTGAGTGTTCTGTGTCTCATGTGTGAGTGTTCTGTGTCTCGTGTGTGAGTGTTCTGTGTCTCATGTGTGAGTGTTCTGTGTCTCATGTGTGTTCTGTGTCTCATGTGTGAGTGTTCTGTGTCTCGTGTGTGAGTGTTCTGTGTCTCGTGTGTGAGTGTTCTGTGTCTCATGTGTGAGTGTTCTGTGTCTCATGTGTGAGTGTTCTGTGTCTCATGTGTGAGTGTTCTGTGTCTCGTGTGTGAGTGTTCTGTGTCTCATGTGTGAGTGTTCTGTGTCTCGTGTGTGAGTGTTCTGTGTCTCATGTGTGAGTGTTCTGTGTCTCATGTGTGAGTGTTCTGTGTCTCGTGTGTGAGTGTTCTGTGTCTCGTGTGTGAGTGTTCTGTGTCTCGTGTGTGAGTGTTCTGTGTCTCGTGTGTGAGTGTTCTGTGTCTCATGTGTGAGTGTTCTGTGTCTCGTGTGTGAGTGTTCTGTGTCTCATGTGTGAGTGTTCTGTGTCTCATGTGTGAGTGTTCTGTGTCTCATGTGTGAGTGTTCCGTGTCTCATGTGTGAGTGTTCCGTGTCTCATGTGTGTTCTGTGTCTCATGTGTGAGTGTTCTGTGTCTCATGTGTGAGTGTTCTGTGTCTCATGTGTGAGTGTTCTGTGTCTCGTGTGTGAGTGTTCTGTGTCTCATGTGTGAGTGTTCTGTGTCTCGTGTGTGAGTGTTCTGTGTCTCATGTGTGAGTGTTCTCATGTGTGAGTGTTCTGTGTCTCATGTGTGTTCTGTGTCTCATGTGTGAGTGTTCTGTGTCTCGTGTGTGAGTGTTCTGTGTCTCATGTGTGAGTGTTCTGTGTCTCATGTGTGAGTGTTCTGTGTCTCATGTGTGAGTGTTCTGTGTCTCATGTGTGAGTGTTCTGTGTCTCATGTGTGAGTGTTCTGTGTCTCATGTGTGTTCTGTGTCTCATGTGTGAGTGTTCTGTGTCTCATGTGTGAGTGTTCTGTGTCTCATGTGTGAGTGTTCTGTGTCTCATGTGTGAGTGTTCTGTGTGTCATGTGTGTTCTGTGTGTCATGTGTGAGTGTTCTGTGTCTCATGTGTGTTCTGTGTGTCATGTGTGAGTGTTCTGTGTCTCATGTGTGAGTGTTCTGTGTCTCGTGTGTGAGTGTTCTGTGTCTCATGTGTGAGTGTTCTGTGTCTCATGTGTGAGTGTTCTGTGTCTCATGTGTGAGTGTTCTGTGTCTCGTGTGTGAGTGTTCTGTGTCTCATGTGTGAGTGTTCTGTGTCTCATGTGTGAGTGTTCTGTGTCTCATGTGTGAGTGTTCTGTGTCTCATGTGTGAGTGTTCTGTGTGTCATGTGTGAGTGTTCTGTGTCTCGTGTGTGAGTGTTCTGTGTGTCATGTGTGAGTGTTCTGTGTCTCATGTGTGTTCTGTGTCTCATGTGTGAGTGTTCTGTGTCTCATGTGTGAGTGTTCTGTGTCTCGTGTGTGAGTGTTCTGTGTCTCATGTGTGAGTGTTCTGTGTCTCGTGTGTGAGTGTTCTGTGTCTCATGTGTGCGTGTTCTGTGTCTCATGTGTGAGTGTTCTGTGTCTCATGTGTGAGTGTTCTGTGTCTCGTGTGTGAGTGTTCTGTGTCTCATGTGTGAGTGTTCTGTGTCTCATGTGTGAGTGTTCTGTGTCTCATGTGTGAGTGTTCTGTGTCTCATGTGTGAGTGTTCTGTGTCTCACGTGTGAGTGTTCTGTGTCTCGTGTGTGAGTGTTCTGTGTCTCATGTGTGTTCTGTGTCTCATGTGTGTTCTGTGTCTCATGTGTGTTCTGTGTCTCATGTGTGAGTGTTCTGTGTCTCATGTGTGAGTGTTCTGTGTCTCATGTGTGTTCTGTGTGTCATGTGTGAGTGTTCTGTGTCTCATGTGTGAGTGTTCTGTGTCTCATGTGTGAGTGTTCTGTGTCTCATGTGTGAGTGTTCTGTGTCTCATGTGTGAGTGTTCTGTGTCTCATGTGTGAGTGTTCTGTGTCTCATGTGTGAGTGTTCTGTGTGTCATGTGTGTTCTGTGTGTCATGTGTGAGTGTTCTGTGTCTCATGTGTGTTCTGTGTGTCATGTGTGAGTGTTCTGTGTCTCATGTGTGAGTGTTCTGTGTCTCGTGTGTGAGTGTTCTGTGTCTCATGTGTGAGTGTTCTGTGTCTCATGTGTGAGTGTTCTGTGTCTCATGTGTGAGTGTTCTGTGTCTCGTGTGTGAGTGTTCTGTGTCTCATGTGTGAGTGTTCTGTGTCTCATGTGTGAGTGTTCTGTGTCTCATGTGTGAGTGTTCTGTGTCTCATGTGTGAGTGTTCTGTGTCTCGTGTGTGAGTGTTCTGTGTCTCATGTGTGAGTGTTCTGTGTCTCATGTGTGAGTGTTCTGTGTCTCATGTGTGAGTGTTCTGTGTGTCATGTGTGAGTGTTCTGTGTCTCGTGTGTGAGTGTTCTGTGTGTCATGTGTGAGTGTTCTGTGTCTCATGTGTGTTCTGTGTCTCATGTGTGAGTGTTCTGTGTCTCATGTGTGAGTGTTCTGTGTCTCGTGTGTGAGTGTTCTGTGTCTCATGTGTGAGTGTTCTGTGTCTCGTGTGTGAGTGTTCTGTGTCTCATGTGTGCGTGTTCTGTGTCTCATGTGTGAGTGTTCTGTGTCTCATGTGTGAGTGTTCTGTGTCTCGTGTGTGAGTGTTCTGTGTCTCATGTGTGAGTGTTCTGTGTCTCATGTGTGAGTGTTCTGTGTCTCATGTGTGAGTGTTCTGTGTCTCATGTGTGAGTGTTCTGTGTCTCACGTGTGAGTGTTCTGTGTCTCGTGTGTGAGTGTTCTGTGTCTCATGTGTGAGTGTTCTGTGTCTCATGTGTGTTCTGTGTCTCATGTGTGAGTGTTCTGTGTCTCATGTGTGAGTGTTCTGTGTCTCATGTGTGAGTGTTCTGTGTCTCATGTGTGTTCTGTGTGTCATGTGTGAGTGTTCTGTGTCTCATGTGTGAGTGTTCTGTGTCTCATGTGTGAGTGTTCTGTGTCTCATGTGTGAGTGTTCTGTGTCTCGTGTGTGAGTGTTCTGTGTCTCATGTGTGAGTGTTCTGTGTCTCATGTGTGAGTGTTCTGTGTCTCATGTGTGAGTGTTCTGTGTCTCATGTGTGAGTGTTCTGTGTCTCATGTGTGAGTGTTCTGTGTCTCATGTGTGAGTGTTCTGTGTCTCATGTGTGAGTGTTCTGTGTCTCATGTGTGAGTGTTCTGTGTGTCATGTGTGAGTGTTCTGTGTCTCATGTGTGAGTGTTCTGTGTCTCATGTGTGAGTGTTCTGTGTCTCATGTGTGAGTGTTCTGTGTCTCATGTGTGAGTGTTCTGTGTCTCATGTGTGAGTGTTCTGTGTCTCATGTGTGAGTGTTCTGTGTCTCATGTGTGAGTGTTCTGTGTCTCATGTGTGAGTGTTCTGTGTCTCATGTGTGAGTGTTCTGTGTCTCATGTGTGAGTGTTCTGTGTCTCGTGTGTGAGTGTTCTGTGTGTCATGTGTGAGTGTTCTGTGTCTCATGTGTGAGTGTTCTGTGTCTCATGTGTGAGTGTTCTGTGTCTCGTGTGTGAGTGTTCTGTGTCTCATGTGTGAGTGTTCTGTGTCTCATGTGTGAGTGTTCTGTGTCTCATGTGTGAGTGTTCTGTGTCTCATGTGTGAGTGTTCTGTGTGTCATGTGTGAGTGTTCTGTGTCTCGTGTGTGAGTGTTCTGTGTGTCATGTGTGAGTGTTCTGTGTCTCATGTGTGTTCTGTGTCTCATGTGTGAGTGTTCTGTGTCTCATGTGTGAGTGTTCTGTGTCTCGTGTGTGAGTGTTCTGTGTCTCATGTGTGAGTGTTCTGTGTCTCGTGTGTGAGTGTTCTGTGTCTCACGTGTGAGTGTTCTGTGTCTCGTGTGTGAGTGTTCTGTGTCTCATGTGTGAGTGTTCTGTGTCTCGTGTGTGTTCTGTGTCTCATGTGTGCGTGTTCTGTGTCTCATGTGTGAGTGTTCTGTGTCTCATGTGTGAGTGTTCTGTGTCTCATGTGTGAGTGTTCTGTGTCTCACGTGTGAGTGTTCTGTGTCTCGTGTGTGAGTGTTCTGTGTCTCATGTGTGAGTGTTCTGTGTCTCATGTGTGTTCTGTGTCTCATGTGTGAGTGTTCTGTGTCTCATGTGTGAGTGTTCTGTGTCTCATGTGTGTTCTGTGTGTCATGTGTGAGTGTTCTGTGTCTCATGTGTGAGTGTTCTGTGTCTCATGTGTGAGTGTTCTGTGTCTCATGTGTGAGTGTTCTGTGTCTCATGTGTGAGTGTTCTGTGTCTCATGTGTGAGTGTTCTGTGTCTCATGTGTGAGTGTTCTGTGTCTCATGTGTGAGTGTTCTGTGTCTCATGTGTGAGTGTTCTGTGTCTCATGTGTGAGTGTTCTGTGTCTCATGTGTGAGTGTTCTGTGTCTCGTGTGTGAGTGTTCTGTGTCTCGTGTGTGAGTGTTCTGTGTCTCATGTGTGAGTGTTCTGTGTCTCATGTGTGAGTGTTCTGTGTCTCATGTGTGAGTGTTCTGTGTCTCATGTGTGAGTGTTCTGTGTCTCATGTGTGAGTGTTCTGTGTCTCATGTGTGAGTGTTCTGTGTCTCGTGTGTGAGTGTTCTGTGTCTCGTGTGTGAGTGTTCTGTGTCTCATGTGTGAGTGTTCTGTGTCTCATGTGTGAGTGTTCTGTGTCTCATGTGTGAGTGTTCTGTGTCTCGTGTGTGAGTGTTCTGTGTCTCGTGTGTGAGTGTTCTGTGTCTCATGTGTGAGTGTTCTGTGTCTCATGTGTGAGTGTTCTGTGTCTCATGTGTGAGTGTTCTGTGTCTCATGTGTGAGTGTTCTGTGTCTCATGTGTGAGTGTTCTGTGTCTCGTGTGTGAGTGTTCTGTGTCTCGTGTGTGAGTGTTCTGTGTCTCATGTGTGAGTGTTCTGTGTCTCATGTGTGTTCTGTGTCTCATGTGTGAGTGTTCTGTGTCTCGTGTGTGAGTGTTCTGTGTCTCATGTGTGAGTGTTCTGTGTGTCATGTGTGAGTGTTCTGTGTCTCGTGTGTGAGTGTTCTGTGTGTCATGTGTGAGTGTTCTGTGTCTCATGTGTGAGTGTTCTGTGTCTCGTGTGTGAGTGTTCTGTGTCTCGTGTGTGAGTGTTCTGTGTCTCATGTGTGAGTGTTCTGTGTCTCGTGTGTGAGTGTTCTGTGTCTCATGTGTGAGTGTTCTGTGTCTCATGTGTGAGTGTTCTGTGTCTCATGTGTGAGTGTTCTGTGTCTCATGTGTGAGTGTTCTGTGTCTCATGTGTGAGTGTTCTGTGTCTCGTGTGTGAGTGTTCTGTGTCTCGTGTGTGAGTGTTCTGTGTCTCATGTGTGAGTGTTCTGTGTCTCATGTGTGTTCTGTGTCTCATGTGTGAGTGTTCTGTGTCTCGTGTGTGAGTGTTCTGTGTCTCATGTGTGAGTGTTCTGTGTCTCGTGTGTGAGTGTTCTGTGTCTCATGTGTGAGTGTTCTGTGTCTCATGTGTGAGTGTTCTGTGTCTCATGTGTGAGTGTTCTGTGTGTCATGTGTGAGTGTTCTGTGTCTCGTGTGTGAGTGTTCTGTGTGTCATGTGTGAGTGTTCTGTGTCTCATGTGTGAGTGTTCTGTGTCTCATGTGTGAGTGTTCTGTGTCTCATGTGTGAGTGTTCTGTGTCTCATGTGTGAGTGTTCTGTGTCTCATGTGTGAGTGTTCTGTGTCTCATGTGTGAGTGTTCTGTGTCTCGTGTGTGAGTGTTCTGTGTCTCGTGTGTGAGTGTTCTGTGTCTCATGTGTGAGTGTTCTGTGTCTCATGTGTGAGTGTTCTGTGTCTCATGTGTGAGTGTTCTGTGTCTCATGTGTGAGTGTTCTGTGTCTCATGTGTGAGTGTTCTGTGTCTCATGTGTGAGTGTTCTGTGTCTCATGTGTGAGTGTTCTGTGTCTCATGTGTGAGTGTTCTGTGTCTCATGTGTGAGTGTTCTGTGTCTCGTGTGTGAGTGTTCTGTGTCTCATGTGTGTTCTGTGTCTCATGTGTGAGTGTTCTGTGTCTCATGTGTGAGTGTTCTGTGTCTCGTGTGTGAGTGTTCTGTGTCTCATGTGTGTTCTGTGTCTCATGTGTGAGTGTTCTGTGTCTCATGTGTGAGTGTTCTGTGTCTCATGTGTGAGTGTTCTGTGTCTCGTGTGTGAGTGTTCTGTGTCTCATGTGTGTTCTGTGTCTCATGTGTGAGTGTTCTGTGTCTCATGTGTGTTCTGTGTCTCGTGTGTGAGTGTTCTGTGTTCATGAGTATATACTGTATATCCTAATTATTATTATCATCACATTCAATTAAGTAGAAAAGTGAAATCACAAAGTCACATTTATCACAAAAGAAGCTTAAATATATGAATTACGAGTTGAAAGAATAGAGACATTAGGAAAATGATGAGATATATAGAATACATAACACACAATACAGTACACAATATGTATGTGAAACAACCAGTAAATGACTGTTAGTTGAACAATTGATAATCAATCAGTCGTTGTTCGGTCAGTTAAAGAAGGCAGATTTACTGAAGAGCAAGTTTTTCTCTAAGATCAATGCTTGTCATTTTGGTTTGCCAGGGTGTGTGATGTGTGTACCTGTATGTGACCGAGCAGACAGATGATGAGCGTGAGAAACATCAGTCTGTGGTTTGCTGTCATCATCATGTTGTTGAATGTTCAGGATCGAGCCGTGAACGAGCGATTGACACACACACACACACACACACGAGTTTATATGAGCTCCTGATAAGAGTTTCAAAGATTAGTACTTTAACCACAGAAAATAGGACGAGTCCACGTCATTTCATCCAGAATCACATGATGACAAACTGAGCATCTGGAGAAAACTGGGACTGATTCTTCTGACACTCAGAGATTAAGATGTTTGGCACCACAGATTATTTTTAATAGCCATTTTTCTTTCCCGTCTGATCAAAGTTCACACACTCCTGAAGAATCTTTACTTTCAAGGAAATAACCCACATTTGACTAGAATAGGACATTAAAACATGTTCCTGTACGGCAGTTAGATAAACATCAGATTGTCAGAGGACACAAATCTGAATAACAAATGTGAGTTTATAATGTTTAGACGCTCGAAAAACTGTTAAAACAACACTTACTGTTCTTAACTGACAACACAACACGCTTTGTGTTACTTTTAACTTAACCTTGTGTTGTATCTTTTATCAACACACAATGACACTCCTAATGTGTTCAAAATAGTTATTATTTCACACATTTGTTTTGAGAGTGTTGTAGATATGTTGTGTGTGGTAGATTGTCTTTTAATTGCCATACACATGGAGTTGTGTTATTATGGGCTGTATGAAGCTAGCGGGTAGCCATGGTAACAGACATTGTGGAATGTTTTGACTGAGCTCACCTCTGAATTCAGCCTGTGTGTGTGTGTGTGTGTGTGTGTGTGTGTGTGTGCGCGTTAGTACGCTTGTGTAATGTTAAAGGTAACGTTACATTGTGTGTGTGTGTGTGTGTGTGTGTGTGTGTTTGTGTGTGTGTGCGAGCGTGCGTGTGTGTGCATCAGTATGCTTGTGTAATGTTAAAGGTAACGTTACATTGTGTGTGTGTGTGTGTGTGTGTGTGTGTGTGTTTGTGTGTGTGTGCGAGCGTGCGTGTGTGTGCATCAGTATGCTTGTGTAATGTTAAAGGTAACGTTACATTGTGTGTGTGTGTGTGTGTGTGTGTGTGTGTGCGTGCGTGCGTGCGTGCGTGCGTGTGTGTGCATCAGTATGCTTGTGTAATGTTAAAGGTAACGTTACATTGTGTGTGTGTGTGTGTGTGTGTGTGTGTGTGTGTGTGTGCGTGCGTGCGTGCGTGTGTGTGTGTGTGCGTGCATGCGTGTGTGTGTGTGTAATGTTAAAGGTAGCGCTACCGTGTGTGTGTGTGTGCGTGTGTAATGTTTAAGGTAACATTGCAATGTGTGTGAGTGTACAATTCCCTTTCATCACATGACTCAGGACTACACACACACACACAACATCTCACACCTACATTCATTTATTCTGTACACTTTATTTGAATCATTTTCTGTCTGTATGTATGCTGATTTTTCATAATGTGCATTTCTGTTTTTATCTGTCTCTCAGAATCTCAACCTCTAATAAAGGTAAGATATTTCTTAAGACATGCTTTAAAATATAACATTTAAATTCCATATAAACTACATTGTAACATGATAACATGTAAACTTCTTATTTAAAATGGTTTTGTATTTTCAGTATTTGTTTAGTATTTTTATCATGTTACGCTTTTGACGAAGGCTTTACACACGTCAGGGTTCGGTGGACTTTGTGCTTTTGCATAAGGAAATTTTAGCCAACTGTTGCGTGTGTGTTTGTGTCAGTTTATGTTTTTGTTTTGTCTTCTACAGTGCTGTGTATATATACATCTTTGTCTATACATACTGCTGTAGGTTTCCCATTATTGTGCTTTTCAATAGAGGGAAAAACTTCCTTAACCTTCAGAAACCCCGGCTGGACCCCCAAGACGCTTTATCATAATACACACATGTGTGTGTGTGTGTGTTGTTCTCGAGAGATATGGTTAGATGACGACCCTCTCGAATAATGTATGTTTTATATGGCCCTAGAATTCACACACACACACACACACACACACACACACGCGGTTTTGGTTTATTTTCCTGTATGTTCATGTTCTGGATCTCAGTGTGTCATGAAGGGTCCGGTCGCTCTTCTGCAGGAACACAGGGGCCCCATCATTGTTTTTTCCTTCATGATCACATGCGATTGAAACTGTGGCGTCTCCTCCCGAAAACAAAACACAACAGTAAATCTTTCATCACTGAGCTGATGACATAAAGACCCTCATCCTCATCAACACAGGGGTCCATGAACATCTATTGTTGTTCTCTTGTGATGTTTGTGTCGCCGGGGCTCCTGATCCTTTGATCCGCTTTTAAATAAAGACACTGAAGATTTTATAATGATGACGAAACCCATACAGCACATCATCGTGTTTATACATTTTGCTCTGTGCTATAAACTCAGTTCTGTGTACGCCGTTTGTTGTTGACTCTTGTGACAAATTGCTCGACGTCTGCAAAAAAAGTAGATGTAAACTCAAATAACATGATGAGGTGCTGGAAGTGAATTTCTGCTGCAGTTCTCTGTATCGTCTTGTTGGGTGTAGTGAAGGAATGTATGGGCCATCGGCCCGGCGGGTTTTGTTCAGGAGTGTTTCATGCTTTTCTTTGATTTATGTGGCGTTCAGAGGCCCTGTGTTCATCCAGAGCAGTGAGGAGACTCACAAATGAGCCTCTAATGTATTCATGACTGAGGAGGGGTGATGACGGGTCTCACTGATAATACTGCCCACACACACACACACACAGACAGGGAGAGACGCAGACAGACAGACAAACAGACAAACAGAGATTAGTAGACAGACAGACAGACAGACAGACAGACAGACAGACAGACATAGAGATGAGTAGACAGACAGACAGACAGACAGACAGACAGATATACATACAGAGGAGTAGACAGACAGACATACATACAGAGGAGTAGACAGACAGATGGAGAGAAGAGTAGACAGACAGACAGACAGACAGACAGATATACAGATTGTTTTAAATGTCTTAAAACCAGTTTTTGATCATATATTTGCATTTTCATGACACCCACTTTATAAAGAACACATACACAGACAGACAGGCTTTTTTCAGGGGGTCTGTCCCCCTCTCCTCAGATTAGTAGTATGTAGCGTACAGGACCTCAGTGAGGCCCCCGCCGCAGGACCTGACACACATTCCCAGCATCCCCCTTGACAACTGCTCTGTACTGTTGAACAAAAATGTTGTGTTAGATCTAAAGGCAGTGCAGAATGACAAAAACACTTGAATCCAGACCATAATATCATTCACAGCCACAGTTGGGATTCAAGTCGCTGTAAATGTGATGCTCTCTCGAAACACTTAGAGTTTATGAGCAAGAGAAGATCCGGAGTCACAGATCTGTTACACACACACCTTACAGATATAAAGTCCACCAGCAGGAGGTATCAGAGATGACACTGACATTATTTCTCTTCTTCTGATGCTTTAGATCATTCTCTGGACCTCCGACACACCCTTCACAGAGGGACGTGTGTTATCATGGGCTGCAGGTTACCATGGTAACAGAGTCTCGTAGTATTCTGGAATGTTTTAACTCTGGTCACCTGTGAAGTTCTTTGTTCTTCTGGACGTTTCTTCACATGAGAACTCAGGGCAGATACAGTGTGAACGTTTATACACAGACACAGAGACTCTGTTAACATCTGTTATTCACACCAGCTGAGATATGAATCTTATAGTGTGTTCAGTGATTTCTTCATGCAGGGAATAACATGTTCCCATTACTGAGTTAAAGGGTAAGTTCCTCTCTCTCTGAGCGGCCGATCCACACCCTCAGATGTTCTTGACTGACCGCTGACTGTGTCAAGCATGTAGAGGTCAGAGGTCGTCTTTGTTCTTCTAAATCTATATGACACATGTACTGTAGGTCACATACCTCGTCATCACATGAGCACACTGATACACTTCTCTAAAACACACCTCACACAGACGTACACTGATGAGAGAGAGACCTTGACTTTCACATAGCTGTTATGAATTTTGTAGCTTTTGTGACATTTTCATGAATCTTTTTCAAACCTTCAAAGTAGATGTGTGAAACATATGAACCCATTACTTTTCAGATGTTTGAAAATGGTTTCAAATTGTCAAATGAATTTCATGAAATCAGATTTTTCTTTTTGGATTAAGGAAATGAAGGTTGTGTTGGAATGTAACAAAGTAAAAATACTAAAAGGGGAAGTTCACCTAAATATGAAAATTCTGTCATCATTTCATCGCCTTTGATTCGTTCCAAATGTGTGTAAATGTCTTTGTTCTGATGAACACAGAGAAAGATGTTTGTAAGAATGCTCATAACCAGACAGATCAAGACCCCCATTGACTCCCATAGTAGGAAATGGTGACAGAATGTTCATTTAAGGGTTTTTTGAGAGTATCTCTATCTTTACTTGAGTCTTTATATTTCTGCAGACTTTGACTCTGAAACATGTTCATTACTGCAACATAAAAGCATCTAAACAGAAGTGAAATAGCAGAGTCAGCGATCAGGTCATCACAACACTGCTGAACAAATCTTGTGTTAAAGCTCAATGTGGAGAAAGGTGCTGTCTGGGTTTTAAAGGTTTTAATGTGCCGCTTCTTCTTTTGAAGAGAAACAGCACATTTCTGTTTCATTGAATGATCATATGACTGGCTGGAAACGCAAGGAAAGAAAGTAGTAATGGACGGACACATTTGTTCCGAGTTGTTCTAATATCAGGGGCGAGAGGGAATTATCCTTTAATAAAGTTATAAAGTTGTGCTTTCTGAACTTGTGTTTTGATAGAGATGTAGATCCAGATAAACTTGAGACGGAGCTTTTTCAAAGTTGAACATTTCTATGTAAGCGCCATATCTTTATGCTGAAGAAAATAAACATTTTATTAACAACATTTTCTTCAGCTACTTTAAATACTTCAGTAGATTTCATATAAAAAGTTATTTTGATACTTAAGTACAATATTTATCAGATACTTTAAGACTTTTACTCAATATTCTAGAAGTTTTTTTCACTTCTACCGAAGTCATTTTCTGGCAACACTTTTACTCAAGAATTGCTTTATGGTACTTTAAACATCATTAGTGTTTAGTTTGTGGTGTTTGTTTATTGTGGTGTATAAAAGGTTTTACACACACACACACACACACACACAGAGAGTTTGGTCCCTCCCTCCACACACATACACACACACATACACACACACACACACACACACACACTCACAGAGAGAGTTTGGTCCCTCCACACACACACACACACACACAGAGTTTGGTCCCTCCACACACGCACGCACACACACACACACACACACACACACACACACACACACACACACTCACAGAGAGAGTTTGGTCCCTCCACACACACACGCGCGCACACACACACACACACACACACACACATAGAGAGTTTAGTCCCTCCCCTCCCTCGTGTTGTGGTGTGTTGGTGACGTGAGCTGTTGTCATTCATTCAAATAGAGAGCTGAACGCTGCTGTGGGTTCATATGAAATACTGTTACAAGAGAAACTCCATCTGTTACAGCTCAGCTCTCTCTCTCTCTCTCTCTCTCTCTCTTACTGTGTGTGTTGAGTTTTCTGAAGTTTCCATCATCATGAGGAAAAAAACCTGCTGTGTGTACACCACTGGAGTTATCAGCGCTCTTCTCCTCATCGCTGGAATCACTCTCTTTGTGTCCGGTGTCCTCCAGACCATAATACACAACAAAATCAAAGGGGTAAGAAAGTCTTCTTTCATCAGAATCTCATCAAAGCACCAGATGCTTTCTCATACACCGTGTCTATATAGACACACAGGTGCGTTTTGTGAATGTCATGAAATCATCAGGAAATGACCAGAAGCGTGTGCACTCGACACGCTCACGGATGAAACAGAAAGCTCATGTGGTTTGAGACGTGTGTTTAATGTGAGCACGGGACCACGATGAGAATAGATTATAAAGAACACAAGAAGAAGAATTCCTCTCTTTAACACCAAGAGCTTCTTAACAACTTTGTAAGAAAAAAGAGGCAGAACTGAAAATGATTTGTGTCGGCTTAACCTCACAACAAATGAGATTCTGTGCTTCACCATGCAGAGCAGATGCAAACCTCTCTCTCTCTTTCTCTCTCTCTCTCTCTCTCTCTGTGTCTGTATGTAAATGTGTTTGACTGTGGAAGTTCTTGGATAACAGGACACACTTTGTGTGTATTCATGGATCTGTGTGTGTGTGTGTGTGTGTGCGTGTGTTTATACACACAAGTTGCTTGTGTCGATTGAGACATTTAAAAGTGAGTGGACGTAACTTTAAAAGCTAAATAGATTTGATGAGAACGTTTTCCAGTGATGTCATTATGAATGATGTGTAAATCAGCTCTGTGTGTTTCTGTGAAAGACTGAAGTGTGACAGCAGATGTGTGCAGGAATAACTGTAGCCCAGAATAACAGCACACACTCCTCCTCGCTTTACTGACTTTACTTTGAACCGCCCAAACATCAAAAACATCTCCTGATCTGATCTGAAATCATTTGTAACACCGCGAGTTCACTTTAAACATGTGCGACAACATAAACACGTAAACAATCAGAAGGAAAGAATGGAGAAGTGTGAAGAGTTTATGATCGCTGGTTCTCTTCGTTCACACTTGATTTCAGAATGAAAAGTGTGCGACTCTTTATTATATCTGTGTGTTTGTGTTTGTCTTCTTCACCTTTGGCCTTATTCACATGTTATAAATGTTTAATACATGTATTTATTCATCATTTATTTGAACGGAAAGCAGATTGATTATTATCTTGATGTTGTTTTTAATACAGTCTGTCAGTCTGGACACGGAAGGGTGTTGTGTTGTTTTTCTTATACCTGCTCAGAATCCCTTTTTATTCACGCGGTTATAACTGCTTTATAATGCATTTGTAAAGGACTTACTAATCATTAATGAACACATTTATAAATGCTTCATAAAGGATACCCTAATGTAAAGTGTTACCATTTTTGTTCTACTGGACGAGTTGAAGGATTCAGTTTTAGGTTCTGTTTTAGCAGCACTGACTTTTAGTTCACCGCTGTTATACATGGAAGAGACGGGACGGAGCGCTGCTTCATTGACTGAATGTCTTTCTTTCCTCATTACATTTGCATGTAGGCTTACTTAGTTGTTTCTATTTCCTTAAGCATATTGTCTTGTTTTTATTTTCGTTGATCTAATTATTGTTCCTCTTTTAGTCATTGATCAGAGGCAGTAATAATGTCACTCTCAATGCGGTAAAATGTGGCCGTGGGGACGCGCATTTTCAGCTGAGCATAGCTAGGCCTGGTCGTGGTTTCAGATGTCTGGACGTAGTTAGGCCTGGCGTTGGGCTTACTCCCAACTTTGTTATGTCCAGCTGGTGCAACCAGTCCGAGAGTTTTGAGTCCTCATATAACTCAATGTATAACAGACAGCCTGCTCCCTAACTAGTGCTGTTTGTTAAGGGAACACCACTGTTACTGTACATTTACATTCATGCATTTGGCAGATGCTCTTATTCAAAGCCACTTACACTGCATTATACTATACATTTGTGCAAACCCCTGGCATCAAACCCATGACCTTGGTGTTGCTAGCGCCTGATCTAACCACTGAGCTACAGGAAAAAATGTGTGTGTGTATCAGTCAACATCTGTCCGACTACAGAACCATCAGTGCACCCTAGCAACCACATAGCAACCGTCTCACACGCACGTCATTCATCTTTATTGCTGAAGAATGAATCAGAGGGATTCACAGTGGATATTGTTTGGTGTTGTAGCTAAAGTTTTGGCACGAGTACAAGCAGCTCATTGTTTCTTCTGGAGGGCTTGTTTGTGTATCGTTGCATTACAAAAGAAAGTTAAAGCGAGTCCTTCGGTTTATTTCAGGAATGACTGTAAGCCGCCGGTCATGTGATCTGTTTGGTGTGTGTGTTACAGTGGTTATACAGGGTTATCATCATTCATAGAACATTGGGGATACGTTATTTGGTTTAAATGTGAAATGACCTCTGTTAGAGCAATGCATTGTGGGTCATTCTGTACAATTCTTTCAAGGTCATGTGACCAGTGTTCGCAGGATTTGTGTTCAGGTTTTTATTGTGTAACTTTCTGGGTCGTGGTTAAACCTAAACACAAACTTTTCCCAGAGTGCACTGCTGCATAGCAGCTTTACACAAAACATCGGAAAAAAACACTAGGTCATTTACTCTTGTTTACTAATTTCTCAACATGTCTTGTGTTGTGGGCCGTTCACACTACTCTACATATATTCTAAACATGTCAAGCACCTGCTGTCACTTTGTGTTTCACAGAGAATGAAAAGGAAAAACAGACTCTTTAGATAAGATGAAATATTGAATAATGTTTGAGATGAAGTGCATGAGTCATGATGGTTTGTGAATGTGAACCTCTGCTCTTTGTGATCTCTGGCCTCATTTTTGTCAACCGTTGTTTCCTCAGCCCAGATCTCCCCTGTGATCGATACACTGTCCCAACAGCCCTCGAGGGTCCAGTCATCCCAAACCTGATGCCATTATACTCAGATCACATTTGTCCCACTGACTCTTCACATGATTGTTTAACAAAAAACCCGTCTTTATAAAATGTGAATAAGTGTAAAATATTTGACCTTTTATTGCATCGGTAGTGTTTCATTATTCGGTCCTCTGTGTGTGAGTCTGTCGTCTCATCTCGTCCATCTGATCTGATCTGATGTGATGGACTCAGAACTAACAGATCTCTAAACTTCATGATTTTGCTGGATATTGACACTGTAAACATCGGCTAATTGCCAGTATATTACTGTCGATTTTTATTTATCTAATTTATATCTGCAACAGTTTGTTCAAAGATAAATGATCATTAAACATGAAAGTCTTTATCTTTACAGAAAAAATCTGGGAATCCGCATAAACCTTTTTCTAATTTTGGTTCCCAGAATGCTTTGCATGAGGCTGTTATTTTATCAGGTTTTTTCTGTAAAGATAAAGACTTTCATGTTTAATGATCATTTGCTTTGAACAAACTGTTGCCAGTAAATGACACAAATGTAAATCTACAGTAAGTTACTGGCAAACTGCTGCAGTAATACTGTCATTTCTACAGAACTACAGTGTTTGATCAAGTGATGAGATGAGAAAGAAATGTCCGATGGTCATCAACACCCGAATAAATCCTCACGGTTGTTCTAAAGCTCTCACACATTCAATTGTTTTGTGTGTGTTTAGGAGATGACTCTGACAGAAGGCAAAAAAATCTTTGCCAGCTGGAAGAATCCGCCTCCTCCAATTTATCTGCAGTTCTTCTTCTTCAACGTCACCAATCCAGACGCCTTCCTGAAAGGAGAAGCTAAACCTCGCGTGACAGAAATGGGCCCGTACACCTTCAGGTATGAAGCCGTGGCGTGACATCACACAGGATAAAATAATGGCTGGAATTCAAACGTTTCTTCGTGTCTCATTCGTTACATCAATAAAGTGTGCGATTGGAAAGCAGCTTTCATTTTTCTTTGAAGAAAATTGTGATAAAAACTGTGAGTTACACACTTATCGTTAGTCATGTAAAACTACACACGGACACACAACATACACACAATTACTAATGATAGCTATACACATACAGCTATACATTTATCTTGATGCAGATGAATCAGTCTAGAAATGTATTTAAAGCCTTGCTATAGTGTGATCTGTCCGTCATGTGTTAGGGGCGTGGCATAAGAATAAATGCAGGAAACGAATTCTGAAATAAGTTATGTGCTGATTGTATAACACACGTATGACGTTCAAGATCATGAAAACTTTCATTTCCTGTCATTGTCCCATCATGCATCTGTTATTTAAAGACCATCACAAACGTTGGGAAAGATAATTCTCTTCTCACACACACACGCTTTTCTTCGTTTCAGTTAAAGGTCTTTAGATCACATTATACACACAGAAGCAGATGTGATGATGTTTCATAAGCTGGAACTGAAGGGTGTGTGTTCGTGTTTGCTTTCTTAAACAAATATCAAAGTCTGTGGCGGTTTAACAAACGCACGCTTCACGAAGGTCGACTCTCTCAACCGTCTGTTTACATTCAACTGGTAAATGTAAAAGACAGTAAACAGATAAATCGATACAAAACTTCTGCAGTGTTCGGCACAATCATGTGAGAATAAGAGCTTGAAGTGAATATTGAAGTGAACTTCAGCTGTGTTTGTTTTGGTGTGATGTACTTCTTAGAATGGATTGTATTCTCTATAGTCATACAGCATATGTGTGGTCTACCGCAAGTTTTCTTCTTTTGTTGTAACCGTCAACGACCGTCAATGTCATACATGAAACATGAGATTCACATTCTGCTGTTCTTTACCATTGTAATATATAGTAGATCATGAATGTGTGCTCATCTTTTGTGATTCTGCCTCAATCCAGACAGTACAGACCTAAACGCAACGTGACTTTCGTGGATAATGGAACCAAAGTTTCTGCTTACACACCAAAGAGATTCGTGTTTCTCCGGGAGAGATCTGTGGGAGATCCTGATGTGGATATGGTGACCACAGTGAACATCCCAGCTGTGGTGAGACACACACACATCTTTTCATCTCTCTCCATCTCCGTCTCTCTCTCTCAGTTTTCAATTTCAAGGCACTTTATCGGCATGATTGTGTGTTCTTACAATATTGCCAAAGCATTGAACATATAACAAAAGACATAGAATAAGTTCAAACATCAGAGTCAAAATAAAATAAGGTGCAGAGTAAGAGATCAAATATGAAATATCAAATAAAGTATATGTAAATAAACACAATAAAAAGTATATATAAAGTGTATATCAAGTGTTAACATCACAGGCTGTGTGCACAAGCTTGGTGAGAGCAGGAATATGAAAGATGATCGATGGTCGACTAAAGGAAGTATGGCCGTTTTGATTGACTTCAAGCAGCTTTCCTGTACTGCCATGGGAAGTTGAAATAACTGAGAATATACAGTATTCCCCAACATAAGTGTGGATGTACAGTGAATGTAGGGAGGAAGGAGTCTGGTGGAAGATGGCTTTCTTTTCAAACTCTTGAACTTGGTTCTTTTGACACTATTTCTAAGAAAGCACTGTATCGCAGTTGTTTCAAGTTTTTAAATATATGAAATCATTGAAAGACCTTCCAGAAACAAAGTGGAGTGATTTTGTTGAGCCAGGGGCTTCATTGTTGGAGGTCTTTATATATAAGCCCATTGAAAAAAGAAGTGGGGATCTGCAGAAGAAGAATTTTTGCGAGAAGAGGAGTGTTTATTTTGTGGGTGTACATATACTGTATTTATTGGTTGTTCAAAAGTATTGGGAGTTGTTGGTGTATTAAGTGTGTTGAGCCATAATCTTGGTTTTATGTTGACAAATAGTTTGGAACAAGATAAAGTGTCTCAAACAAGAGAAAATAGTTCATCAGTTTTCTCTTTGCTACGGCAAAATTTGGCGATTTGGTTGCGTTGTAATGGTGCAACTGATCCTGTAAATATGTTGAGGGCTTTGGTAAAGAGTCGATTGTTTTTGAAGTATAAGTATTATGAATCGGTCAGTGATACTGAATCCTTTTTTCTATATGTGGGGTAATGAAAACGTTTAATATCAAGCAAGTGAAGAAGGTGGTTGTGATGTATTGTTGTAAATGGTTTTCATTTTAATAATGTATGAGTGATTATGTCTTTGTTGAAATAATGAATTTTCTCTCTCTCTCTCTCTCGTCTCAAACAGGCGGTGATGAATAAGATCAAAGGTGCAGGATTCTGGGTTTCCTCTGGTATCTCCATGTATATGGGCTCTATTGGCACGACCATGTTCATGACACACACGGTGAATGAACTTCTGTGGGGTTTTAAAGATCCGCTGCTCAGTCGACTTAAAACCATCAAACCAGAGGTGGACGAACACTTTGGCCTTCTGCTCAACGTAAGATTCACATTCACACCATTGAAATCAAAACTCATTTACACATTTATTTATGTTTGTTTATGTTTTAGTTTTTTTGTACTTGTTAGCATATTCTTCTGCTGGTTTAGATCATGAATGATGAATGAATTTGTTTCTTGCGTCATCAGAAAAACGGCAGTGATGATGGAGAGTTTGTGTATCACACCGGAGAGCAAAACTACCTGGACTTCGGCCGTATTTACACCTGGCAGGGACAGAAGTAAAGCATCATCCAAACACTCCAATAGCTGTACAAAAGCGTACACAATCACACTGTGTATAATCCTGGCATGTGTTTGGTGTTTCAGGATGCTGTCGTTCTGGAAAACCAATCAGAGTAACATGATCAACGGCTCAGACGGAAGCGCCTTTCATCCGTTTCTGGAGAAAAGCGAGCGTCTGAATGTCTTCACGGCCGACCTCTGCAGGTGACCTCATCATTATAACAGGACAAACCTCTGTGCTATTACTGTGTTGAGTTATGGATGTGTGCAGTCTCCAGACATTGTTTATTGTTGTATTTTGAGGGATGGTGTTGGCAGGACACATAGTTACGCTGGTGGGCTGTTTTGTTTTGGGTGGAGGGCTTTGATTCACACATCATCCGGACCTTCAGAATAGACTGTGATGTAACAGAACACACGTGTGTTAAAGTCATTCACTCTCAACCGAAGGTCACATACAGAAGAGCACCTGGATATGTAGACGGACTCATCAGATCAAAATTAACTATTAGTCCGTGTTTGGTAATCGGATATTAATAGAACAATTCATTTTATATTTCATTAAAATTCATAGTAGTTCTTGCCGTTAAGAAAATATGTTAAAGTAATTTATAAATGTGTTCATTAATGATTAGGATTATTAGGATATTAGGATCCAGCAGGTCAGGAAAGTATCTGTAAGTGTTTCTTTATTAATATGCGTTTAAAGCAACCCATGGGCTTTATAGGATCTGTTATGTTTAATCTATTCAGTTTTGCTATGAACAGATCTTTTGAATCAAAGTGCGCAGTGAACGCTGTTGCCTTGAAACTCTTGCTGGCGCCATTTATTTCACATTGGCTCCTGTCTGTCACGGCCTGCCAGTATAGGTCACGTGACTGCCGAAGCTCTATATTATATATAAACATCGGTGTATTCCGACTGATGAATGTTTTTACAGCGGCTCCCTGATGTTTGCTGAAAGCCACATTAAAGCAGAATAAAGTCTATAGAGAATAATGTGTTGAAGAGCGCTGTGTGACCTTGAGATGAAACCGAAATCTGCGATCTGATCTGATGTTTTCTTTAGACACGTTTAAGAGCTTGAACGGGTGAACAAGACACCATTGATTTACATTCACATTCTTATTGAAATTGATTGCATTTTATTTTTGGAGATTATTGAAGTAAATGTTTTCCTTCTCTACTTTATTTCTGGATAAAACACTTGAGAAATATGAGGCATGAAGCAGTTACAAATAAAAATATAGTTCATTCAGGATCATGCAAAAATGCAATCCTAGATATTTTATGTCACTGTTGACCGATACGCAGTTTAAGATATTTTAAGTGCAATGATTTTAAAGATGAGAAATGTCAGAAGTTGCCTTTTAATAGAGGTTTAGGGTTAGAAAAGAAACTTGGTTCTGTTTTTTTAACCTCTCCACCAATTTAAGAAATCTTCCAGATATCAGAGCAAAGGTCTTATCCTCCCAAATTCCTGCCCTCATCAGTTTGTGTGTACGTGTGTGTGTGTGTGTGTGTGTGTGTACGTGCGTGCGTGCGTGCATTTGTTTGTGTGTGTGTGCGTGTAGCTAAATGGTTTCCTCTTTTATTCATTATGTTGCGTTTTTAATGTCGGTATGTTATTGATGTATGACATGTTGTGACGCAGGCTGTTACTTTAGAAGCTCCTAAATTCAGGCGTGTTTTTTGCTGGCCCGTCACCTGACCCCCGTCTCCCTTCTGGTCTTTATTTTGGTCAGGGTCTTTGACCTGAAATGCACACCGCCCATCTTTGTTCTGTATGGAAAGAATCCATCGATCATGGCGTGACGGTGCGCTGACACACACACGCTTGCTTGCGTGCGTGGACTCAAACTGGAATGTTTTCCAAACACTTTTAGCCCAGATGCTCATGAGAAGCGGGCTGTGGTTTTATTGTGCTGGCACACGGACATCTCCTTGCACTTTCCGATTGACTCCTCACCCAGATCTTGAAGGAAAGGCGTCCATCAGAACAACATGTGTAACCTTTATACACCATTCGATCATTGTGTCCGGAAAACTCATTTCCCTGATGTGAAACGATCGGCTGTGAGTGAGTGAGATTGAGAGAGCGATCTTCCTCTCGATTAAAGGTTTCCTGAGCAGTAAAAACACTTCAGACTTCTCCAGATGCTTCAGTGAAGTACTGTGAGGTCAGAGGTTACGCTCAGGGTCAAACCTGTCATCCGTGTCACGTAACAGTGACAGTTCACCATCAATTCTTCTGTTAAATAAAATGAAAGATTTCTTGATGTGATATTGTGTTGTTGGACGGCAGACGTTTGTGATCATTCTGATGTGTTGCGCTTGTTTCCACAGGTCCATTCACATGCGCTTTGAGAAGGAGGTGGAGGTGAAAGGAATCCCTGCGTATCGCTTCACGCCACCCCGCGCCGCTCTGGCCAGCGGAAAAAACAACCCAGAAAATGAAGGATTCTGTATGACGCCTGGCAAATGTATGGATGACGGTGTGGTGGACGTCTCTACCTGTCGTAAAGGTGCGTGATGATCTCCTGTATCTCTGACACATCAATGACATCTCACACGTGAATAAAATATACACATGGAGGCTGTGATCAACCACAACATTACTGAATCACAAGCCTGAACATTTACCAGGATACAAATATGTGTAATGACATACGTATAATGTTTAACAACGTAAACAATGTTTATGGGCACTTCTGGGTCCTCGTAAACTGAATCACTTAAAAAAACTGAAGGATCTTTTTTTAAAGAAGGAAATTTCAAAGGTTTTCTGTGATGTTAGTTTAGGGATAGGGAATAGAATATACAGTTTGTACGGTATAAAAATCACTACGTCTATGGAGAGTGTGTGTGTGTGTGTGTGTGTGTGTGTGTGTACGTGCGAAACAGAGTTCCAGAAAACCACTACATATAATAAACAGAATAATCTCAGAACAGATATCAGATTAATTTCTCTTGTGTACGCTGCATTACTGCATTTATTCGTCACAGTTTTATTAAACACTGCGCTCATGTTACGAAGAGTCACCTCTGTCCCATACACTTGTGTGAACAGGTGTGTGAAATAACTTCTTCACACACACACGCACACACCCACACACACACGCACGCACGCACGCACGCACACACACACACACACACACACACACACACACACACACGTACATGTGCACACACACACACTTTGTTGTCAAACATGGTTCTGGAAAACTCTCACCTCTGTCCCAGAAACATTACAGAGTAACTCCGTGGCGTTCCTCCTGCTCGTGAAGGTCACAGATGTCTATAATGTTTCCTTCCTTCATTATGGGGACAGGATGAGATCTCATGATATTTGTCCGGGCTCGTAGTAAAGATGCCATTGTTCAAACAATGACGGGGGGGATTTCTGCTTTTAGAGAAGACAAAACACACCGCCAACATCTGTGACCACTATCATACTATGTGTGCAGCGTTCGTTGTGTTCACAATGGAGCACTAGTGTACTCAGCAGTGAACACTCTGTTGTACTGATATCATTACATTTACATATACATTACAAAGCAGATGCTTTTATCCAAAGGGACTTAGAAATAATAAAGCAATTTGTCGCATGGAGGCAATAATACATAAGAAGATATTTCTTTATAATTCCTGTTGAGAGAGAGGGTTTGTGTTTTTTGACAGTATTGATGGAAAAGATATGTTTGAAGTTGTTTCTAAAACACTGTGAGAGATGTGGAGTTTTCCTCTGATGTACTACGCTGTTGTCGTGATCATGATTTTATGTCGTTACACGTCTCCGGAATAATGATGTTTTGTGAAATGCGTTCTGGGATTTCTCACAGTGTGCTTAGGTTTAGAGGAACGTAGGAAATCTTCCACACTGTACATACTGCAAACTAAAGAAATAGCATGAAAGTATTGTAGCGTGCAATTCCTTTTTTCCTATGAGCATTATGATTTGTGACATTTAAAGCTTCAGTTCTCATAAATGTAATGCAATAACAGTAAAAAGCTTCTGTAGTGTCTGATGTACATGAAATGAAAACTCTCTGACATGACAGTAATGTTTTACTGTGGCATACTTTGACATTCGATGACCTCCATGACATGTGAGGATTCTTTTCAAGATGCTGATGTTTGTTTGCGTGTTTCAGGAGCTCCTGTGGTCGTCTCCTTCGCTCACTTTCACCTGGGTGATAAGAAGTACTCAGACGCCATAGACGGCATTTCTCCGGTTCATGAGCTTCATCAGACCTTTCTGGATCTGAACCCTGTAAGCACAGAACCCAACACATATTCTCTTATCTTCTCAACTTGATTTAATCGCTTTCCTCGTGTTTGTCTTCAGACGATGGGTGCGCCTGTGCGTGCCATGAAGAGAGCTCAGATCAACGTTCGACTCGAGAGAATATCCGGCTTTCCGTGAGTAATGTTTTCCTCTCTGATATATCGCTGATAAACAGTCTGTGTGTGTGTGCTTTGTTATTGTGTTAAAGGTTGCGGTGTTGTTGTTTGTTCTCAGTTTAACCAGGAATCTAAACAACACCATCTTTCCTGTCGCGTTTATGAACGAGGTGAGATATAACTGTATGGAGTAAACTCCGCCCCCTGCAGTGACATCACAGTCACCTGTCCCTCATCACTTCATTAACACCCTTCACATTTGTTCCTGAACTCCACATTCTCCTATATAGTGCACTATATCGACATTTTGTGGTGTTGTCCGCTACTTTTTACCCACAATGCATTCCGATTTTGAGTGTACATCCGATCGCTCACTCATATTTCCCATGATACAACGCAAATCAACCGTTTGTTTAGAATCAGCTGGAGGAGAGTGACCGTTGATGACACGAATGCACGTTTATATACTTGTGTTTGATCTTGTTGACAGTTATTTTCTACTTTTTGAGAATAAGCAGATTAAATGAATGTCATAAATAACAGCGTTTAGTTTAAATATATTAAGTAATTTTATTAAACGTAATTAATGTAATAGCAAATAAACGTGGCAAACATTTGTTTTGTTCTCTTTATTAAAAACTAATACAATAAACGTGACAAATAATGTAAAAATGAACTTTAGTGCACGAGTGAACAAGTGAGTGAATTGAGCTGCTGTAAAACATATTATAAAAATATTTAAATAGATTAAAGGACTTCAATATTTGCCCCGTTTTCCTTCCATAGTAGCAATAAAACTAACTATTAAAAGTGAATATATGAATAAAAATAACTTCTCCTTAAACTTGAGAAGCAGAATTAAGATATTGAGTCTTTTCTTCTGAGAAAATACATTTAATAAATGCTTCAAACAAGAAAAGAATCTGTCAATGGTCAAAACACAATTTAACTTCGTATGGAAAACAAGATTATTTTCTCCACTCATTTTTCAATGTATTTTATTTATATTAATCAGAAAAACTAAGTATCCTGAAAAGATTCAATGTTTTATTTAGTTCTTTATGTACAAAAAACACTTTTTGCTTGTTTTGTTTTATTTTCCAGTATCAGGTTTACCTTGACAAAATAGTGATTCAAACTAGTAAAATTATCTGCAAATGTGGTAAGAAAACGAAACTTTTTTCCCTTGTGAATTAAGTGTATTTTTACCCCACAGGCAAATATCTTTACACAAAAACACTTTTGGTTTCCATAAGACAAATGGTTTTGTTTCTCAGGTCAATGTTCATCAAAGAAGGTTTCTATTTTTCTACTAGAAAACAATCCAGAAACACGGAGTAAGAAATGTAATAAAGTGTGTATTGAATGAGTATTTGATGTGCATGTATAACACACATGTTTAGAGTTTACAGTATGTACTGACTGTAGATGAGTTTGAGTCAAATGTCTATCATGTGTTGTTAAATCTGCAGTCCGTGCTGATCGATGACGTGTCGGCCGCCAGGATTCAGAAGCTCCTGTTGATCGTGACACTGGTCTCTTATTTTCCTCTCATTCTGGTGGCTCTGGGAGTCGTTCTGCTTCTCATCACCATCGTCCTCCTCGTGCGACTCAGACAGAATGAGGTGCGTGTCAAAGTTCAGCTTTCCATGATAATCACGCTGCATTTTCCCACGGAACGCTTTGATTCAGCAGAAAGTCTTGACATTTCAGACTCTCATATCTCAAAGGAGATCTCTGTGTTCTCGTGTGAACAAAGTCAATCATTCAGCTCAAGACTTTGCAGGATCGTGTTAAACATTTTTTAGTAAATATTATCATGTATCTGGAAAGTTATAGAGGCTCATGTCACCACAGGTGAAGGTCTTGAGAAACACAGATTTATTATGTTTATTAGTTTTGTGTGTAAGTGTAACTGTATGTGTCCCGCTCGGTTACTGTATGAAACTCAACTTCCGTTTCATCTGCTCTGATCTTATTCAAATATGAACAGTATTTACATTCACATCTGACGAAAAGCCTCATTGGGTGCGATGTTTTCACGTCTGTGACACTGCGATATTATTTCTAGTCTCATCATCTGTTTTTATTCTGTTCTTTAGTTCTCATCTGTAAAGAAAAACACGTCGTACACACCTGTGAGCGGCAAACCAGACGACCCGGAGGAGAAGAACGGAACTCACATCCGAATGACACCGGTGGATCAACAGAAGTCTTAAACCAGACTGCGTGTGTGTGCATCCGTGCGTGCGTGTAATTGTGTGTCTGCGGGTGTACGTGCGTGTGTGTAAATGCGCGTGCGTGTGTGCGTGCGACCGTGTGGATGTGTGTGTGTGTGCGTGTGTAAATGTGTGTGTGATCATGAGTAGTTATCTTCAGAGTCCCCTGTCTCTATAAGAGATGTTTTCAACATTTAAGCACAAAACATTCATCATCTGAACATGAATGACTGAAGAGATTCATGAATGTGTGTGTCAGGTGGTGAACATCTCAATAGTTCGGAATCAAGTATTTAGCATCTGCTTCATGAGACATGGATGCTGCTGAGGATGAAGTTGACAGTAAACCAGATCATTTAGTTTTTTAAAGCGTAACTTTCTACATTCATTGAGAATGAAATAAAAACACAGACAGACTGTATGAAGAGCCTGTGTGTGACTGAAGCAGCTCAGACTGAATGCTTTACTACACAAACAACATCCACAATACTCACTTAAATCCATATGAAATTTGGGATTTGTTGACTTGCTCAAATAATGTTTGTCCTGTAGGAAAATTTAGCTGAATTTAGTCTTTAGTAATTTCAGTCATAATATTAATTTGACTCTGATAAAAATGTTCTTCCTCAGACATTTCAGTGCGATTCTTTTTAAAAGCTCTTTGTTTGTATTGCTTTGAAATGATCTGTAAGTATTATTAGACAGTATTGCAATAAGACTGTAATATTTTTATTGTTACTGAAGTGATATTTAGAATATTTCACAAAATATTAAAAACAATTGTTTTCACATTTTAATCTGTATATTTTTGGTATGTGTAAGGAGCATGTGTAAGGTTATTTTTTGCTTTTCACTAGAGGCTTTGATTAAGAACCATTATAATTAATGAAGTCGCATCATGAGCTCAAAACAGTGCCACATACGTACAGTATATGAAGGTTTGTTATCATATTGCATTAAATGACACAATATATTATTGAATTGTAAAGCTACACACTTAACACACTGTTTCTCTGATTGTCACTGATTTTTGTTTCAGTGTTTTTTTATGTTTATCTTGTTTTCCTGATGCGCCAAACACAGGTTCAATCCAAACCCGCTTTCACAGATGCATAGTGACATCATTGAGTTTGATTTACTTACACATTAACGTCAAAACATACTCAACTGCAGTGTTCACAGAGTAATAACAGGGATTTGACACATCTGAGCCTGAGATCAAACACACAGTCTGTATGTGAATCATATGTTACAGTGTGAATGTAATGTGAGTTTTGCATCTGCATCCTTTCAGGTCTTTGCCAATTTTAGTTTTGCCTTATTAAATCTAAACCTCTATAAGAGGCCTTTCATTTCAGACAGAATTTAACAGAATCTTCCCCAGCTGTTAGATTTCTATATTTCTAGATATATTGAGACTGCGCAAATAATTGTACAGTTTTGTATATAAATTAAACTTGTTTTCTGGTAATGCAATAAACACACTTTCGTAAAGACATACGTTTTGTCTTGGTATTTTGGTTCATGTGTTCTTAAGACATAAAGAGTAAGTTAATGCCCCCAACAGGGTGAAAAGGCAAACTGAGTGCGTGTGTAGTTTATGAAATCTTTGTAGGATACTAAAAAGATACTTGACAGACAAATGAGAAAAAATTAATAATAAATTAATAAATAAAACGTACACTAACCCTCTTCTCTCAACAGGTAGTGTCTAGCTTTTGTTGAAACTAGTATCTTTGTATTAGCACCTATTGTATTATTGCTCTTTTATCACATATCACTTATTGCTCCTTGAACTCTCTGTAAGTCTCTTTGGATAAAAGCATCTGCTAAATGACTCAATGTAAATGTAAATATGCATGGAAATGCATGCTCAGTGGTAAGATCATTGTGTTAACAACACAAGGTTGTGTGCCTGACCTCAGGGGATTGCAGATACCTGTGTATAAATGTATAAGATAATGCAATGTAAGTCACTTTGGATAAAAGCATCTGCCAAATGCCTAAATGGAAATGGAAATAATGAAAAGTGGGTACAAGCAACTGCACATATTCAAGGTGACATTCGTCTATTACTGCAAAGGTTAAAGATAGAATCACAAATACAAATCTGCAAGAACTATGGTGGTAAAGAAGTAAAGGGTAGGCAACTTTGAGTCCAAAAACGTGTGTACCAAAGGGTCAGTGGGGAAATTACACAATATTGTCTTGTTTCATTAGCTACAGAGCCTTGAATTATTCTGTAATCTGAATATGGAAACATGAATAGGACATTGACTTCATCAAAACACCCAACAACTGCTTTAAACGAAAGGATTTAAGGCTTTAAACTCTTGCCCAGTTGGTGGCAGCAATGCACCATAAGCTATTTTGTCAACTGCCAAAGTTAGAGCAGCGCAATAGTGCACAGTAACGGTTCACGGTAAACGGAATTCTGCTTTGTATGGAGTACACACCCAAGACTTAAAAGAACAATAAAATGTCACGATAAAAGTGATTTGGTCTACATTGCTAAATGTGTTTATACCGCAGTATTTCCCTGTCCAATATGGCGGCGCCGCTGCGTTTTGGGATCGTTCTCGCGATATTTCGCTGTCAATCGCGGAGTATTTGACAGCGCAGGAAGAGCGAGGTGAGTTTAACCCACATTAACACCGTTCTAACGTGTCTTTACACTGTACACACACACCGCGCACTCCTATTATACATAATCAGTAGTTATGAAATAAGTGTGTCGCTATTTATAAACGTAATTTATGAGAATAAGTTACACAGGATGGGAGCAGTTAGCATGAGGCTAGCATGGAGCTAGCTAACTTTGATTTGAATATGTACGAATCAACCAGAAAGACTCTTTACTGCTAATAGATAAAACAGTAGGCAGACATATAGACTGATCTGCCCGACTGACTGTCAAACCTTTTATTACACGACATGTTATAATGACGTGTCATGTGGATTGTTTCAGGTGGCTCGCTGTGGTGTTCAGTCGGAGAGATGGTTTGCATTCCCTGTATTGTGATTCCTGTCCTGCTGTGGGTGTACAAGCGCTTCCTGGAGCCCTACATCTATCCCATCATCAGTCCCATCATCACACCCATCATCAGACGCTTCTGGAACAAAGCAGCGGTGGATCAGACAGCAGCTAATCCCACAGATCAACACAAAGCAGTGAGTGAAAATATTCTACATTTGGTCTGTTTTGGAGAAAGAGAAATAAGCAGATATGCTCTCAAGTTGATGTTTGTGGTTTTCTTGTTCTCAGGCTGAATGTAATGGAACATCTAACGGCTCCACAGCCAACGGACCAAAGACGGTGACTGATAAAAAAGCAGACTGACAGACATCATGGCTCAATCATCTCCTGAATTTGATTCATTTTAATAGATATAATAGATAGTTAAAGCTGTATCACAGATCAGTAATATACACACACACACACACTGATTCTATTTAAAACAAACATCACTTGACATGATGTGCATTAAAATGGTAAGATATTAATATATAGATTTTGTTTTCATCATTCCATGATCGTGGTTCAGTTATAGTTTAGTTTAAATCTTCTACTGCAGATTAACAGCAGAATTAATATGTATTGATAAATTGCAAAACTTAATGTGAAAATAAAATGTGATACTTTTATCCTGAGTTCTGTGTGATTTTCTTTACATTCCACTTCTGGGTCTTTAAAATAACACATTTAACAGTACATATAGTCACTTACATTGAGTCATTTAGCAGACGCTTTTATCCAAAGTGACTTACAGAGAGTTTATGGAGCAATAAGTGATATGTGATAAAAGAGCAATAATACAATAGGTGCTAATACAAAGATACTAGATTCAACAAAACCCAGAACAACACCTGTGGAGAGATGAGAGAGGGTTAGTTTGTCTGTCAAGTATTCACAGAAGAGATGAGTTTGAAGTCGTTTTTTGAAGGTTGTGAGACCGAGTGTTCCACCAGGAAGGATTTGTGAAGGAGAATGAATGGGAAAGCGCTGTAACTTTAATAACTGCATTGACTCATCTACTGCACTGTAACTTTAATAACTGCATCTATTAACTTTATGACAAAATGCTTTGTCTTTGAGATTAAAACGCCTTATCAATTTGGTATTTTAATTAGTTGTCAGCGATAATCATCACAATTAAAATAAAAAAACATTTGAAATATATCAGTCTGCGTGTAATGAATTAAAATAATTTACAAGTTTCACTTTTTTGATGGAAATAGTGAAATGCATCAACTTTTTGATGATATTCTAATGATATGACCAGCACCTATGGTTTCCGTAAGCCTGCCATCTAGTGGTAGTTGTTATTTTCTGCACGGTTGCGCATGGATCTGCAGTTGCGTGTGTGTGGATTGTCCAATGCAAAACCGCGTAAAGAAATTCTCAAAATCCAAATGAACCGAACAGGATGTATGAACGCGCGTCACAGGATCCACAAATGCACAACTTCACATTGGTATGCGCAAAATCAATATACATGAACACAAAATAAAACATTGCGATCACAAATCTGCCTCTATTTGTACAAATCGCTTCGTGTTTATTCAAATCTAAATTTCACAGAATCAAATCATAAGGCATTTGTTTGTGAATCGTAAAATACAAATGAAACGTGTATCACGTTCACGGATGACTGTGCGTGCATTTGTTTATCATTTTGAGTCGAAATTCATCCCATATGAGTAAAGGAGAGAATGAACAATGTACTACTCTTTGAGAAGGCAATTCAAGACGCTGCTGGTTTGCTCAACGCAGGGTTCTTAATGAGTGATAGTCCTGCAGTCAATCATCAGTGACTTGAATCTGATACGGGCTTCAACCGGTAGCCGGTGGAGAGAGATGAGAAGGGGCGTCACATGGAAGACGAGGCTGCTATTGTGTTAAAATGGCTGTTGGAGATTCAATTTAGAATATTCTTGATAATATGTGTGTTTGTGCTCCTGAAATATCAACAAATCCATTCATAAGGCTTATATGAGAAGGCAGATGTTATAACTGTGTGTGATCATCTCTCTCTGGTCTACAGTTTGACCTAAACATGATAGCACATGGGATGATAGCACATGTTTGCTCATCTTTCCTTACATTTCTGATATCGTAGATGTCATATAGACCTCTAGAAGATGTCTGTAAGATATGTATGATTTAGAATTGATGTACAACAGATGTTCTCCAGATCTTGTGCTATCTGGGAAAGCGGTGATAGATTTGTTAAGAATGATATATATTTTCTTTAAAGTATTTTTCTGAGTGCAAAAATATTGAAAATGGCGTTAAAAGTACAGTAACTGCTGTCATGGAGCTAGTGACTAGTCCCGGCGGCAGGGGGCGCCGCAGGGCTGCTGATCTCCTCTTAGCGGAACAGACGTCATCACGTCATCATGAAAGCAAAACTCGACAGAGACCGAGAGCGCTGATTTTACGTCAACGTGGACAGAAATATACAACAGTTATTCAAACAGAAAACTATAAATAACACGTTTCTATAAAATTAGAAGTCAAATAATAAAAGAAAGCATTTTACAATGTTAAGATTTGTACAAGTAATAACGTTATATAATATTATTCTACAATAATTTATAGCCTCCAAATCTCAAAAAGCCTTCTGAATAATCTCTAAAAGATGTTATTCTGACTAAATAATGAAGGATAAAAATATCATATAAACAGAATTTGTGATAAAAGAGAAATAAAACCAAACTCATTTCTTCTTTCTGAGAGCTGAACGCGTGTTGAGCCGCAGCGCGCCCCCTACAGGCGGCCCCTCATATGCGCGCGTGCATGTGTCAGCCGCTGCCGGTGTCTGCGCAGCTTTGAGCGGATCGGGGATAAATACAGACTAAAGATGGCGACTGAGCTGGATTCACGGGGCAAATCGGGATCCAAAACATCCCGTCAGAACACGAAGTCCCGCGACCCGGTCACTCACTGAGATCCGCGGAAAACCCGCCACACCGAGCCGAGGTTCGGTTCTGATCGCGCGCGTTACCGACGACGGTTCTATCGACTCGCTTTCGCTTCCAGCAGTAAATAAAGAAGCATCTTGGCTCAGATCATCCGAATCCCCCCGATATGATCCCGGTTTTGGGTTCTGTTTCATGGAGTCTGTCCGTCCCGGTGTCGGCGTGATTTGGTTCGGATCTGGATCCGGATCGTGATGTACTTTCTGAGCGGTTGGCCGCGGAGGCTCCTCTGCCCCCTCCGGAGCGCCGAGCGGCCCTTTCTGATCGAGCCCAGCTCGCAACGCTTCTACCTGTGTGTGCTGTCCGAGACTCAGATCAGCATCTGGTTCAGCAGGGTAAGACCGACACGACACGACACGGCGCTCTGGCGCTTTAAATCCCGCTGAAGATCGCGGCCGCGGATCGGATAACTGAAAGGCTTTGGGTTCGAACATTGATTCATTGCGTTCTGTAGAGTTAACAAAACTCTTCTGTCACGATTCTGATCGCACGATGCGATTTTATTCACGATTTGTTTTCTACAGAATAAGTTGATGCAAATTAAAAATAAACAACTGGCCTTTAATTATATTGTCAAATAACTTAATTGCAGTTTTAAAACAAACAAAAAGAATAATACAAAAGTCTCTTTAATATAAACAAACTAAGACTTTATATGTGCTTTTCATAACTTTAACTTTAAGAAATATCAGCATATCCACATTTACCAAGTTTGCAGAATAAACAGCGGCGTCTTCACAAACTGCCATTCTTCTAACATCACACACATTATAATCTTTAGTGACGAGCGGTGGCTTAGTGGTGAGGTTTGAACCCCTGAAGTATCGGTTATTGAGTGAAAAGCGCTTCTCTCTCTGTCCACTGTTGGGACTTCATCTATAGAGTAAGTGCTGGTCATCACAGGTCTGAGTCTCCGTAGGGTTGATTGATAGTGAGCATCATAAACCTGTCCCAGGATCAGCTGTGCACATATGTCAGCTTTATGATTGACATCTGTCAGATGTGGATGTTGATCTTCGACCGCTAAACGACATCCACAAAGCACAAATTTCCCAGCGAGATAGTTTATCACTTCACAGTGCGCATGTGTGTGTGACATGTGATGCTCGTGTGGAACTTCACACTGAAGCGTCTCTTGCGTGTTCACCAGCACACATCACACGTCTGATGTTCTTAAAGCATCATGTTAGTGTCATGAATCTCAATCCATGTGAAAACATGAAGCTGTTACTTAAGGGATAATGTTCAGACAGCCGGATGTTATGGCAGAAATAATCCCTTCAGTGTGATCAGGACGTGAAGCGGAGGGGCTTGTGGGGTTTATTTCATGATAACAGACGTCTGCTTGTACATCATCCCTCTTATAACACGACTACTGGACACATGAGGGAGAAAAACTGGACATGAAATGTGAATTTGAAATATTTTTACTAAATGCAGACCTTCTGTGAGGAAAAGCCTTTTACTTTCGGTTTTAAGGTAAGAAACGACGTTCAAACGCCACGAACAGGCAATTTGGTTTAATCTTTTGTAAATATAATGTCATATGTTATTAAAAGTTAAATGAAGAGTTTGGTCCCAAAATGAAATTAGACGGATTTTGAAAAATCATGTGTTTTTATTGTGCAGTCCAATTAATTTCAATCAAACTGTAGTTGGTTTGTTTTGATTTAGGCCATAATAACAAAAATAATACAGCTAACTAACACCATCAAACTCAATAAAAACATGATAACAGAATAAAAACATGATTTTATCTCATTTTGGAACCAAACTCTTCATATTTATATTTCATTTGTCAAAAAAACCCATCAAAATGATTTGAAAGTGAAAGTGACCTATTTGTCAGTTATGGTGAACCATACCTGAAATGTGCCCTCTGCATTAAACCCGTCCAGAGAGAAGTGAACACACGTACACCTGGAGCAGTGGGCAGCTATCACTGAAGCGCCCGGGGAGCAGGTGGGGTTCAGGTGCCTTGCTCAAGGGGACCTCAGTCGTTTCCTGCCGGCCCTGAGGATCCAACTGGCAACTTTCTGGTCACGAGTCCAACTCTCTAACCATTAGGCCACGACTGCTGCATCCGGGTTACCGTGTGTTATTAGTTTTAATAGGTTGTTATCTGGGAATAAACTGGCCAATCAGAATCAAGCATTTCAATGAGCCGTGTAATAACGACACCGTATACCAGCATCAAACCATGAACGGACTCCTGTCATGTGCTTGTTTAGAATCACAGTCTGGTAAAATTCTTCCAGGTGATTCTTTCTACTTCCTCTCACACAGGAAATGACCCCCCCCCACTCACACACACTTCCTGTCGTGAAATACCTCTCTGAAGCAACTACAAAACTAACTTTCCGTCTCACACACACACATCAAAGCGTCTGTCTCATGTCTCGACACGTCAAGAGTCATGCGAGCGCAGACATGCACACGCGGCTGTGTGGTTATACATTAAACACATCTCATCTCACAACAGATCCTTGAAAGTGTTGTTCATGGATAAACTAACTAGGCATGGACCGGTATGATATATTGACCGTATTATAACCTTTGGTCAAAATATAACGGTTTCCTGGTATGGCCGTATTGCAATTACATGTCCAGGTAAATAAAAAAGCTTCTTCCCATTGACCACACAATATATTTTATTAATAAGCAACACAAAATATTGGGAACAGTAGTCAACGTGTCCAGTGCTGTATGTCAGGTTAAATCAGCGCTTCCCAAACCCTTGAAAGCACGGCACCATTCTCTTGTCTTTTTTTACATGCATTTTTAAACTTGAACACGCATACACAAATATATAACTACAAATAAATGAAATGCAGATGAGAAACCGCACAGAACCTGATGGATTCCTGCACTTTCCAGCTCGTACCTTTGGAACGGTATTACAGAAAATAAGAGTGGTTTTCTAACCCATCCCTTTATCAAACTTGACATTTCCCTTTCAAAGCGTTTGTGTTCTGAATTAAACATGATGTGATTTAAAACATAACATGAAATGTCACAGATATCTTTGATTCAGCACAGAGAATGCAGGAGAACATCCTCAGATCACCCGATTTTACCATCTGATCTCATCACTGTACCGCGGTACTGATCCTGTACCTTATTCAGATATGCCACACATATACTTATAGATTATGAATTTAGAAATAGATTGTTTCATGTAAATATCACATGTATGTTGTTACAGATGTTATCTGATTCACTGCTGTTGAACACCTGAATCCAGATCATTGACTGTGGGATTCTGTGTTCACAGGCTGTTTGAACTCGTGTTGTGAAACTTTTAGTGGCTGTGTGGAATTTCAAGCCTGTCTGACCATTTGTGACCCCTTTACAACACACACACACACATTTATGACCTCAAATAAATGCACACACGCGTTCATATGTCCACAGCTACTAACTTATCCTCAGATCATGACTCCACAGATGAATGTCTTGAGATGTGTTTTCATTCATTCACACGTCTCTTCTCTCTCTCTCTCTCTCTGTGTGTGTAGCCCAGCGTGCTGATCGTCAGTTATATAGAATCTGGGAAGGCGGCTGCACAGTTCGGCTCTTATCAGCAGGCTGAATGGAAGCCGGACGACTCCATGATCGCCGTATCGGTGAGTGAGATTCGCTTTATCTGCCCGTGTGTAAATATACAGCCGTGATGGTTCAATCTGACCCCAACACAAACATCCCAAAACTACTGAGCTGTCAAGAGAGACGACTCGTCCTACACACACTTCTGATACAAAGACGTCACGCAACACAGACGCAATAAAGAGATCTGACAGAGTGGATTGTGTCAGTTGTTATTGGTTTGAGAACACATCTCTTGTCTGTCTCTTTTGTTTTCCTGTATAATAACTGTTCATCTGGTTTATTGACAGACAGACAGACAGACCGCTCCTCTGTACAGACTCTGAATGAATGTGATTGACAGGCATGAATAGACAAACACAGAGTTGTATCTGTAGATGAGACGCAGGGTCTGGTCGGGTCCGGTCAGCAGTGTCATGTGAGCTCAGAGTTTCCACACGCTGACGTCACAGCGGCGGTGCAGAATAACAGCTTGTGTTTCATTAGAGCAGACGGATGCTCAGTCTGCAGGAAGTATACTATAGTGTTTAGGTACTATAGTGTTTTTGACCCTAACTTCGGTAAACATGAAAGTCTACTATAGTGTTTACTAAAGGTTATCTACTACACGTCCAGGTCTTTAATTTTTGCGGCTTGTCGCAAAGCAACTTCAGTGTCTGTTTGACGGTCAGCAGCTTCTCAAATAGTGAAATGTTCATAAAATAACCTTTAAGAGCAGCTCGTGAGATTAAGTTCACATGTTCGTGTCCTCACACAGTGATATGCAGACAAATCCACAGGGGTCACGCGTGTTGTATGTTCAAGTGTGCTGCTCATTCACTCATATACGCGCAGAACAGGCAGATGACGTAGTTAAATAGGAAGGTTCTGCTTTCGCCATTCCTTCCACTTTTTACCCACATCAAACAAATCACAAGATCTAGATATATGGACTCAATACAGCCAGAAAACTAGTTTACCCTCACAGATCAACTAGCACAAACACGCTTCACGTTACAAGCAGCAGCTCCGTCTAAAGCCGCTTGATGTCCATTCATACACAAGCAAATGCAACAGGCCGGAAACTCAAGCCCGTCCAACCATATTTCACGGCGTAGCAAAGTTCAAGTTCGGTGAATTCTGACCTGCGAAATCGCATCACGTGAGTGTCGTGAGACCAATAGAACACATGATTTTACAAGCCATGAATAATGTCTTTATTAATTCATCTTTATTACCCGTCACTTTGTCTTGAATGTTTCTTCCTCATGTTCTCCTTGTGCTTTCAGCTTGTACAGTTTGTTCTGCGTTTGTTTTTTTTATAGCGGTTTGATCTGCAGTGGGTCACATTCGTGATGCATCATGGGTAATATTGGCAGACAGTTATCGGTGTAGTCGTTTCAGAAATATTCATGAGCGCTGATGTTGGCTGAACTTCAACAAACTTCAGTCATTTCAGAAACGAAACAGAACTGTGTGGGAGAGTGACAGAACCTTCATGAATATTTCCCACAATCCTCTGTGTTCTCTCCTGCAGACGGGCTGTAGCATGTTCGTACTGTGCTGACGTGTTCTTCTGAAATCACAGAGTCATGAGTTTCTGACGCTGTGAAGAGACGACTTGACCTTCAGAGTTAAAGAATCTGTCTTTAATGTGTAGTTTGAAGGTGTTCAGGAAACGTCATTGCAGTGGTTGTTGTTTAACTAATGTTTCAAGGACTAATGTAATGTTTTTATTAAAACTGGAGTAATTTCTTTAATCCTTTTAACTATAGTACACACGGAGAACTGCGTTTCCCCACGTACCGTTATAAAGCTTCCCCTAAACTCTTAACATGTTACAGTGCTCACGAGGGACACGCATTTGAGTCTGTTCACACGCTCACACGTGTGTCTCATGCTGATAAATAAGTGATAGCCATTGAGCTGGCAAACTGATATTATTCTTAGTTTTAGTGAAACATGTTTTCCAGCTGCATTGAGTCCATAAAGCTAGTGAATGCCGAATCCTATTATTGCACATGCCATCTGGCTGTTTAACATGCTACACGCGTGATGCTCAGGAATGCGTCTGCACCGGAGATGAAGTTCATGTGTTCATGTTCTCATACAGAGTTCCTCCGAACATTTTACTGAGTGAAGAAACGGACATAAGTGTCTTCCGACGACCTGCCAAAAGAAAAGTCTGGTTAACTACAGTGTTTTTATGCGGGCAAATCCATTACTATTTAATAGTAAAAAAATGAAGAAACTAAAACTATTTTAGGTAACCTAAATGCATCATGCGTAAGCTGAAGTTTGAAATTATTCTTTCTATTTTAATTAGTTTCTTCTTTATATATTTGTATTATATTGCATTTTGAATGTGATGTATGCAATTCATATGACGTTATCCATCAGGCTGAATGTTGTGATGTGAACTTTTCTCCGGCTCTCCTCTGGAATGTTGAACAGAGACTTCTGTGCACATCATCCATCGCTTAGCAACAGCAATAACAGGAAGCGGCGACATTCCAAAGGTCTTTGTTTAAAGAGACGGAGGGCGACTTTCTGATCCGTGAGCGTGTAAAGACCTTCACACTAGATTCACTTTCACACCTGATCATGTGTGGATGATTTAGATATGGACAGATTCACTGCAGGTCTTATTAAACCCGTAAAGGAAATTTTGTGTTCAGAGGAAAGACGCGAGTTTAGAACAACATGATGCAGAATAAACAATGTTTGTTGAAATGATCGGTTCATATGAACCGATTCATGTTAAAGACTCTTTGCAGTTCTTTATAGAAACCTGCATAGACACTCACTCCAAATAAAACACAAAGCTTTATTTTCTTGTGTTTAAAGGAATGCGTGCCTGCGTCTGCGTGCCTGGCTGTGTGTGTGTGTGCGTGCCTGCGTGTGCGTGCCTGCGTGTGTGCGTGCCTGCGTGTGCGTGCCTGCGTGTGTGTGCGTGCCTGCGTGTGCGTGCCTGCGTGTGCGTGCCTGCGTGTGTGCGTGCCTGCGTGTGCGTGCCTGTGTGTGTGTGCGTGCCTGCGTGTGCGTGCCTGCGTGTGTGCGTGTCTGCGTGTGCGTGCCTGCGTGTGTGTGCGTGCCTGCGTGTGCGTGCCTGCGTGTGTGTTTGTGCGTGCCTGCGTGTGCGTGCCTGCGTGTGTGCGTGCCTGCGTGTGTGTTTGTGCGTGCCTGCGTGTGCGTGTTTGCGTGCCTGCGTGTGCGTGTCTGCGTGTGTGCGTGCCTGCGTGTGTGTGTGTGCGTGCCTGCGTGTGTGTGTGTGTGTGTGCGTGCCTGCGTGTGCGTGCCTGCGTGTGTGTGTGTGTGTGTGCGTGCCTGCGTGTGCGTGCCTGCGTGTGTGTGTGTGTGTGTGCGTGCCTGCGTGTGCGTGTCTGCGTGTGTGCGTGCCTGCGTGTGTGTGTGTGCGTGCCTGCGTGTGCGTGTCTGCGTGTGTGCGTGCCTGCGTGTGTGTGTGTGCGTGCCTGCGTGTGTGTGTGCGTGCCTGCGTGTGCGTGCCTGCGTGTGCGTGCCTGCGTGTGTGTGTGTGCGTGTGCGTGCCTGCGTGTGCGTGTGGCAGTTGACGTCATTTCTTCAGCTGTGGAAAACCTCACTTGTTCCTCCGTCTCTACAGGAAGTTCAAATATCTCCCTGTTTCTATTTTTCTTTCTCTGCTTCTGTCTGGAGATATTTTTATACTTTCATATTGAAGTTATGCATCTTTATTAGGGATGCACGATAAATTATTGGCCATATCTGTATCGGCAGGTTAATGCTGATTTTTTATATTATCGGTATCAGATAATACAATTATAGCCGATGAATCATAAATCATTTCCTTCAATGTTTTACTGACGTATTCGAGTCACGTGGGTTTTACTGTGTTGTGTCTTTTGTGAAGGTTTGTGTTGATTAATGTCTGTCCATCAAAAAAGTGTGTAATGACATCATCAGTAACCTGTCTCTCTCTCTCTCTCTCTGTCTATCTCCAGGCTGCGAATGGATACGTTTTGTTATTCGACATTGTTGGAGTTTTAGATGAGAAGTGTCTGTATGAGCCCGTCTATCCAAAGTGAGTGACCTTTGACCCTGTTACGTTTAGCAGCAGCATCATCATGCACGCACACGCACAATCCTCAGCTTGAAGTCTGCGCATGTGTCTGTCTGGTGTGAATGCTTTCAGATTCTAATTTACAAAAGAGATGATCTGGGTTTTGCTCTTTGCTTATTTACTAACAATAATAAATGCGACAGAACATGATCAGGAAAACACACGCACAGAGCATGTTAGAAGGGCTTTTGTTGTTTAAAGCTCTGTCAGGAGCGCGTCTGTGTCGTGTTCAGACATGTTTGACCTACATTCCTTCCCTCGTTCTCTCCGTTTAGTGTATTTTATTCTTGTTCACCTCTCGATTACGGTTGCATGAACATGATCAACACGTGTGTGTGTGTGTGTGTGTGTGTGTCAGGGGCAGCGCTCGTGTTAAGGTGACCCCGGGTTATAAAGAGGAACAGTGTGCTCCAGCTCTGACCCTGGAGATGAAGAGACCTGTGGATCTGGAGGCTCCAATCAGCTGGTACCTGCATCCCCTCCTCAATCCCACAATGCACTGCTCCTTCACTATCAGCAGAGTCATTCTCAATACACACACGCTTCTGACCTCAAGTGTTTCATGACGTGTGTGTGTGTGTGTTCAGTCTGCAGTCGCTGCAGGAGGATCTGTTAGTGGCCACAGCAGACGGATATCTTCACATGCTGCACTGGGACAGTGTTTCCAACGGCCGTCGAACAGTCAACCTGTGTACTGTACCCTTCTCTCTCGACCTGCAGTCCTCCAGAGGTCAGACACACACACGTCACGAGTTCTGCTGTTATTTGTTGTTTTGTGTTTCTCATGGCCTTCAAATATTCTGATCTCAAAGCATCAGCTCCGTTTTGTACACAAATCAAACTTGTATTTATGTGTTCGTTTGCAAAAGCATTGTTTGAATTGAATATATTTATTAACATAGTAGTGTGTTCAAATTGTGAAGCCATCAGCGTGTGTAAGCAGCTTGTGTGGTGAGGTCACCATAGACTATCTGACCCCTGACATCATTGAGTCTGATCTCACGCGACCTGTGACCTGGTGTGTGTGTTAGGAGGGCCGTGTCTGGATCTGGACGGCGTTCATATTCGTGATATGGAATATTGTGTTACGCTGGATGGATTTGCTGTTGTGTTTGATGACGGGAGGATTGGATTCATCACACCCACAGCCAACAGATTCTCTACAGATGTAAGAGACACAACCCCAGCCGCACACTGTACAACAATACACACTTCTTAGTCATCCACACTATTCAGAACTCTGTGTGTTTGTGCAGCAGTTGCAGGGTGTTTGGGCTGCAGACGTCTCTGATGGAACCTGTGTCGCTGTCAACAATAAATACAGACTCATGGCCTTCGGCTGTGCCAGGTGTGTGTGGGTTTATTTGTTGTGTGTGTGTGTGCAGTATATACACACGTGTTTGTACAGTATGTGTGTAGCTGTCACAAAACTGCCACCGTTTATTTGCATGTGAATCATTTCATCTCTGTGTGTTTGTCAAAGAAACACATTATTTTCATCAGGGTTTTTTCCGGCATGACAAACCTGGAGTCATGGGAATTTTAACATGTGCGCGTGTGTGTGTGTGTGTTTGTGTGTGTGTGTGTGTGTTTTGCAGTGGATCTGTGCTGGTGTACATGATTGACAGCTCAACAGGATCAATGCAGCTCTCTCATAAACTGGAGTTAAGCCCTAAACATTATCCAGGTGAGACACTTTACAGTGTTTAATGTGAAACCATCAGTCCAACACACACACACACACACACACACGACAGTTCTGAGGTCAGCTGATTGTAGTGCAGTGACGTCCCCTGCAGGCCGCTGCGGGTATCACACATCTTATCATCACTTTGGAAAATGTCCTATTTGTTATTTATCTAGTGAGCAATCTTACCAATATCATTCAAACACATGAAATATTGTGATTGTAATAACTGAAGAGAATCTTCCAGGAGATGATGAGCGTTCTGTGGGTCTCATGTCACCTCAGCATCAATGATCAGTGCCGAACATTGTTTTATCCCCATTGACCAAAACCTCCTGTCCTTTAACATCTCTTCTCTCTCTCTTGTTCTCAGATATCTGGAATAAAACCGGTCCTGTAAAGATGATCCGCTGGACTCCGGACTGCAGTGTTGCCATGGTGACGTGGGACTGTGGTGGTCTGTCTCTCTGGAGTGTGTTCGGGGCTCATCTTATCTGTACACTCGGAGAAGACTTTGCGTGAGTCTCACACACACACACTCATGATATCTGTCAGTCTGATGATTATGAGTCTGATCACACATGAATATCACACAGATTTTGTGAGTCCAGTGGATTTTTGACTGTGTTGTGTTGTGTGTGTGCTGCAGTTATCGCACAGACGGTACGAAGAAAGACCCTCTGAAGATCTGCTCCATGGTGAGTCCAGACCTGATCACTGTAACCGTGTGTGTGTTTGTGTAGTTCCTCATGAGTGTGTGTGTCATCAGAGCTGGGGTGTGGAGGGTTATCACCTGTGGGTCATCAGCAGCAGCGAGGCGACCGGCGGTCCGGATGGAGAAGAGCCCCAGCAGGCCGGAATTCTGCAGTTTCAGTTCATTAAGAGCGCGCTGACGGTCAACCCCTGCACCGTGAGAGAGAGAGAGAATATACTTCAGCCACATCTTCATACAGGAGCACACACACATCATCTCTCTCTCTCTCTCTCTCTCTCTCTCTGTCAGAGTAATCAGGAGCAGGTTCTTCTTCACGGTGAGGATCGCTTGTATCTGACGTGTGGAGACCCGACTCAAGCTCACAGCGGTTCTGATAAAACCTCTCAGCGGGACAATGGGAGTCCTCTTCATCGCCCGGCCGCGCCCGCCTGTCTCTCTCAGGGTCTCAGTACACTACTGGGACACAAACACTGGCAGGTGGTTCAGGTACATCACTTCATTTCCTCACATGTCAGGTGCGTGTGGTTATTTCACTTCATCTTTAAATGGATCAATTTAAATGGACGTGATCAGCATGATACACAAACATGTGATGACACAAAACAAAATGCTCGGCGAAGGCTAAAATGTTGTTTTATTGTTTTCCTTCACATAACATCATACACTCATTATTAAAGTGAGATGTCTTGAATTTTGACGTTATGATGTCACACCATCATATCTCAGTTTCATGTTCTTTATTTTGACGATATTGATTTTCTCTGTTTGTCTCCAGATTCACAGCACATATTTGGAGTCGAACTGGCCCATCCGGGTGAGAATCTCTGTTCATCATTCTACACTTCTGTGTACACACAGGCCTGTCGTGTAATGAAATGCATGAGACTTAGTCAACATTTGAGGAACTCTATTTAGTTACGGTTTCCTTTTAAAGTGTGGTCATGAAATTACAGTTACATCTGAAAAGTATTTTAAATTCCCAAAGTGATAACTTGAAATTGTAATGTCATTTGTTTCATTTAACCCTTCTATGAACTGTAATGGGCAATTCATGTAAACGGTATCCGGTGATTCTCTGACAATCTGTAAAAGCGTCCGAAACTACAGTTCTGCTTATAGGTTTCACGTCCCTTGCAGAATATACTAAATTTGAATAATTTTAACAAAATAAGAGGGATCTGGTATCATAGAAATCGCATATTGATTTTATTTAGTACTGTTCAGAATAAGCCATTTCACGCCAGAGAGGTTAACACATACTCCACAACACAAACTGAGCAAGTTTATACAAACCCTTGAATCTTTAATGGTTACCTGAATGATCAACCGCTGTTCTCATGTGTTAAGAGTCTCTTGTTTGGGTAATTATAATCTCACAATTTTGACTTTTTCTCACAATTGCAAGTTTGTAACTCACAAATCTCATTTCTGTTCATTGAATTGTGAGAGATATACACTGACCTTTTTCTCTTTATATGAAGTCAGAATTGCATGAAATGAACTCGCTAGGAAAATGTCAAAATTGTATGATCTGGAGTTTTTAATGCAATTGTGATTCTAATTAATTAGTTTAATTAGTGATGGGGCATTCAGAGAAGGGGTGACGATGTTTAAACAGGAAAGATAAGCTGTAAAGATTTAGTTTTGTCTTTAGATCATATTTCTTTCATATATTACGGCCCTTCACATATAACCACATGTTTTCCAGAAGATGAAATTTTGTCCTTTTTCTTTTTTCCTAAGAGTTTCTGCTTCTTTGATTTAAGATTTGTTTTGGAAAACTGATGTTTTTTAAAATAATATAATTAAATATTTTTTTTAATTATCCAAAGTATTTAGATTAACAGACAGAACTCGTGTCATCTAACGAAATAAAATACATGTAACATGTGATCTATATTGAAATACATTTGAAAAGTAACCTTCCCAGTCCTGTACAGTACACACGGCTCATATGGGCATTCATAAGCTATCTGATGTGTGTGTGTGTGTTAGTTTGCAGCTATAGACTGGTCCGGTCAGTGTGTGACTGTAGCTGGTCGACGTGGATTTGCACATTATTCCTTATACAGCAGGAAATGGAAACTCTTTGGGAATGTTACGCAGGTAAAGACGTGAAGTTGATCTTGTCTACTGTTTCTTGTCACATGGGTTATGAAAGAGCACTTTGTCTCTGTCTTCAGGAGCAGAATATGATGGTCACCGGAGGTCTCGCGTGGTGGAAAGACTTCATTGTTGTTGCGTGTTACAATTACATAGATCAGCAGGAAGAGGCAAGAAAGATTGATGTTTATTGGTTGATTTAAAAGCGTAGACGGATCCGTTTGGATTCATGTTTTTTTTGGTCTTCAGCTGCGGTTGTACTCGAGGTCATCAAACCTGGACAATGCGTTCGCCAGCGTCACTAAACTTCACGCTGATACGCTGCTGCTCAATGTGTTTCGTAACGTGGTGATTCTGTTCCGGGCCGATTGTTCCATCTGTCTCTACAGCATTGAGAGGAAACAAGACAGGTGACGCACACCTCCACCCACATTTACATTTAGCTGACGCTTTTATCCAACAAGCAATGTGTCATACAGGAGCAATAATACAAAGTTACTAGTTTCAACAAACACTAGATGAAGCCAGAGTGTGTCGCATGACACTTTCATCATCACTTCCTGTTTTCAAGTGCAGTGTGGGTCAGAGTTTATACTGTAAAGAATCTTCAGATTGATGTGTGTGTGTGTGTGTCGTCAGTGTGAACCCGTCAGCGAGTGTGGAGCTGTTGCAGGAGGTCTCAATGTCTCGGTATATCCCTCATCCTGGACTGGTGGTGTCTGTGACTCTGACGTCTGTACGGACTGAGACGGGCATCACACTCAAAGCCCCGCAGCAGGTACACACACGCACACAAACACGTATAAACACAAACACATAGAAACATATGCGCACACGCACACAAACACACTCACATAAACACAAACACACACGGCCACACAAACATGCGCACGCACGCACACACAAGTGTGAGGTTGATTGACAGATTGTGTCCGTCTCAGGTGTGTTCGTCTGAGAGTATTTTATTGAATCTGGCGGGTCAGTTGATCATGCTTCAGAGAGATCGATCCGGACCGCAGGTGCGAGATAAAGATGCTCCAGCCAATCAGGCTAAACTGGTACGTCTCACACCCTCGAGTGTTTATTCTTCATCTCTCATGATCTGTGTCTGTGTTTCACGAGCGCGTGCTCGCGGGTGTGTGTGTGTCGACAGCCTCCCTTCTGTCCGCCCGTGGTTCTGGCTCAGTGTGTGGAGAACGTCTGGACCACCTGTCGCAACAACCGCAAGAAGCGTCACCTGACGGAGGCTCTGTGGCTGTCGTGCGGCGAGGCGGGGATGAAGGTGTGGCTTCCCCTCTTCCCCCGGGATCACCGTAAACCTCATTCCTTTCTGTCCCGCAGGATCATGCTGCCCTTCCACATCAACATCTACCCGCTCACTGTTCTGTTTGAGGACGCTCTCATCCTGGGCGCCTCTAATGAAACCGTTCTCTTCGACGGCGCTCACGGCTCCTCCGAGCCTCTGGAGTCTCTCTTCCCGTTCTGCACGGTGGAGCGCACGTCTCAGATCTACCTCCATCACATCCTGCGCCAGCTGCTGGTGAGGAATCTGGGCGAGCAGGCGCTGATGTTGGCACGGTCCTGCGCGTCGCTGCCGTACTTCCCTCACGTCCTGGAGCTCATGGTCCACGTGGTTCTGGAGGAAGAGGCCACGTCCCGAGAGCCCATCCCCGACCCGCTGCTGCCCACCGTGGCCAAGTTTGTGACGGAGTTCCCGCTCTTCCTGCAGACCATAGTCCACTGCGCCAGGAAGACGGAGTACGCCCTGTGGAACTATCTGTTCGCCGCTGTGGGGAACCCTAAAGATCTGTTTGAGGAGTGTCTGATGGTACAGGACCTGGACACGGCCGCCTCCTATCTCATTATCCTTCAGGTAAACATCTTTCCATCATCGATCATTCGCACTGCTTGTGTCCACTGGATAAAAACATATTTACTTTACTGGAAAAAGAAGAATTCAATTAAAGATCTCAGCTTTATCATCAATGTCATGGACAGTGTTGGGTGTGTAACTAGTTTCTAAATCATTAGTTCCCCTTGAAAGACTAAAGTAAGGGATTACTCTTATACTCCTGTAGTTTAATGACAGTTACTTCTGATATAATTCAACTAAACACTGTGTGTAATACATGTGGAATTGACATCAAAACTCAAAGTCTAACTTTGAAACCTGTGCTTTAATGTATAATTCTAACATTTGTAATAAACTTTGGTCAGTTTATAATATGACTCAATGTAATTGAAAGAACCGTTTCACGTCTATCGTTGAATCACTTTACTGATGGAGGTTGATATAGAAAGTAATGAGTCATGAAATACTTCTGTAGAGAGTCACTTGTACAGTAATCTAGTTACACTACTGAATATGTCATTAGTAACCAGTAATGAATGACTCTTACAGAGTAACTAACCCAACACTGCTCATGGATGAAAAATGAAAATTCTCATCTGAGCCAATTTCAGGGGCTGTAAAATGCCTTGAAGACGACGTCAGCATTATTATTTAATATTGGTGATCTGTGTCTGATCATGTGTGTGGTTCAGAATATGGAGGTTCCAGCCGTGAGCCGTCAACACGCCACTCTTCTCTTCAACACGGCCCTTGAACAGGGTAAATGGGATCTCTGTCGTCACATGATCCGATTCCTCAAAGCCATTGGTTCAGGGGAGAGCGAGACTCCGCCCAGCACGCCAACCACACAGGTGAGAGAGGTGTGATGATGGTGTAGTGAGCCGTGATGACGTGATGATGTCACGTGTTTGTGTGTGTGTACAGGAGCCGAGCTCCACCGGCGGCTTCGAGTTTTTCCGGAATCGCAGTATCAGTTTATCTCAGTCTGCCGACGGCGTCACAGGAGGAAAGTTTAACCTTCAGAAGACCTTCAGCATGCCATCAGGACCCTCCTGTAAAGGGTAACACACACACACACTAAACATCATGATGATTCTTCCAGACGGTGAAACTAATGAAACATCTGAATGAGACGGTGTTGTTACAGTGCACGTGTGTGTGTGTGTTTGTAGTGGAGACAGGTGGTGTAAAGACGGCGACTCAGCAGAGAATCTCTATATTGATGTGATGTTATGGAGACACGCTCGGCGTCTGCTGGAGCAGGTGCGTCTCAGAGATCTGGGCTGTTTCTCGGCTCAGCTGGGCTTCGAGCTGATTGGCTGGTTGTGTCGGGAGCGGACACGGGTGGCACGCATCGACGATTTCCTCACAGCCCTCAAGTGTCTGCACAAGGACTTCCTGTGGCCATTTCCTGTTATCCCAGCATGCAGCATTAGCTCGCCTCTGAAGAACGGACGCTGTCGTCCAGGTGTGTATGTGCGCATTCATGTGTGTGTGTTTGATCAGGTGTTTGTGTGTGTGTGTGTGTGTGTGTGTGCGCGCGTGCGCGTGTGTTCAGGCATGTGTGTGTGTGTGTGCGCGTGTGCATGTGTTCAGGCATGTGTGTGTGTGTGTGTGTGCACGTGTGCATGTGTTCAGGCATGTGTGTGTGCACGTGTGCATGTGTTCAGGCATGTGTGTGTGTGCGCGTGTGCATGTGTTCAGGCATGTGTGTGTGTGTGTGTGTGTGCGCGTGTGTTCAGGCATGTGTGTGTGTGTGCGCGTGTGCGTGTGTTCAGGCATGTGTGTGTGTGCGCGTGTGCATGTGTTCAGGCATGTGTGTGTGTGTGTGTGTGTGCGCGTGTGTTCAGGCATGTGTGTGTGTGTGCGCGTGTGCGTGTGTTCAGGCGCGTGTGTGCGCGTGTGTGTGTGCGCGTGTGTTCAGGCATGTGTGTGCGTGTGCGTGTGTGTTCAGGCATGTGCGTGTGTGTGCGCGCGTGTGTGTGTGCGCGTGCGCGTGTGTTCAGGCATGTGTGTGTGCGTGCGTGGGTGCGTGCGTGTGTTCAGGCATGTGTGTGTGTGTGTGTGTGTGTGTGCGTGTGCGCGTGTGTTCAGACATGTGTGTGCGCGTGTGTTCAGGCGCGTGTGTGTGTGTGCGCGTGTGTGTGTGCGCGTGTGTTCAGGCATGTGTGTGTGTGTGCGTGTGTGTTCAGGCATGTGCGTGTGTGTGCGCGTGCGTGTGTGTGTGTGCGCGTGCGCGTGTGTTCAGGCATGTGTGTGTGCGTGCGTGGGTGCGTGCGTGTGTTCAGGCATGTGTGTGTGTGTGTGCGTGTGTGCGCGTGTGTTCAGGCATGTGTGTGCGCGTGTGTTCAGGCGCGTGTGTGTGTGTGTGCGCGTGTGTTCAGGCATGTGTGTGTGTGTGCGTGTGTGTTCAGGCATGTGCGTGTGTGTGCGCGTGCGCGTGTGTTCAGGCATGTGTGCGTGCGTGTGTGTTCAGGCATGTGCGTGTGTGTGCGCGTGTGTGTGTGCGCGTGTGCATGTGTTCAGGCATGTGTGTGTGTGTGTGTGTGTGTGTGTGCGCGTGTGTTCAGGCATGTGTGTGTGTGTGCGCGTGTGCGTGTGTTCAGGCGCGTGTGTGTGTGTGCGCGTGTGTGTGTGCGCGTGTGTGTGTGCGCGTGTGTTCAGGCATGTGTGTGTGTGTGCGTGTGTGTTCAGGCATGTGCGTGTGTGTGCGCGTGTGTGTGCGCGTGCGCGTGTGTTCAGGCATGTGTGTGTGTGTGTGTGTGTGTGCGTGCGTGCGTGGGTGCGTGTGTTCAGGCATGTGTGTGTGTGTGTGTGTGTGTGCGTGCGTGGGTGTGTGCGTGCGTGTGTTCAGGCATATGTGTGTGTGTGTGCGCGTGTGTTCAGGCATGTGCGTGTGTGCGTGCGTGTGTGCGCGTGTGTTCAGGCATGTGTGTGTGTGCGCGCGTGTGTGTGTGCGCGTGCGCGTGTGTTCAGGCGTGTGTGTGTGTGTGTGCGCGCGTGCATGCGTGCGTGTGTTCAGGCATATGTGTGTGTGTGTGAGTGGGTGCATGCGCGTGTGTTCAGGCGTGTGTGTGTGTGTGTGTGTGCGCGCGTGCATGCGTGCGTGTGTTCAGGCATGTGTGTGTGTGTGTGTGTGCGCGTGCGCGTGTGTTCAGGCGTGTGTGTGTGTGTGTGTGTGTGTGTGTGCGCGCGTGCGTGTGTTCAGGCATGTGTGTGTGTGTGCGTGGGTGCGTGCGCGTGTGTTCAGGCATGTGTGTGTGTGTGTGTGTGTGCGTGGGTGCGTGCGTGTGTTCAGGCGTGTGTGTGTGTGTGTGCGTGCGTGGGTGCGTGCGTGTGTGTGTTCAGGCGTGTGTGTGTGTGTGTGTGTGCGCGCGTGCATGCGTGCGTGTGTTCAGGCATGTGTGTGTGTGTGCGCGTGCGCGTGTGTTCAGGCGTGTGTGTGTGTGTGCGCGCGTGCATGCGTGCGTGTGTTCAGGCATGTGTGTGTGTGTGCGTGGGTGCGTGCGCGTGTGTTCAGGCATGTGTGTGTGTGTGTGTGTGCGTGGGTGCGTGCGTGTGTTCAGGCATGTGTGTGTGTGTGTGTGTGTGTGTGCGCGCGTGCGTGTGTGTGTGTGTTCAGGCATGTGTGTGTGTGTGTGTGTGTGTGTGCGCGTGCGCGTGTGTTCAGGCATGTGTGTGTGTGTGTGTGTGCGCGTGTGCGTGTGTGTTCAGGCATGTGTGTGTGTTTCAACATTAATTTGTCTGACCTGCTGTTTATCTCATCGTAGTGTTGAGTTCACGTTTGCTGAAGTCACAGTCAGCTGACAGTTTGTTGAACAGTGACATGGACACCACGCCCCCTCAGGTCACCACAGCCAATCACAGCTGGCTGGATGGTCTTGGGGCGGTCACAAAGGAACTGGACTCCGCCTCCTCTCACGGAGCACCACAGACACAGGAGGCGTTTCTATCTCCTCTCATCAATAAAGGTGAGCTTGTGGAATCATCTGTCTCTCTCTCTCTGTACCCATCTGTCTGTCTGATCCGCGTCTCTCTCTCTCGGTGTCAGGAGAGGAGTGCAGCATCGGATCGGCCACAGATCTGACTGAAACCAGTTCCATGGTGGATGGTGATTGGACGATGGTTGATGAGAATTTCTCCACCCTCAGTCTCAGCCAATCAGAGCTGGAGCACATCTCGATGGAGCTGGCCAATAAAGGTCCTCACAAGTCTCAGGTGCAGCTGAGGTACGTCATGAAACACTATGGAGTGTGCAGTATATCGAGTGAGCGTGTGCTGTCAGGCTGAAGTGTGTGTGTGTGTTTCAGGTATCTACTGCATGTGTTCATGGAGGCGGGCTGTTTGGAGTGGTGCGTGGTGATTGGTCTGATCTTACGTGAGGTCAGCGTCATTAAGCAGGTGATGGGCTTTCTGGACTGTCCAGAGGTTCCACAGGAAACGGTGCAGAGCATCCGAGCGGGTCTGATGGCTGTCGACCAATGGGCTTCATCTGATTGGTCGGTATCGTCACGTCTAACAGCTAAATTGAATCAGTGTGATCATGTTTAATGATCATGTCTCTCTCTCTCTCTCTCTCAGTCTGGGCTACAAGCCGTTCTTAAACCTCATTCGTCCTCAGCTGGTGAAGTTGATGGAGGTTCCTGTGGAGCAGGTGCAGCCGGAAGCGTTCCAGCCCACCGGAGCGTCTAAACTGTCCGATCCGCCACTGCTGCCCCGAGCTGAAGACCCCCGCTGCCCACCCGCGTCCTCTCTTCCTCTGGAGGGATCACCTGGAGCGAACGCTCGACCTCTGGAGGACACGCCTGAGGAGCCTGAGGAGGAGGAGACGCTGGAGGAGGGCACGTATGACTGCACATTATCATGACCCTCGGCATGATGGGAAATCACCCAGAGGTGAACTGATCTGAGAACAGCTGTGTGTGTGTTTGTGAGGACAGCTGATGCTGTTAGAGAGAAATGATGAATCTGATCTCAGACGCAGACCAGCCTGTGTGTGTGTGTGTGTGTGTGTGTGTTTCATCCAGACTGCAGTGTTGTGTTTTGTTCATTCTGTGGTCACAATGCATCAGTGTTTCTTTTCTTCACCTCTACACGAGAGTAACACACACACACACCTGAACCTCAGAACTCAGAATCATCATCTGCACACAACAGCTTTGCACCAAACCCACACCTGCGCTTTATGTCGTGTGTTCACAGCTGAACGGAGAGATTAATTTATTGTCATGTTAAGTTTTATTCTTTTCTGTTGGACTCTTTCTTTAGGTGTTGTTCTTGAATTACGGCTTCAAGTTTTAATGTAAATTGTGGAATATCAGCCGTCGTCATAACCTGATGTTTTATTCTGAGACGGGACACAAAACAAACACGATGAGGTGTAATCCGTGTACTCATCTCATGTGTTTTTGCCAGATGTTTTTATGAACGAGTTTCATACGACGTGTGAACGGAATCCAATCTGAATCCGGTTTATTCTCTTCCAGCTCCATCAGTTTGATTTTTTTGAGTCTCTTTCAACTGACAGACAGTTTTTTTAAGTTTGGGAATTTTAAGTGAAGCTTGGGTGCGAGTACTCCGTCATATTTCAATTAAAAGTGATGTCATATGAATACTAGTGTGGTGGTTTTCACAGGTGGAGCTCAATCTTACGTCTAATCTGAGTGACATCTGTGAACATCCACTGACACAAACACAGAAAGATACTAAATAAACCACTTTCAGGCAGTAAGGACACATTTATTTTGTTGTTCACTGGTGTATTTCTCTGATGATCAGCTGGATGCTGTTTTGGGTTTTGTTCTTAAGATGTGAAGATGTTCACGAGAGGAGATGTGAGATGTGATCACGGTCAGTATTATCATTCAGTGTTTCTCATATCAGCAGATCTTCTTCATGAGCGTCACACGGACCAAATCATGTAACGCACACACATGTATGTATGTATGTATTATAGACTCGGGAGGATGATGATGATGATGATGATTGGTCTTCAGTCGTCTCGGAATGTTTAGCAGCAGCTTTAATGAAATTTTTATGAAAATTTCCCCTGAAATAATTCACACAAACCAGCTGAGATCAAGAAACATCTTCATTGGTTTGGTTTCTTTGAAAACCACCAGACCAGACCAGACCAGATCTTTCCTTCTGTTTCAGTATTTTATTTTAGAGACATTGAGATCAAAGTTTGTGTTTCTCTGCTGCTCATATGAGGAACACAAAGCACATGCAGGGTTCATACAAACCAAAGACCTGCACAACACAACAGACCCTCAGTGTGTGTGTGTGTGTGTGTGTGTGTGTGTGTGTGTAAGCCTGGATGCAGCATGGTACAATATCTCATATAATTCCTCTCGTCTCATTTATTTGCTTCAGACGTCGTCACAATAAAGCCGTGACATTATTCTTTAGTTTGATATTAAGTGTGTTTTATACTATATACAGTATATCCTCAATTTTCTTCTTAGGTCAAATGTTTGGTTGAAGTGACTGTGATGTTGAATCTTTCTTCATCTGTCCAGTTTTAAATCTCCTGGCTCTGGAGTTTCTTCTCAACGCCGTGTACAGAGAGTTTGCTGTACTATATACCCTTTCTACTCATTTTCTATATTTTCCTGTACATAAAAGAACAATAAATTATTTTTTAAACATCATTTCTGCTCTTTGTTTCCAGTTTGATTATAATAACATGCACAATTCAGTTTTATTTGATTTGTTCAACACAACATATCTCTTACCAGAGTTATGAAGACGCACATCAGAAATGTAGTAAGTTGTTTCAAAACTGTTTCTTATAATAAAATACTTCACTTTGCACTATGAACATTAAGGTAATGATTGAAATACTGTAGTACAGCCTACATGAGCACTGTAAGTAAAGAAGGTCACGCAAACTCATATATTTGTGTAAACGCAACAAAGATTCTCTCGTTATTTTGACTTAAAATGTATGCACACCATTTTTGCATCATGGTTTTTAAGTCAATTCAACTTCAGCAGATTTTAAGTAAAAAAAATTGACAGTAATGAGAAACTGAAATCATCAAAGGTGACGGTCATTCACATGGGGCAGAAGTTTAAAACATCATTTGTTGACCGAAATGTTTTAAGCTGTAAATATTTTATTTATTGTTTTTAGATCATAAGTCAAATTGAGAGGTTGCTGTAAAAAATAATTCCACAGGTTTTTACTGCGCTCCAAAATCTTTAGAATGAAAATGTACAAAAACAAATGTTTTTCTCTTTTTCATTGAAGCATTTTTCATCCGTAATCTTAGTAATAAAAACCCATATAAGTGTAAAATGAATCTAGATGAGACACATGGGCTCAAGATCACAGTTTGTCTTTCGTACAATCTCCTTAATGAAATAAACCTTTTTTCTGAGAAAATGGGCTAAACAATTATAATAAACTATATTACCGCTTAAAGCATTTATAGAACCTTTCACTAAAATGAAGTGAAATTAAAAAGGACCTTCCTTAATATAAACCTTTTCTAAGTCATTCGTATTCAGATGTTAATAGTTTTCACTATGAAAAATCATAAGGAAGGAACTTTCAAACACTACTGATGTTTAGCTGACTGCTCGCACAGTTTTCATTCATTTATATTTCTCTACACACTTCAGTATAAAAGTCAACTGAGGCGTGAAACAAAAAACATGATTTATTGTCTTGGAAGAACAATTCAGTGCAGCGAGAACGGAGAGAAAAGAGAGGAGTGAACAAACATTAAAGACTGAACGAATCACATTCTTTTTTAAGATTAAAAATGTTTAAAATAAAACAAGAAAAAGAAAGAAAGGAAGGTTTGTGTGAAGAGACGTTGATGATATATTACAGCATTGTGCAACAGTTTGGTTTTATTTGTTGTTGTTCAAGTTACACGTGCACATTGTGTATAAATGTCCTGGATACCCGTAAGACCTTAGTGATGACATCCCATAATAATATCATGAGGTAAAATCACAACAAACATGCTGCAATAGAACCAAGTTCCAAAGTTGTATAAAACTTAAAGCAGCTGGTGATGTTATGAATAATAACAGAAGTTTTCATGTATTATTAACAGATGAAATGTCAGAGCATCATCATCATCTGCATTTCTGACACTATACATTAAATAGATTATAACAGTCATAAAGATTCAAGAGGTTTCACATAAATCATCCAGTGTTTCATTTAGCGTATAATAAAGTACAAACACAATCAAATCAACTTCATTAAACTGAAATAATACAGAAACTAAAATCAACCGTCAGCAGAAATCAAACACTTTGATTTGGTTCATTTGATCAAACACAGATTGTGTTACAGCGGTAAAACAAATACCACGGTGCATGAGATCTTTGGCTAGCACGGTCATTGTAAAACTGAAATGTAAAAAATATATTAAAAACACAAGCATTGAACTCTTAGTCTCAGGAGTTAAAATCTTGTGTGTTGCCATGGTAACCCCAGCAGACCAGATTTCTGCATTATTCAGACTCACATGAGTCCGTGAAGTGAAGTGTATGTCTGAAGCTCCGGTTTGATCATCATTCATCATCAAAACACAATATTAAATACACATGAAACTGAAATGTGTCGTCAGTGTTCAGACTCACACAAACTACACAATCATGAAATCCAGTTCAAAATGAAAAGAGAAAGACAAAAGAACACCATAAAACATTGTTTTTGCATTGTGACATTTTCATGACAATTAAACTCTGTAATGTGCATGTGAATGATGTGATGCTACTCAAACTATAAACTGTATGATACCGCATATGTTCAGTCTAGTACTGGGATGTAAAAACGAATACAGTCATGTTTACTGCTAAGAGTAATACTGCAACACAATTAGAAGTAAATCATGCGTTTAACTGTCATGAGAATCACGTCATAATGCAAAAGAAAAATCAAACAGCCGATTTATAAAAACAAGGATTCTTGAAGATAAAAACAAGTGCAGCAAACACTGTGTGGAATGACGTTTGTACCGTGGTAAAGTACTCCAGTGAACGCAGTGATGTGTGTCAGTATCTGTACATGTGATATGTGCTGACCCATGAGGACGCGAAAGCCCAGTCTGGAAACTTCTCCAGTAAAGACTCAAGTTGCTCCGAGCGCCGATCTGAACCTGAGAAATAATGAGCCGAGAGAGCGAGAGAGATCATTCCCTCATCAGTGAACACTTCTGAGGGCTCGTGCGGCTGAAACACAACAATGATTCATTGGTCAGAAATACAGGCCATCATAAACACATATTTTGTGTGTGTCTTGTGAAATGAAGCTCACCTGAATCTCAAACCAGAAGGTCCAGGCAGGCGCATCCAGACCGTGAGAATAAAAGATGAAATATTCTCCACTGAGATCAAACTGTGGCGTCCCGTCACCGAACGACCAGCGGCTCATAGACGTGCCCGTGTGCGGCCGCAGATACAGAGACATGTGACTCGGTCCTGATGCAAACACAGCAGACATGTCATCACATGGTTAGATTACAAAACAACTTCAGTGTTCTCTTAATAATAAGCTGACAACAAAAAACATGTTTACAGGTAGAAATGAATAAAAGAATTCACATGCAAAAGAAAATATTCACACAAACTTTCATCTCACAAACACACAATGATGAACAACTGTGACACAACACTGTGAACTCTCACTAGTGCCACGAGATCTCGCGAGATTACATGTGACGAGAGGTGAATAACTCTCTGGTCTGGTGATAACAGCCTGCAGTACTACAAGTAGATGCGTCTATATTACAGTCCAGGAGAGTTATTCTTCATTAAATTAAGTTCAATGAATGTTACGCATAAACGTAAAGCAAACCCATTTGATAAATAATGAGAATTATTAATTCATTCAAATAAAAGTAAAATGACGTTAAGTAATAATGTGTTGTCTCGTCTCGTCACACCCCTAACTCTCACCTTTAGCCTCAAAGGTCATTTTAACAGATCCCCAGGTGGTCTCTTCTCTGGACAACAGCTGGAACTCCAGCGGAGATCTGAGAGAAACTTCACGAGCTGGAAGATACCAATTCTTCCTGAAACACAAAGACGTTTGGATGAAACTAGCTGAAGCTGTGGAGGGTTATTATAGAGGAGAGAAACTCACTTGACGAGGAAATGAACAGGAAGTAACCAGGGGAAGCCACAGAAGGGCAGCTGGTCGTCACAGCGTGTGCGGATGCTGTCGTTGACCTCCGGTACATGAGCCGTGATGTGCTGCATACCCGTATAATCCAGACTGTTGATCCACAGACCAGAATCCTGACGCTCCACAGATCCGTTCAGAGCGTGAAACACACGCACGACGTGCTGATACACAAACACACGTCATCCAATCACAGCACAGAAACAAACCAATCAGAGAGTGTGTGTGTGTGTGTCATACCTGGACAAAGACCCGTTTGGGTCGAGGGCTGGACTGATCTCCAGAGTACGGGAAGAACAGACCACAGGAGACCAGAAGAAACATCAGCAGAAACACTGACCCCAGACCAGTCAACATCCTCCTGGTGCTGCTGCACACATAGATGAAGTGCATCTGAAGAACAGACGGACACATCAACATTACACATCCACAGTTACAACATTCATCATATGCTGTAGGAGGGTCGTACACTCACAAAATATGAGGAGAGAATAACCGTTGCCAGGGTAACAAGGGAGGCCAGGACCACATCAGGGGGGATTTCGGTTCCGCTGCGGCCCAGAATGGGTGTGAAGATCTCAAAGACGACCCAGATCAAGAACATCATGTGAATGTACGGCACGGCGAGACCCGACAGATACAGAACAGAGTACTGAAGAGACGCTCCTGACACACACACATGCGTGCACACAAACACACACACATTACTACAGTCAGTAACTGATTCACTGAGTGTCTGTCTGAAGTGATTCACTGAGTGTCTGTCTGAAGTGATTCACTGAGTGTCTGTCTGAAGTGATTCACTGAGTGTCTGTCTGAAGTGATTCACTGAGTGTCTGTCTGAAGTGATTCACTGAGTGTCTGTCTGAAGTGATTCACTGAGTGTCTGTCTGAAGTGATTCACTGAGTGTCTGTCTGAAGTGATTCAGTGAGTGTCTCTCTGAAGTGATTCACTGAGTGTCTGTCTGAAGTGATTCACTGAGTGTCTGTCTGAAGTGATTCACTGAGTGTCTGTCTGAAGTGATTCACTGAGTGTCTGTCTGAAGTGATTCACTGAGTGTCTGTCTGAAGTGATTCAGTGAGTGTCTCTCTGAAGTGATTCACTGAGTGTCTGTCTGAAGTGATTCACTGAGTGTCTGTCTGAAGTGATTCACTGAGTGTCTGTCTGAAGTGATTCACTGAGTGTCTGTCTGAAGTGATTCACTGAGTGTCTGTCTGAAGTGATTCACTGAGTGTCTGTCTGAAGTGATTCACTGAGTGTCTGTCTGAAGTGATTCACTGAGTGTCTGTCTGAAGTGATTCACTGAGTGTCTGTCTGAAGTGATTCACTGAGTGTCTGTCTGAAGTGATTCACTGAGTGTCTGTCTGAAGTGATTCACTGAGTGTCTGTCTGAAGTGATTCACTGAGTGTCTGTCTGAAGTGATTCACTGAGTGTCTGTCTGAAGTGATTCACTGAGTGTCTGTCTGAAGTGATTCAGTGAGTGTCTGTCTGAAGTGATTCACTGAGTGTCTGTCTGAAGTGATTCACTGAGTGTCTGTCTGAAGTGATTCACTGAGTGTCTGTCTGAAGTGATTCACTGAGTGTCTGTCTGAAGTGATTCACTGAGTGTCTGTCTGAAGTGATTCAGTGAGTGTCTGTCTGAAGTGATTCACTGAGTGTCTGTCTGAAGTGATTCACTGAGTGTCTGTCTGAAGTGATTCACTGAGTGTCTGTCTGAAGTGATTCACTGAGTGTCTGTCTGAAGTGATTCACTGAGTGTCTGTCTGAAGTGATTCAGTGAGTGTCTGTCTGAAGTGATTCACTGAGTGTCTGTCTGAAGTGATTCACTGAGTGTCTGTCTGAAGTGATTCACTGAGTGTCTGTCTGAAGTGATTCACTGAGTGTCTGTCTGAAGTGATTCACTGAGTGTCTGTCTGAAGTGATTCAGTGAGTGTCTCTCTGAAGTGATTCACTGAGTGAAGTGATTCAGTGAGTGTCTGTCTGAAGTGATTCACTGAGTGTCTGTCTGAAGTGATTCACTGAGTGTCTGTCTGAAGTGATTCAGTGAGTGTCTGTCTGAAGTGATTCAGTGAGTGTCTGTCTGAAGTGATTCAGTGAGTGTCTGTCTGAAGTGATTCACTGAGTGTCTGTCTGAAGTGATTCAGTGAGTGTCTGTCTGAAGTGATTCAGTGAGTGTCTGTCTGAAGTGATTCAGTGAGTGTCTGTCTGAAGTGATTCACTGAGTGTCTGTCTGAAGTGATTCACTGAGTGTCTGTCTGAAGTGATTCAGTGAGTGTCTGTCTGAAGTGATTCAGTGAGTGTCTGTCTGAAGTGATTCAGTGAGTGTCTGTCTGAAGTGATTCACTGAGTGTCTGTCTGAAGTGATTCACTGAGTGTCTGTCTGAAGTGATTCAGTGAGTGTCTGTCTGAAGTGATTCAGTGAGTGTCTGTCTGAAGTGATTCAGTGAGTGTCTGTCTGAAGTGATTCACTGAGTGAAGTGATTCAGTGAGTCGCTCTCACCTCTCTGTTTGTAGTGATTGTTCAGCAGTATTTTGCTGGTCAGAGGGAACACCACCATCATCATGGGCACATAAGCTGAACACAGATTGTGTTGAGTGAGGAAGACAAGTGCACAACACCACAACAACAGACTGACATCGAAGAAGATCTCGCCCAACTCCAGACGCCGAACGCCCTGACAGACAGAGAGAGAGAGAAAACATTCAAGACGTTCTGCTGACCAGTCGTCATTAAAGAACAATGATTCATGTGATTCAGTGCTACAGCTGTGTGACCTCAATGTGTCCTGAATATTATTGGAATATATTCCTCATGACTAATCTGAACGTTACGGTTACAAACATCCACACAACATGTAATGCTGTTACACACACACACACACACACACATTAACGCTTGATATTACGACTCATCAGAAGAATGATTATACAGTAATAAAGTTCAGCAGGAGTTTAACTCTCAACTTTATTTAGTGATATATATAGAATATAGCTTGAAACATGACTTTTACACCTCAGTAAAGCATTGAGACGTGACATCATGTGACATCATCAACATTCACTGAATGCAGCCGAGCGTCACGTGTGTGGTGATTTCTCACCCCGTAATAAAGGTTCTTAGCCAGCGTGTGAATGAGAACGATCTTCCCCACGGCAGCAGATCCGTACAGACAGACGGCGGTGTAGAAATGACTGTACCAGAACATCGACCGACCCATCAGAGTGATCAACACAGACACGATCAGAACCGTCAACAGAGCGATGAGCCAACTCAACAGAGCCACACATGAGCCGTACAACAGATCACGAACGTACCGACCACCTGAACACATAACATACATTCAAACATTGATTCACAACAATTCTCTGAAAATATTGATTTATTAATACTACATTAATAAAATGTCCTATAGTAAAATATTATAGTATACTACAAACTACAAATGTTTACTTACTACTGTACAGTAATGTTTTCATTTGATTATGAAACGGTTTTAGTTTTTTTATGCATGTTTAATAACTTTTAGTATAAACAGATGTTTATCGAGCACATACCCACATTTTTAGGCAGCATGCATTTCTTGCCCAGATAGATGACTGTCGCCACGGCGACCATATAGTTTATGATGGTGCCGACTCGAGCGGGATACGCCACCACCACCACACCCAACAGATCAAAGAAAACCATGTTTCCATGACGATATTCAGAAGAGTCGCCCAGTTCCTCTGACATCAGCAGATGTTTGAGAAGCGCCAGGATGTTGTCACCTGCTCACCGACATCAACGCAAATAAATGAAACATTACATAGAAATATGAAGCCAAACATTTATGATGATCAGACTCTATATAGAAGTGATACGTCTGATCTAATGTTAAAGTCACGTGACATCTGAGGTTGATGGTTAGTTCTCACCTGCTCTCTGGATGGAGTCTGTGGGGATGCGGTCTGCCGTGTCGTACTTTGTGTGATAGATGAAACCGTTTTCTATGAAAGCCAGATCAATTCCTGCAGGACCAAACATCAACAACATGAACTCAAAGTGATCATAAAGTGTCATTCATGACTCATTAAAACACATACCGGGAATATTTCCAAAATCTCTGTAGATTCTGAAGTCTGTGTCTGAGGGGATAACGCCGCTCTGAAACACCTCCTGACCCACAACTGAGGCGAACGGATGAACGGCCGCACGGACATACGCCTGAACCAACCACGGGTTCTCTGGACCTGACGTATATGACCAACACACAGCGGGTATTATCTGTCTGGCGGCAGTCCACAGACGTAATGATTGTTATACGGTACAAACTTAAACCTAAAGATCATAGAAAACTTTTTGCATTTTTTTGCCCATTGGGACCTTGATTTTGGTCCCCACGGTAACACGAGTCTCACACACACACACACACACACACTGTGTTTACCTGTCTGAAACACCACCTCTTTCCCCCCCACACCGGCAGCCTCCAGATTCACAAATGCTCGAACCTGCTTAGCCCAGGCATGCTGGGTAATAAACCCATGACTCGCCTGAGAGAGAGAGAGTGAGCGTGCGCGTGAGTACACCTAAGTACAGTCGATTTAAAAAAAGATAAATAGTGGAACGAAACTAACCGAAAAATGATTAAGCGATGAGTATAATAGAAACACACACACATTTGTTCAAACCCAGTGATCATCGCAAAGTATTAAAGGGACAGTTCAGCCAAAAATAACAAAACACATGAGAGAAAATAAATGACTATTTCATTTTGGGAGAACCGTCCCTTTAAATGCCACATCAAACAAATTGATCTAAAGAGGTCAGAGGTCACATGTGTGTTGTGATGTCACACCTGTAGGACGTTTTCTTCAGCTCCATTAAACAGGAAGATGACGCCGTGTTTGAGAGGCGTTGAGAGATTCACCAGAGAGTGTAAAACCTCCAACATCACAGAACAACTCACAGCGTCATCACTGGCACCTGAAACACACACACACACACACACACACACACACATTAAAACAACTCACAGCGTCATCACTGGCACCTGAAACACACACACACACACACACACACACACACATTAAAACAACTCACAGCGTCATCACTGGCACCTGAAACACACACACACACACACACACACACACACACACATTAAAACAACTCACAGCGTCATCACTGGCACCTGAAACACACACACACACACACACACACACATTAAAACAACTCACAGCGTCATCACTGGCACCTGAAACACACACACACACACACACACACACACACATTAAAACAACTCACAGCGTCATCACTGGCACCTGAAACACACACACACACACACACACACACAGCGTCATCACTGGCACCTGAAACACACACACACACACACACACACACAGCGTCATCACTGGCACCTGAAACACACACACACACACACACACACACAGCGTCATCACTGGCACCTGAAACACACACACACACACACACACACACACACACAGCGTCATCACTGGCACCTGAAACACACACACACACACACACACACACACACACACACACACAGCGTCATCACTGGCACCTGAAACACACACACACACACACACACACACACACACACACAGCGTCATCACTGGCACCTGAAACACACACACACACACACACACACACAGCGTCATCACTGGCACCTGAAACACACACACACACACACACACACAGCGTCATCACTGGCACCTGAAACACACACACACACACACACACACACAGCGTCATCACTGGCACCTGAAACACACACACACACACACACACACACACAGCGTCATCACTGGCACCTGAAACACACACACACACACACCGTCATCACTGGCACCTGAAACACACACACACACACACACACAGCGTCATCACTGGCACCTGAAACACACACACACACACACACACACACACAGCGTCATCACTGGCACCTGAAACACACACACACACACACCGTCATCACTGGCACCTGAAACACACACACACACACACCGTCATCACTGGCACCTGAAACACACACACAGATAAACCTGATCTGATACAAACACACATCAAACCACAACACAATGCCAGCAAACGAATACAATCCTCGCTCTTATCAACAAACACAAACACAGATCGTGTAACAGAGTGAAAGTTGAACAATGAACACACACACACAATCATTCTACACTGCCCACATCTCCGTCTGTGTGTCATGCGTGTAACACACATGTGTGTGATGATGGTGTTGTGTACCAGGACTGTTGGCCACAGAGTCAAAGTGGCAATTTGCGAGCATGAAGTGTTGTGCGCCGCTCGTGGGCTCCAGTTTGACAGCGATGTTCGTCACGTGGTCGTAATAACTGGTGAATCCTCCCAGGAAGTCAATGGTGAAGGATCCTGTGGGTCTCTGCACATCTACAGTGATGCTGTGAGGACCAGACGCGCTCTCATCACGGATCTCTTCTATCTGATCCAGAAGATACTTCACTGTCATCACTTCATTCTCTGGACTGCCGACGGTCCGCGGACCAACACTCGTCATCTCATCCAGATGCTTCCTGTCACACACACATGTTCTACATTACACATCATGTTTATATATATATATATGGAGTGTTAACTCCATTCACCTGTAGTATTAAACAGCACAGTTGATACTGTAGTACACTCTCATGTTTGGTACAATGACGTCATAGTTAAGTTTACTACGGTGAATACGACACTACATTATTGAATTAACATATTACAGAAGACTCGTGTGTGTGTGTGTGTGTGTGTGACGTCACCTGGCCCGGATGGCGTTAAACTCTCCGCTGGATCTGATGACGAGCTGCTGTAGTGACATCACAACCAGAACCCACAACAAACACACGAACCCGAGCACGAGCAGCGCGCCCGCGACCTCCGACAGCAGCTGCGCGCTCACTTCCGGCTTCTGCTTGCGCTTCCGCCCCGCGGGTTCGAGTCCGTTGAGTCCGTTGAGTCCGCTCGGCCCGTCCTGCGGGTTCTGATGGGGCTGAACAGCTTTGTTTCTGCGGACAGTACAGTCTCTCTCCATGTTTCCTGCTGCGGGCAGCGTGACGAGAACCGCGGAGGGACAAACTTCACACGGAGTGATGGGAGGAGTCAGGCGCAAACCACTCCTGCTCTGACAGAGGCCCCGCCCACTGATGTTAGACGTCATTATTCGAGTGTATGAACGCCCCCTGCTGTCTGTACATACACCCTACATCATATCGGTATAGTAACAGTATATTGATTTAGATTCACTCTCGTTAACACATATCATTTCTCATTTGAACAACTAAAACATAGAATTATCCATAAATGGTCATTTTGAATAAAAGAACTGTTTATTGGAGTGCTTTTGGGTATTTTTGTAAAACGAATGTAATATTATAACAAACTGTTACGATCCAACAATATATGATATACTGTTAAGGTTTGAAACCTTTCAGAGGACAAAAACCTCTTGGACGTTGAAAGCAAATCAACAATTATTCATTTAATGCTGCATAGTAATATTTACATTGAGTCATTTATCAGACGCTTTGATCCGAAGTGACTCACAGAGAGTTCAGGGAGCAATAAAGCGATATGTCATACAGGAGGAATAATACAATATATATATATATAAATCTGTATAAATAATGTGCCAGATGTGTGTCATGATGAATCAGACAGATGTGTCGAAGAGTGTGAGATCACATGAAGAGCTGATGAACTGAACATGAGAGGGTTTCATCATCAGCTACTGTACGGTTCATACTGAAACACAAACTCCATCATCTTCAAGATACAACAGCTACACAAGTATGACATATCTATAGAGTATATCATGAATAACTGCCCGGAGAGAATTATTAACACAAGTCTTTATCAATATCATTGATGTGTAAACTGTACATGTTATTTCATATGTAAGTGAGAATCCACAGCTGGAACCACCCGATGTGAAGCCTTATACCCTATAGTTAAAGCTTTTATTGATGTTTACAGTGTAGCTTTAGATCAAACCGCTGGAAATTACAGTTAAATATTATTATTTAATATATGTGACACACTTTTCTAAAATGTGAATATTTCTCTAAAGCAACTGTTTGATAATGCATATTGTGAAAAGGGTCGTTCATTTCAATATGCTTTAACATGATACACACACAAGATGAGATTGACTGTGGATAACAGGGTTTCATGCTTGACTGTAAAGTGAATCAGACATTTGATAGAGAGAAAATAAAGCACAAAACAGCGTTTATATCTTCAGTGTTCACATGTCTTGGGCTTCACTAGATGATGTTTTCATAATGTTCTCAATGGAAGAGAATCATACAGCGACTGCATGTTTATTATTCAAGTGTGATGTTTAAACATGATCACGTTTCACCAGATCTAAACCCCATCAATCTTAATAACACTTCATTTTGTAAATATAATGGTTAACAAAGACTGGAAGTGAAAGAAAGACAGGATGCATAATTATTAAGCAGGTTTTCTGTTACAGGTAAAAGAAGTCGAAAAATACTGAATAGATCAAAAATGGTGAAATACCCTTGAGAAGTTTACAATAGAAGCTGCTAAAGTCAGACAAAAACAGTTGGAGAAGAAAAGACGCATCAGAATGATTGTAATTGAGTTGTAAGTTGTAAGGTGTTGTAATTGAGTTGTAAGTGTTTTCACAGGCACATTTACTGTTAAACACAAGAGACACATTTTCTCGAGCTGTGGTTCTCAACAGGGGGCCGTGGCCCTCGAGGTGTCCTCAGAATGAATAATCATTTCAAATCAGACAAGATGATCATTGAAATACATATGTTGAGCCCTAAATATTTTATAGGAAGAATTTATTTTACAGGTAGAGTTTTTGTGAGCGGGTCGGGGGGCTTTGGATATTGTTGAATACAGTAGGACTTGACTTGGAGTCAAATAGGTTGAGAAGCCCTGTGCTAAAGAACTGCAGTCCACTGAATATTTCTCTTTTTTAACATCTGATTTCACTTATGGTGACATGAAGGGTTCCTGTAGCTCAGTGGTTAGATCAGGAGCTAGCAACGCCAAGGTCAAGAGATCGATCCGAGGGGAAACAAATGTATAGTATAATGCAGTTTGGAGAAAAGCATCTGTTAAAAGCATAAATGGGAAGTGAAATAAAACATCATGTGTGTTTGCAGCAGTAGGCTGTACCGTCATTCTGCATGTATTATTTAATCAGATGTTCTGTAGGCGTATTCATGAAATAAACCCCTATACACTGATGGAATCTTTTCTAATCATACTGACTTACGATAAGATATTTGACAAGAAACAGGAATAAAAATAACCAGAATACCCAGACACTTGCTGATGTGACATGTAATGAGTTTTCATGATAATAATAGATAAAGAAGTGTAGTTACTCTGGTTGATCTTGTGCTTGAGCTGGTCAGCAGACAGTCAGACCTCTGGGGGTGATGGAGGGGTTTCATTCACTTCAATGACTCTAAATGTGAGCGCTGAACCCGTGACGGTCATGAGAGAGAGAGAGAGAGAGAGAGAGAGGTTCACTCAGTCAGACTCCAGTGAGATCCATCAGAGCGTCTGTGGAATCTAATGACTGAAGAATTCTGGTAAGATCTGAATCAACCGTTTCATTTTTAAAATATTAAAATACAGCTTAAACTCATTAAAAAGCCCAAATAAATGCTATTGTATTGATTTTTTTAAATGTCCTAATATGTCATTTTTCTGTCTTACTATCTTTATCTTGATATCAAATGTTTTTCTTTAGATTTTAGGCTGAAATGTGATCTGAACAGATTCTTGAGCATATTATACAGTTTGATGTGTGTGTTTGTCACAGTGATTTGTCAGCATGTCTTACGGTGGCTCAGGTTCAACATCACGAGGTGAATTCAGCGTTCACTTCTCCAGCAGACGCGGAGGAACAACCACAGCAGAAGAGTCAGTCTACAAACACACACAATTAATAATCATCAACATGCAGATATTTTCATCTGTGTGTGTGTGTTCAGGGCAGCAGGCATCACTCTTCTGGTTGTGATTCTCATCGCTCTACTCATTCTGGGATGTTGGTTCTACCGCAGACGCAGTGGATACAGAAAGATCCGGGTGAGTCTGTGATCACATCTGTTACACTGATCTCAGAGCAGTTCTGAGAAGCGAAGAAGCGTCTGAATGATCTCTCTCTACAGTAGTAAGTACAGTACTTCAGTATGTTTGGGAGTATCTGTACTTTACTTGAGTCTTTATATTACTGCAGACTTTTCTAAAAGTAGTAATGGACGGACACATTTGTTCCAAGTTGTTCTAATATCAGGGGCGAGAGGGAATTATCCTTTAATAAAGTTATAAAGATGTGCTTTCTGAACTTGTGTTTTGATAGAGATGTAGATCCAGATAAACTTGAGACGGAGCTTTTTCAAAGTTGAACATTTCTATGTAAGCGCCATATCTTTATGCTGAAGAAAATAAAACAAATGTTTAAGTTTGCTTCAACTTTACTTTAAATATGTAAGTAGGTTCAATATCGGTTACTTTCACTTCTACTCAAGTATTGCTTTTAGGTCCTTTACACATCACTGTGTTTGTGTGATTTAATAACGTGATGGTGCGTGTGTAGAACGATCTTTCCTGTAGCTCAGTGTTAAGAACACAAGGTTGTGTGTCTGATCTCAGGGGATTGCAGATAACTGTGTATAAATGTAAAGGATAAATCAATGTAAGTCTCTTTGGATAAAAGCATCTGCCAAATGCCTAAATGTAGAACGGACAGTCGTGGAGAGAGATGATGAGATCGAGTCGGCACGCTGAACCTGGATCAGGAGAACAAGACAAAGTGGCTCTGAATGAACTCAGCAGCATCAAGACTGTGGTAAACACAATTCACTTACTGATTCAAAGCAAAGATCAAGAAATCTGCTCTAAATTCAAGTAAATATGACGTGTTTGGAACCCTGTTTGCATAAAACTATAACAAAGTGTTTCACTGTCACATCTGGTGTTCTGAGAACATGGGTAGCCAAGCTGCTATTACCCAGAATTCCTGAGGGGATAAAGGAGACATGTGATGTGCAGCAGGCAGAAAGGGCTTTGGGTCACCGTTTGTGTTGTGAGGATTACAAATACTGAAGTGTGTGTGTCAGAAGTGTGATTTTGGTGCAGTTATCATGAGCAACAGTTTTAAAATACTTCAGCAGCGGTTTATAATCATTTTCTACAAAAAACAACCACAGTTGATGTACATTTGCAGAAATGCAGCTATAATGGAGATAATGTTTTCTTCATCTGTTCTCTTGTAGACTCCTAACGCTCCTCCAGCTTATGAGAAGATCATGTCTGGACCTTCACCTCCACCTTATTCACCCTGAAGAAAACCAGTTTACATTCTGTTCCTCACTAAAGCTTATGGACCATACAGACGTCTTTACAACAGACAGAATGTAAATCCACTTTAGTTGTGCGTTAGCATGCTGAATAATGCGATATTCAAAACAACAATGTTTCCTTTTCTAAAATAAATTTCAATTGTATTAAAATATATGAAAGAAATTATAACACCAACATATATTTCACATTATTTGAGGAAAAGGCATCACTACAACTTCTGAAAGAGAACAGCAATGTTTCACTGTTGCATTAAACAAATCTGTCATTTTGTAAACAAACTAAATTAAATCTGCTAGTCGTATTGTTGATAATGCACACGCACGCACATCCCAACTAACATCCGCCTTCCAGATAGATACTATACCGTCAGCATCCACCCAAAACTCTGACCAAACATAACTTTACCAAGAATGAAATAGCTCATTTATCACAAACTATCACGATGTGCGATATTTCAATATATTTGTACATTTGTAGTTTTGTAGCTGATTTCTGTACGCAATTTTTGAACAAACACTCTCATTAATAACATTACAGATGAGAATAACTGAAATAATGTTCTTAATGCTTGAATAACTCTGTTTCAATTCAGTTTTCCTAACAGATGCTGAATGTCTTCTGCTTTGCACAGATACAGTTTCAATGTTGTATAAACGGTTTATTGCAACAGAATAAAAACATTACAGCACAAAACAACAGTGTTTATTTTCAGTCTGTGTCTGTTTAAAAGGTTAAAATGTGAATGTTCTTACAATCTGTAAGAATGTTAAATCAATGGAAAAGACAGCTGTCATAAATATGTCATGTTTTCAAACAAACAGAAAAACCAAGCTGTTTTCAGATCAAATGTGACAATACTCGACCTGAGCGTGTCTGAACACAACGCACTCTGAAAATAAAAATATCAATCATTTGATGAAAACATTCACACTCTTGAATACAAATGGAGTACAAAAACGCCAGCCACACAAACACTCTTCCTACACGCATAACTGGCCTGTTGAAATGTCTACACTTCATGAAACACAACTCCCAACATAACTGAGACTTTACTATGTGTTTGGAAAACAGTGAAATGTAATTCAGTCTTATGAAAGCAGAATCCACACGCAACCCAAAGCACTGAACACAATCCTCTTCAGATTTCAGTGACTCTCAGGATTCTCTGTTTTTGATCTCAGTGGAGCTACAGGAACTCTTGTGATTGGATGATTGACTTGAGCCGTCATTGGTTTTGTTGTTACGTGTGTGTCATGTGCTGATGTTTGGATTATATTTAGAACAGCTCCGTCTGGACTCAACAGCAGTTTGCTGAAGGTGCCGCTGGGCATCTGTACAGTGGATGTGCTTTGACTTTGTGCTTGTTGGGGTGAAACGACAGGTTTTCCAATGGTTCCAGGTTGCAGCGCTCTGATTGGCTGACGGGGTGTCATTAGAACGGAGTTCATGGATGGAGGAACAGAGCCGATTGGACAGCCAATCGGTGGAACAGTCGCTACAGGAAGTTTTTGCATTCTTGCTATAGTGCCGCTTATGGGTGCTCTAGTCATCACTGGGGCATTCTGGGAAAAACCAGTGTTAACTGATCGTGACTGTAGAATCATTGCAGACGTGCTCAGTAAACATCCCTGCGAACGAGAAGAGACGACGGATGTGGAACAGCTGCTTGCGCTCGGTGACGGATGAACCGAGAGGCCTTTGCCATCTGAGGTCTGAAACACAGGAAGTCTCACAGCGTTAGACAAGCTCGGTTCTTTTGACACACCAGCAGGAAGAGCTTGAGAAGGACTCGTCTGCTGACAGACTCGATCTGAAGATGCGGTGGGTGATGAGAGTCTGACCTGTGACAGTTGAGGGGTCAACACTTTCATTCCCTGAACGACTGACGGTGCCGATATGTTCGGACCTCTGGGAGGAACAGACCCGAGACTGCCACCAGGACGTGAGCTGGAGATGAGCAGAACATGACTGCCTGCACAAAGACCTTGAGGAGGAACAAGAAATCTGGAGTTATTGATGAGAAGTTGAGTTCCAGGAGCCAGCGGTCCGCTGGTGTTGATCACAATCTTCTCCTGCACACTTCTCATCCCAGAGCTCATGACTACAGGAGGACAGGATGTAGAACTACTTCCTGTTTGTGTTTGCACTGAAGACTGATGGGACTTCACAGGTGTTGTGTGAGAAACAGATGAGGGTGATGACATCATGTGTGGTTTTGTAGTGTGTTTGCTCATCAAACTTCCAGAAAAGGTGGAAGATAAATCTGAGCCGCCGACGACCAAACCTGATTTATTATTCAGAACATTGAGCACAGGTGATGTGGACGGGTCCTTCATGACACACAACAGTTCAGAGGACGCCATGTGACCCGTGCCCAGTGTTGAAAACGTTATCGTCTTTCCATCAGCAGAAGCAGCCGTCTTGAGAACACCTCCACTAGTTCCTGAATCATTTCTTCTTTCATGCCTTTCGTCAGCTGCTGTTGATATCCCAGATGTGGTTTCAGTGGGCGACACGTTCTTGTGTGTGCTCAGTATTCTTGAGTTTATTCCTGGTAAACTGATGCTCTGGATGTTCATCACCGGACCGGCAGCGCTGCTTCCAAAACTTGTCTTCAGATTGGGAATCATCTTCAAGGCGGGAGGGGAGATGTTAGACTCTGAAGCACCTTTTGGAACAGAAAGTGTCGAGTTGTTAGACACGGACGGGTGATTGACAAACATGACCCTTGACCCCGGTGTCGTACATGCTGCGGATGTCGTGGTGAAGTTCGATGACCCATCGAGCAGGAAAACATTCTGAAGTGTGGACAGATTTGATGTGATCTGCTGTGGGGGTTTCACGACACATTTGGGGACCGAGTTCTGCACGTCCATCACCGTCATGTGGACACTCTCACTGCTCGCGTTCTTGGAAGAGAGCGGTGACATACTGGTGATTAATCTTCTTCCTGAAGACAAATCGCTGCAGGTGACCGAAGAGGTTTCTGTCCTGACAGTAGATGAGCTGAACCAACTGAAATCCTTTGAGTGACATGTGACGGGAGGTGATGATGTAGCGCTCGGGGTGTCAGGAACAGACGTGGAAGTTTTCGACGCCAGAAAGGCTTGAAGTTGTGGAGAGATGGTAAAAGCAGAGCTGTGTGGTAAAGTGCCGCTTCTGTTCTTCTCTGATGTCTGCACTTTCACCACTCCTGTGTTTCCTCCTCTAGTCGTGACAAGAATAGACTGCGAGTCTCTGATGCACACGGTCCTCAGCTCTTGTTTAGCTTCAGGTTTTGGTTCAGTTGCCTTTTTAAGTCCAGCAATTGTTGGTAACATTCTTAAAGTAGGTGAAACCACAGCTGCTGCTGTTCTGATGTCACTGGTGTCTTTCAGTGGTGCCACCTGCTGGACAGGAACCTTGTTTTCACGTACAGTAAACCCTGCTGTATTGTTGGGTATGTCAGTGCTTTGACTCAACAGATTTGAAGGTAAAATAACAACCTGTTTATCCTCTGGTTTGAGATCTGAAGCGTCACCTTTCTTAAGAAGCCCTACGCCTCCTGCGGTCTTATACACCAGCGGACCGGTGCTCTCTGATGTTACCATAGAGACGGGCTGAGAGCAGGATGTGGCTGAAGGTTGGACAGGTGTCTCAGGTGCTGATGTTTTCGGAGCCATGAGAGCAGCGCTGGGATGATTTGTTAAGGTCACTTTGTTTCCAAAACTCCTTGCCAGCAGCGCCTGAATGGGTTTGTAAGTCCCCTGAAAACTCCGGACAGATAACAGCGAACATCTCTCTGAGGGTTGTGTGTTTGTTGTTTGATCGCTGGCCTCCACACTGCGACTCGAAGAGCTCTCGGAGTCTATTTTACTTTTCTTCAATGCGCTCGGATCTTCATTTATTACATTGCGACGGCGTTTTGAAGCGCGTGTGAAGGGTCCCGTGTCATTTCCAGGCATGATGACATCAGGCCTGCGCTCTTCGTGATTTAAAAGCTCATGTATGTGCACTGAAAAAAAGGAAAACATCCATCATTCTCAACAAATATCAAACGTTAAGATCACGAAACATTTCACACATTGATTTCACAATGATTTTCTTTGACATGGTCACACTCAAACAATATTAAAGACATCAAGTTGTTCTTTACATTACGAACAGTGGGATGATTTGATGTAAATCACAAAAAGCAAAAGTCGCATATTTACAATCTAATATTGATTTTAGTTGGGGTTCAAAGGTGTCAGCGGGTGGTGAAGTGTAACTCACCCGGAGCCTCAGTATCTTCGTTCAATGTCGTGACTTCATCTTGTTGTTCTCCTGCTGTGTGTGTGCACAAAGAAACCTCTTCAGCGTCTGCCGTATCCATCTGCTCTCTGATAAAGTTCTCGTACTCAGGGTGTTTTCTGAAATCGTCACACTCCTTTTTCAAACGCGCTCTGTTAAGAACAAAACAGGGACTATTCACAGAGCTCAGTTACCAGGAAAACACAGAAGCATTGAGGCGGAAAAAACACCGAAACATGTAGAATGCAGTGAAGTGTAGCCGTCTCTGCGCATTACAGAGAAAAGCTCACCTCCCGGATCACTTCTTTGTTTTACAGCAATGCAGAAGTTTGGGAAAGCAGTGAAGGGTTGAAGTAAAGGGGAAATATACTGTATTATTGCACAGATTCAACATTTCCCAACTGTATTTAGATTATAAACACGTGTTCATGTTTCAAGAGCAATGGGCGATCGATCGTGTTGTCAAACATGAATATTTCCTGCAGGAACAGAGCAAGGACAAATAAATCAATTCATCTTTACCTATTCTTCTGAAAGGCCTTGACCAGTTTGGGTTCCCATGGCAACAGCTCATTCAGCAGCCTTATAAGTGTGATGTGTAACTCCTTCACAGTGGATCTCTTGTGTGGCCATCTTCCCTGAAACATCACAAACACACACACGGTTCATTAACTGACCTGAAGTTCAACACCTTCTGTTTCATCACTTCTGTCAAACTTATCTCATGTCTATGTAATACAATAAACATTTTTATATATGTAAAAACACAACACCCCACTAATAAAACCCTTTTTATTAAAGTGATCAAACTACTAATGTGTTCAGGGTATGATTATATAATATAACATTTCGATTTAATGCCTAAATGATGAATAATAACACTGAATATAGAACTGGTGCAGATAGGATAAGAGTCAGACATATACTGTCAGGTTATTCTGAGGGTGTGTGTGTGTGTGTTCCCTCTCTTACTAACAGATCTCTTTTTGGTGCTGTTAAGCTCATCTAGTTCATCTTCAGTTCGACTGATGAGACGTCTGAGATCATCCAGACTGGAGCACACCAACTGCACACAAACACACACAGTGATGTCACTCAACCCTTCTGGAATAACACAATCCTGCTGATTGTCTCATGAATGTCACCTGTAATGATGGTTCCAGCGGCAGCAGTGATGATCCTGTTCTTCTCTTCACAGACACAGTCTTACCGTCAAACACTTTCCCTGATCACACACACACATCAACCAACACTCAAAATAAGACACTGACACATCTTTAAACATTTGTGTCACAACCACACTGAAAAACTTCAGATGAATACAATAATCCAACTAGATGAATCCATGGTGGGATGCTGGGGGTCGTTGTCAGGGCGTTGCTAGGGTGTTCTAAGCAGATTGAATGTGAATGCTAAGATGTTAAATTGGTTGGCAGATGTTGCGCTATAAAGTATGCTGCTATGATATAAGAGATGCTGTGGCTGGTTGCTAAACGCGGTTCTGCTGTCGCAATGGTGAGAGTGACAGTCACAGATATCACTATTGCTAATCTCCTCAGAGTTAAATAGAAGGGTAAACTCACTCAGTTTGTGTTTTGTCGTTGTGTTGGCCGCTCTTTGCACACGTTTCTTCAATCTCTGATTCTTCATGTTCAGTTTTTTTGTGTTCGTCTTCCTCACGTTGAGCTCGCTCTTCTTCTTTCTCTTTGCACGTGTGGTCTCCGCCGTCTCATCCGTGGAATGGTCTCGTCTGTGCCGGTTGATTTCAGGCTGGACGTGGTTCCAGATGTGACAGTGAGAACAGTGGCGTGTTGATGCTTCAGAACATTCTGTACAGGGACGTTTCTCCTGAACGTGCTGGTGTGAAGTCAGAGCTGGAGATTTGCCTTCGTAACAGCGGTCTGAAGACTTGTTCGCTTCTTTTAAATCTTCTACCTGCGGATCTCCTCCAGAATCTTCTGTGTACTGTGACCGGACACTGGAGGAGCGTTTCTGTTCCTCTTCTTTGATGCCCCACACACACACCTCTGCGTTGTCGTTCTCCGCCTTCACACCATCTATAGATTGAAACTCATTCACCGCCTCCTTGACCTCTGACCCCTGTGATCTCGGCTCCTCCTCAGATCTCTTGACGTGGAACGACCGAAGAGGAAACTCCATCGGGACACAGGGACTCTGGCAGTAGATCCTCAAGTCCGCGCCGCAGAAGTGTGGAAAGTGAATGTAGGCGTTCTCCCTTCCGTCGTAGCCCAGGACGGACTCACGGCACTCGTGAATGGGCTGCCCCAGAACGGCATCCTGTACGTCTTTCTGTGTCTCGTACACGTGATCACAGAGTCCCTTGAGAAGCCATACGCGGCGGTTAAACGGAAGCAGGTGGAACGGCGTCTCCTCCAGCTGATTCGTCTCCCCGACGGCCCAGAAGAACTGATGGCACAGGCCGAGGTGCTCGGCTCGTGTGACCTGATCGTCAGCTCTGCCCACTGACTGATACCAGCCCTGAACTCTCTGACGTAGCTCCGCCTCCCACTTCCTGTACGGCAGCGCCGGGCGACGGTGGAGGGTTGATCTTTTGTGTGGAGGGCAGAGCAGAGAGGTCATGACCTTGGAGAGGAAAGAACTAGAGCGAGGCATCAGTAAGCAGCGCTCCAGCTCATAGAAAACAATCTCAGGAAGGTTTAGAGCCCTCTGAGCCAGACACAAGAAGTGACCGATGGCCGGCAGCTCCCACATGCTGTGGACTGACCACGGTTCTGCCAGAGACAGTAATGAACGCTCCCAGTCCTCCAGCACTTTAGCCGACTCCTCCTCTGCCTCTTTCCTCTCCAGCTCTCGCTGCCTACATGTCAAAGAGCAAAGACTAGACATGACCGGTGTGAAAGGAATGTGAGTTTTTAGACTAGACTTTTTAGACTTTAGATTACATTTTGACATGAGGAATAATAAAAAGGGAAACATGCACTCAAGAAATCAAGAGTTTTTGTATATTGAGACAATATTGAGGCAGGGTGGGTGATTGATCATGTGTACATTCTCAGCCAACGTTGTTTACATACCACTGCGCATCCCGTTCACGCAGACATCATATATCATCATCGATAATAACTAGATTAAAAATGAAAGTCCGATTTTTAATAAGCAGAGACGAAAAAACTTTTGGATCACGAAAGAGAAAATCAGTTCAGCTTTTAGGTCTGAAAGATAATATCATAGTTGCTTTCTTTTTCTTTTGGACAGGTATGCACATGCTTCCAGAAGAATTTTATGGATTTAGTTTGTAATCCGTTACGTGGATTTACGAAATACGTTCATGTGTTTGGAGGAGGCGTGGTTTTGGATGGCGAATCGCATAGAGGGTGGGATGATAATTTCAGTGCTAGCAGGCTAAAATTAGCACCTTTCCAAATCACCCACCTCACCTTTAAGTGGATCACAGTACTACATCATCTCACCTTTTCTCTTCTTTGGCTCGCTGGAGTTCTTCTAGTCTCAGTGCTTGAATCATAATGGACTCACTGCCGCCAACAGTAATGGCCGCGAGGTTTCGTGGGACGGAGCGGCGTCTGGATGACGTGCCTGCAGGGCCTTTTTCATCTTCTGTGCCAAAGCGTCCTCCAGATGTCACGGCAAGGGTGGTTTTCTCTCTCATTGTTCTAGTGAAGAATAAAAACATAAACATTATCCAAAACACCAGTACAAGTCAGAGGTGTCACAAGTGAAAGTCTGAATTGGTTTTGAGTATCGTATTGTCTACTTAATAAACAGAACTCCATAGTGCAGTTTGTTTTTATTGTTTATCGTGGAGTCGAAAAATCGTAATTTGGCTTTAGCTGTCTCTAAATGTTATCCTATATATAAACTTTATTTACCATCTCCTGAACACTGTTAAACAATGTTTAAATTGCTCTGGGTTAACGTTTCTAAAGACTATAGACCCCTTCAGAGGACAAAGATTTCCTGATTCAGTTTGTTAACACTACACAAACGTTTGAATCGGTTATAACCAATTAAAAAGACGTTTAACAAAAAAAGAATAAAAATGTATAGTACCAAGCAATGTAAGTCGCTTTGGATAAAAGTGTCTGCCAAATGCATAAATATACTTATGTTTGTAAGATTAAATGAAATATGAATTGAATACAAAATAAATTAACATGAAAGCAGAAGTGTTTCTGGTCCAGTGGTTTATAGCCCAGAATATATCCTGAGATCATATTAAAACTCATCAATGTGTAATACAGTTTACTATGTGTATATTATGGAAATGTGTGTATTGTATATTGTGTACAATACATTTGTTTTATTATTTATTGTATATTGTGCCAATGTATGTCAATTGTGTATATTGTTGTTTATGTTTATTGTACATTTTTCATATCTCGTTGCTTGTACTGCCATGGCACAGAGTCTTGTATTTAAGAATTGCACCAGCAGAATAACCTGTGTACATGTTGTGTGACAATAAAGAGAATTGATTTTTGATTTGAGATGATCTACCTGGACAGCAGGGTGAGTTTCTGCTCTAGAATGACCTCGAGTTTCTGGGCCTGTTTGGACATCCAGTGATGGACTCCATGACAGCGGTAACAGTTCTCTAACATCAGTCTGAAATCAGCCACAAACGCTGTGATGGATTCATAATCTCCATTCACAAACTTATCATCCATCTTTTTGAAACACATCTCGCCGTCAGAGGCCTGATCCCCGTGCGATCCGTGGCCGACAGGATGCCAAAACGGGGCCGCCGTAGCTTTGTGCTTTTCAGAAAGGAAGCTTTGAAAGATTCTGTAGGCCTGTTGGATTTCGGGCGTGAGACTGTCTTCATCTTCAACAGCGCTGGACGGTAAAGATATGCTGTCGTCTTCGGAGGTCGCCGTGATCCTGTCAGGATCCACTTCACTTCTTTTACAGTGTAACATGAAATTGTCCAACACCGATTGGTCAGACGAACCGTTACACAGTCGCTCTGACACCTCCAGACATTGGGACTCGGGTGTGAACGTGCAGGAAGTCAAGGTCAAACTGTGGTTCAGGTTCATGTCACGGGCAGCGTGTGACACGGATTCACATGTGTGTCCGCTCTTCATTCTCTGACTGTGATGCTGAGGGCCTCGCTCACCTGCACCTCAAGCATCATCTGTCAATCAATGTCAGTCTGTCGTCACATGACGTCATAGCTGATCCTGCTCGACACTGGTGTAATAAAACACATCCAAAGTTGAATTACAGTTACAGTTTAAATAAAGTTATTGCTTACAGTTTCACAAGTCTAAACCAAGTGCTCCTTTCAAATACATTATTGTTAAACTCTACTTAAATATTGACAAATAAACAAAAACAAAAACTATTTTAATGTGAATGTGAAACTCTGAATATATTTCGATGCAACTACAGCATTTTCAGCCACGATTTCTACTTAATTCGTGTTTCAATCGTTATTTGATGGTTTTATGAGCTTTCCTCACATTACCGGTGCGCTCAGCTGTGCTGTTGTAAGAAACATTCAACCAGCCGCACTAGGCCGCAGCGCCGTCGGCCTCGAGTTCGCTTTCACACCCGGGACAGGTCGCCTGAGACGGGCAGCCTCCGGTCTCCCTCTCGCAGACTTCTAAAGCTCATAGTTCCAAAAAAATCCCCAAAATAAACTCTTTAAATCCTAAGCGCTAGAGGAATAAAATATGCAAGTGTACCTGAAAGCCAACGAGGAAGAAAACGCGTTTAATAACGATGAAAGAGACATTCACAGTCAGCGACATTCACAGAGAATCACAGACACTGTGAGAGTGCGCGCGCGCGCCTGCCTCTGTGTAGCGTTACTAGCAAAGCATAATAACAAAGTGTTATAAAATAGTGTATTTAAGCATAAGTACTTTAAAGTTAACACATATGCATACGTTTATCTAAATTATTAAATAATAGTACATATTAATAAATAAAATAAAGGTTTATAACTGTATGAACAATGACAGCCCCCCCCCCCCCCATTATGTTTTTACATATGAATGGAAAATGCAGAGTAAAAAAAAACTAGTCTTTTTTTATTCTTTATTCCCTTTCTACGTTATTTGAGTTTTTGTATTTTGTATGTGTATGTTTTTGCACTAAGAAAATAATATAATTAATATAGCGTTTTAAAATGTAAATCAAGCGGAAGTATTGACCACCAGGTGTCAGTATGAGACTTCACGCGGCGTTTGACATCAAATTATCGCGATAGTTCGATATCTCAAACTGTCAATAAATCAAAATGTTTGCCATTAAAACTACAGCTTGTGCAAATATATGTTATAGTGTGTGATTCAGTCTTTATATTACTGATGTTACTACATATATATATAAATAGATATGTGACTTAAACACCTGTGTATTTTCACTGTTTACATAACACAGTCCGTGTGTACATGTGTACCAATGCGTTTCAAACACTTCATACATGTTTAGCATGTTGTTATACTGTGTTCAGATCGAATATTTTTGCTAAACTGGTTACTATTTCCTAAAAATCAGTTCATTATCACTTCATCTCATAATCTGTTGTAGTTTGATTTGATCCTTCCAAACAGAGAAAGACATTAATGTGAACATCATATAGACGCTAAAGTCAGAAGTCTCATCATGAATCCTGCCTTCACTTTCATCTGATAACTTTACACGTTAACTTTCTTTTATCCTCAAGAACGTGAAGTTAAACGTGTTATTATCTCCCGAGACACGAGAGAGCAACAAATGAGCCCAAACTCACTTAACTTCCCCGAACGCACACACCACACAATGTTACTGGAATCAAAATATTTAATAAGTACATAACAAGTATTATACCATGTATAAAATTTGTAATCACGATTGAAAGCGTTGTTCCTGCAGGACTGCAGATGAAATTTGCCACATTTAAAGAGCGATAACTGAACAATAATCTGAAAGAGAAACCAAGGAAAACACGCCATCAACCGTCGACAGTCTCCGGCTTGCAAACGGTCTTTTACAGTCTTCAGTATAAGTGCAGTAAAAACGCAACACGCCACAGTGAAGCCAAAGCAGAACAGCGAGAAAAGAGAGAGAGAGAACAGCCAAAAATCACACACCAGAAGAAAAGAAAGAAACAGAAAACGACACACGTCACAGTTTGCTATGGATACAACGGTATCATCTTTAAACATTTTACATTTGCATCTCCTGAAAAACAAAAGATAAAAGGACGTCACCACAAAGAAAGACGAACAAGCCGAGCAACAGACAACAGAAGAGAACAAACAGGAAGTGACTCCAGCCCGTCCATCCACACGCCCATCATCAGCTGAACACGTGACCACAGAAACACGTGGAGTTTTCCAGAGGTCACATGACTGATGCCAGGATCAAATATGAACCTTGAACATTTTTAAAGACTGATTTGACCTTCACATTGTCATTAGTGTAATGCAAACTGGATATATTATTTCAATTGCATTTATACACATTAAATAGTCAAACATAATAAACATTCAAATACAAATAAAATCTTCAGATGTGTTACAGTACTGATAATGTGAAGGAATGAATTCTGGGTTTATCATTTGGACTCTTTTCCAAACTCATATTTTGATGAAGATATTCTTTTTGTCACTGGTTGATGTGAAGGGCAGAATGTGCTTCTCAGAGATGAATCCTGATCTCCGTGTGGAAGTGATGAACGCTCCGTCGGGTTCTGGAAGTGTCTCTGATTTGCGTGAGGTGAGCTGTGGTTGACCAGAAGCGTATGGGCTGGTGTGGCGGTGGTTTTGGGGTCAGATGAAGTGCGTGTGAAAGCGTGGCTGTGAGCAGATTCATATGTCCGTATTATACCGGCTCACGCTCAAACTCATCGTCCTTTGCTGTAACCGGGGAAAAACTGATCCAGGAGCAGCTGTAGGGTTTTGTTGAGGGTCATGCTGTAATCTTTTCCCAGGTCGTGACGGCAGGCGGGGCAGGTGAACACCTCGGCTCGAAACGACCTCTGCAGACAGGTCTGGAGTCAGACACGAGACGTACAAACAGAGGCTGTTACTGACTGATCTGAGGACAGCTCTTCTAAAACAACACAAACTGACACTTTCATCTATAACTACTCAGAGTTTGACGTGAATATGTTTCTCCGCTCATGTTGTCATGAAAGGGTTTGATTGACAGGTGTCAGTGGTGTGTTCACCTTGCAGACGCTGTGAGAACACTCTGTGGTGATTGGCTGGTAGGCTAACTCCTGACAGCACACACACATGAACATCTGCTCCACCTTACGCAGGAAGTTCTGCACGACAACAGGAAGATGCATGTTGGTATCCATGGTAACTGGACTGTTCAGACAGCCTGATCCAGTGTTTGTGTGTACAGTCTGGGTGCATGCAGTGTGTTAGTGCAGTGTTTGAGCATGAGTGTTTTGTGTGTGTGTACAGTGTGTGCGCATGAGGGTGTTGTGTGTTTGCGTGCAGTGTGTTTGAGCATGAGTGTTTTGTGTGTGTGTACAGTGTGTGCGCATGAGGGTGTTGTGTGTTTGCGTGCAGTGTGTTTGAGCATGAGTGTTTTGTGTGTACGGTGTTCATGAGCGTGTTGTGTGTGCACACGCAGTGTGTTTGTGCAGTGTCTGAGTGTTTCTTAGTGTGGGTACATTTGTGCGGTGCACATGAGCGTGTTGTGTGTGTGCAGTGTTTGAGCGTTTTGTGAGTGTTAGTGTATGTACAGTGTGGGTGCATGTGTGTGTGTGCGCATGAGTGTGTTGTGTGTGCATGCGCAGTGTTTGAGCATAAGCCTCCTGTGTGTGTACAGTGTGTTTGCGTGCAGTGTGTTTGAGCATGAGTGTTTTGTGTGTGTGTGTACAATGTTCATGAGCGTGTTGTGTGTGCACACGCAGTGTGTTTGTGCAGTGTCTGAGTGTTTCTAAGTGTGGGTACATTTGTGCGGTGCACATGAGCGTGTTGTGTGTGTGCAGTGTTTGAGCGTTTTGTGAGTGTTAGTGTATGTACAGTGTGGGTGCATGTGTGTGTGTGCGCATGAGTGTGTTGTGTGTGCATGCGCAGTGTTTGAGCATAAGCCTCCTGTGTGTGTACAGTGTGTTTGCGTGCAGTGTGTTTGAGCATGAGTGTTTTGTGTGTGTGTGTACAATGTTCATGAGCGTGTTGTGTGTGCACACGCAGTGTGTTTGTGCAGTGTCTGAGTGTTTCTAAGTGTGGGTACATTTGTGCGGTGCACATGAGCGTGTTGTGTGTGTGCAGTGTTTGAGCGTTTTGTGAGTGTTAGTGTGTGTACAGTGTGGGTGCATGTGTGTGTGTGTGCACGCGCAGTGTGTTTGTGCAGTGTTTGAGCATAAGCCTCCTGTGTGTGTACAGTGTGTTTGTGTGCAGTGTGTTTGAGCATGAGTGTTTTGTGTGTGTGTGTACAGTGTGCATGAGCGTGTTGTGTGTGCACACGCAGTGTGTTTGTGCAGTGTCTGAGTGTTTCTAAGTGTGGGTACATTTGTGCGGTGCACATGAGCGTGTTGTGTGTGTGCAGTGTTTGAGCGTTTTGTGAGTGTTAGTGTGTGTACAGTGTGGGTGCATGTGTGTGTGTGTGCACGCGCAGTGTGTTTGTGCAGTGTTTGAGCATAAGCCTCCTGTGTGTGTACAGTGTGTTTGCGTGCAGTGTGTTTGAGCATGAGTGTTTTGTGTGTGTGTGTACAGTGTGCATGAGCGTGTTGTGTGTGCACACGCAGTGTGTTTGTGCAGTGTCTGAGTGTTTCTAAGTGTGGGTACATTTGTGCGGTGCACATGAGCGTGTTGTGTGTGTGCAGTGTTTGAGCGTTTTGTGAGTGTTAGTGTGTGTACAGTGTGGGTGCATGTGTGTGTGTGTGCACGCGCAGTGTGTTTGTGCAGTGTTTGAGCATAAGCCTCCTGTGTGTGTACAGTGTGGGTGCGTGCAGTGTGTTTGAGCATGAGTGTTTTGTGTGTGTGTGTGTGCGCATGAGTGTGTTGTGTGTGCACGCGCAGTGTGTTTGTGCAGTGTTTGAGCATAAGCCTCCTGTGTGTGTACAGTGTGGGTGCGTGCAGTGTGTTTGAGCATGAGTGTTTTGTGTGTGTGTGTGTGCGCATGAGTGTGTTGTGTGTGCACGCGCAGTGTGTTTGTGCAGTGTTTGAGCATAAGCCTCCTGTGTGTGTACAGTGTGGGTGCGTGCAGTGTGTTTGAGCATGAGTGTTTTGTGTGTTTGTGTGTGCGCATGAGTGTGTTGTGTGTGCACGCGCAGTGTGTTTGTGTAGTGTTTGAGCATAAGCCTCCTGTGTGTGTACAGTGTGGGTGCGTGCAGTGTTTGAGCGTTTTGTGTGTGTGTGTACCGGTCCCTCCACGAGGCAGTTCAGAGCTTCATCCCACAGTTTTCTGTTGGGTTCGTCCTCCTTTATGAGATCTTTCTGTTGCTCTGACAGAATAAACGCTTCCAACTCCTTCAAACGCTTCACCTGTGGCTCTACCTGCTCCTCACACACACCTGACACACACAAACACACGAGTAGAGATTCATTAAGCTGTCCTGCTGTCTCATTGCTCTGCACTTGTTTCATGTTTATGTAGCTTTGAAATGAAGTGTATTTAATCCTTCATGTAATGCGAATCCTTAAAGAAAAGGGAAAATGTGTGTTACACTCATGACAGCAATGTGTGTGTGTGTGTGTGTGTGTGTGTGTGTGTGTGTGTGTGTACCTGTCCGCGGTTCTTCTGCTGTGTGTGGACTGCTGTTACTCTGCACATCTTCATTATTCTTCACGTTCATCTCGGGCTTCTCCTCCTTATTCTGCTGAGAGCTCTTGGGTGCTCGTGCGGATCTCGGTCGACCTCTCTTTCTGCCCCGTGTGGACCCGCCCCCCCCTCTGACACTTACCTCTTTCTTCGTCTTATTGGCCATGGCCTCTAGATAACCCGGAGGATACTGAAGCACACACACACAGACATTATGGTCAATAAATGGACTGATGGAAAGCTTTAATGTTACTCTATGACATTTATATGAATCAATAGGGATTTTACAAAGCTGTTTTTATGGCAGTGTTGACGTCGGATTACAGCTGATGTTGTTACTTTAAAAGTACACGCGTGCGCGCACACACACACACACACACAGATGTGAACAGACTTCATACCTGTTTCAGGTGTGTGTGTCCTCACCTGGACTTTTAGGCCCAGTTTTTTACTTCTCTCCATTCCTTCGGGTGTCCAGGGCGCCGGTTCCACTTCATCACGTCTCAGCAGATATCTCCACACCAGAAAACCACACTTCCCGATCTCAGGCCAGTACTTCACCACCTATAACACAACACACAGTCAGAGACGGCTGCACACAAACGTAGAACTCCAGCGGCTTTACATGGCTCTCCTGGTTTCCATTGCAACTTGTCTCCTATCTCGGTTAACATTACATTTCCACAGCAACGGCCATTAAAAGTGAATATATGTTTCTGTGTTCTACATCAAATTTACTGCAAAACCACTTCACAGGTCCAGAAGCACTTCCTGTTTCAGTTTTTAACACTCACAAACATTTGAACAAAATCAAAATGTCAAATGAACATCTCCGTTACATATATGAAACAGGAAGTGCTTCTAGCTGAATGGGTTTTGTTGTACCTTATAAATGCCGTCGTATCGGTTTCCCTCCTCAGGTGCGTACTTGCTGATTCGTCGACCCTTCGAGCTGCGGATCACTCTCACTGGTTTACCCGCCCGCCAGTTACGAGACTCCGCCCCGTCTTTGTCATTCAGGGGTGCGTCACAGTTCAGCGCCAAAGCCCTGAGAGGTCACAGGTCATCCATTTATGTGAGATTTCTGAACACCTATCGGTTTCCATGACCATGAGGATGAGTGTCTGAGCACCTGTTCATGTGTGTGAGAGTCTGATCAAACGAGTGCTCTCCGATTCGTTTGTTTCCTGACAGGTCACGCCCACCGCTGCCCGTGTAGGTGAACTCATCCCCCCGGTCCTGAAACCGTGACATCAATCAGAACACCACATCATCCTCTTTAAGACATCTGCAGGACTTTCATTTAGACTCACAACTTCATCCTCAAATCCTCCGGCGAGCACCAGCGAGTACGAGCCGTCATTACTGCGACCGTGAATTCCTCCCACATGAGGCCTGTGAACACCCGCCTCACTCACCTGAGAGACAAACGCACGGTTTAACTCTGCCCCTCACAGTCACATGACCCCCACATCAACCACACACGCTCACTTGAACACGGAACTTCCATGTTGTTCCGACTGGAACGCCCGGAACCGGCCCGTAATGATTGGAGGGGACGATGGTGCATTCTTTAGTCCGGCCCACACATGCCATTCCCTAAAACACACAACACAACACACGCTCAATACTGCTGAAACTGTATGTGTGCGTGTGTGTGTGTGTGTGTGTAATCAAACCTTGCCCCAGTCTCTATGGCTCTCTGTAGTGGCAGAAGGCATCTTGGATTTCTTCTTACTGGTTTTGAGTTTCTCTCCGGCTTTCACAACCTCACTGCTGTCATTCTTACAGGTGGGACAATACCTGCACGCACACACAAACACACATAACACACAGGACTGCATGCTTTGACATTCATATTGCAGTTATTTTGACAAACATTATGTATGTTGTTGTGTGTGTGTGTGCATGCGTCTGTATGTTGTTTTTGTTTGTGCATGTGTCTGTATGTTGTTGCATGTTGTTGTTGTGTGTGTGTGTGTGTGTGTGTGTGTGTGTGTGTGTGTGTGCGTGTGTGTATATGTTGTTGTGTGTGCATGCGTCTGTATGTTGTTGTTGTGTGTGCATGTATTGTTGTGTAGGTGTGCATTGCATGCGTGTATGCATGGGTCTGTATGTTGTTGTTGTTGTGTGTGTGCATGCGTGCGTGCGTATTGTTGTGTATGTGTGCATTGCATGCGTGTGTATGTTGTTGTGTGTGTGTATGCGTCTGTATGTTTTTTTTTTTTGTGTGTGTGTGTGTGTGTGTGCCTGTGTCTGTCTGTATGTTGTTGTTGTGTATGTGTGTGTGTGTGTGTGCATTGTTGTGTATGTGTGCATTGCATGTGTGTGTGTGTTAGTGCATGCGTCTGTCTGTTGTTTTTGTGTGTGTTTGTGCATTGCATGCGTGTGTGTGTGTGTGTGTGTGTGTGTGTGTGTATGTTGTTTTTGTGTGTGTGTGCATGCGTGCGTGCATTGTTGTGTATGTGTGCATTGCATGCGTGTTTATGTTGTTGTTGTGTGTGTGTGTGTGTGTGTGTGTGTGTGTTTGTGTGTGTGTGTATGCATGTGTATGTTGGTGTGTGTTAGTGCAGGCGTCTGTACGTTGTTTTTGTGTGTGTGTGCATGTGTCTGTATGTTGTTGTTGTGTGTGTTTGTGTGTGCATGCGTGTGTATGTTGTGTGTGTGTGTGTGTGTGTGTGTGTGTGTGTGTGTGTGTGCATGCGTGCGTGCATTGTTGTGTATGTGTGCATTACATGCGTGTTTATGTTGTTGTGTGTGTGTGTGTGTGTGTGTGTGTGTGTGTGTGTATGCATGTGTATGTTGGTGTGTGTTAGTGCATGCGTCTGTACGTTGTTTTTGTGTGTGTTTGTGCATTGCGTGTGTGTGTGTGTGTGTATGTTGTGTGTGTGTGTGTGTGTACTCTCACCAGTCCTCATCCTCTGGTATGGAGGCCAGCGGTGGGTTCAGGCAGTAAATGTGAAAGGCCATGTTACACTCATCACACAGTAACTGCATGTGAGCGTCTTGTTTACCTCCACACACACAACACGAACAGAAGCGACACTCAACTTCTGGATCCGCCTTACAGTGTTTACACTCTGGACCGCTCTTACCTGACACACACACACACACACACAGTTTTACACATTTATAGAAAATCTACATACTGTACAGTGTTTGTGTGTTTAAGAGAGAGTGTGTGTGTGTGTTGTGGAGGGTGTACGTTTGAACGGGCCGTCAGCTGCACTCAGCGCTGGTGCTCCAGGTTTCTCTATCCTGTAAATCTCGTCCAGAAACCCAAGCTTACAATCACCGATCACATCCCCCGGGCCTCTGTAACACAACCAATCACAGCTGGCGGTTATAATGACATCATAACACACACGCACCTCACAACGGCACAGGTGTGTGTGAATGAGCGTTTACCCCAGCAGGATCTTGATGTGGATCTCTTTATTGGTCCGTGAGATGGAGTTCAGGGCCGTGATCTCAGCGTCGTACCAGAATCCTCTCTCCTCCGGCAGCTCCAGATTATAATTCACCATCACCACATCACCCACCTGCAGCTGATCGAACCTGAGCAGAGTTCTGGCCCGGGGCCGCACGTCACCACCGCTCATCTCAACAACACCGTTCTCAGGGTAACTACACAAACAAACAAACAAACGATCAATGATATTAAGACTCGTTTTGCATTCATGAAGTGTAAACAAACTTTAAAATGACAACACGTCAATCCTTTAAAATCTAGGTATGAATGTATGATATGCGGTCATGAGAAACCAATAACAGAATTATCAGCACATCATTATGATAACATTTAGCACTTGTTTCAATTTCATACAAAAATAATCTTACAATAAAAATGCTTTTCTCACACAAAATTGTTTTAAGAAATTGGACTAAATGATGAGAATTAAAATCTTTACGTAAAGAAAATGTTGCAACTAATACTGTAGATGATTGAGAAAAGCTTATTAAAATCACAGTCATGTCTAACACCACATGAGCCCACCAGAGGTGTTTGAACTCTGCTTATAAAATTCAAACCAAATTCTTTAAAGTCGGCATGGGATTAAAAATAATCATTCTAATTGTTCAATACAGTGGTGAAGTATTTATTATAAATGATTTATCAAGTCCTGCCCTACATTTGTTTCTACATTTCATTTCAGAAGTAGTTTCACTTGGGTATACACCACGATGCAGTAAAAAGGCGGAAATCACTACTTCCCTTTCATGCCGACTTTAAAGCACGTGGGTTTTTATTCTCTGTAAATATGACATGAAACGCATCATCACCAGCAGAGACCAACCCGATCCATTGATCTCAATCTTAAATCAAGAACCAAACACTGACCGATTCTCATTCACAGCAGATAATCACATCTATTACTGTGCTCATCTACACACACAGTTTCATATTTTATTTATGTCCGCTTAAAGGAAAGAGTTTACAGGGACATCAATATGATAGATACAATCCTGGACCAGTGGTATACAACAAATCAACACAATAAATTGACTACTCAGTTGTTAGGGATATAAATAACAGCGTCTCCGCTATATACCGCGGCCGCCAATAATCACAGACAGAGCACAACACTTTGCTAAGCGCTTGGCCCTTGTTTTAGACATTCCAAGATGTTAAAGTCCTCTTACAACCAACCTGCAGTATGTACATGTTCCAAGCTGCCGCATATAAAACAAGCAATCCACCCGATAACCGACTCTGCAGTGATGCTCAGAAGAGGTTTGTATTTAATGACTGTAGTCATGTGGCTTCTTCCAAACTACAGTCAAACCTCTTTACACTCCTCATAAAGACACACACATACTCGTACACACACACACACGGTGATGGTGGTAATGGTTTATGGTGGTGTTTTTCAGCAGATGTCTCACAGATTTGCAGCGCTGGAGTTTAAAGAGAGAAAATGAGACATGATTGAGATTGCGATTCTTCCTGCGGGGAGATGTTTCACACAAACACATCTCTCTGTTCCCGCACCCTTAAAATGGCGTCTGCAACAGACATCTGAATTAAAGCTCCATTCACGCTTCACATTACAGCCGCAGAGTCTCAAACGCTCAGAAGATTGTGAGGATTTCACTACACTACAGCTTCAGTGAGAATAATATCAGCTCAGTGCTTCTTTAAACGTGTCATATTTCATGTTCTACTACACAGCCGTCCGGTTCAAATCTGAACCAAAAACTGATGGATGAGCTGAAAATCAGCCAAAATATTAATAACAGACAGACAGTGAGACAAACTGACAGAGAGTCAAACAGGTGGAGAGTCAGAAAGGTGGAGAGACAGACAGACAGACACACAGAGACACAGACAGAAAGGTGGAGAGACAGTCAGAATGACAGTGATACAGATAGACAGACAGAGAGTGAGACAGTCAGGAAGTGGAGAGACAGTCAGACAGACAGACAGTTGGAGAGACAGTCAGACAGACAAGTGGAGAGACAGACAGGCTGAGAGACATTCAGACGGCGAGTGAAGCAGACAGACAGGTGGAGAGACAGTCAGACAGACAGACAAAAAGAGAGTGAGACAGACAGACAAAAAGACAGTGAGTCAGACAGGCGTACAGAGAGTGAGACAAACAGACAGAGACTGAGACAGACAGACAGAGAGTGAAATAGACAGAAAGGTGGAGAGACAGACAGATAGAGTGAGACTCATTAATATTTAATGTCTCCTGGTGGTTTATTTATCATATTTTGCATGAAGTGAATGCTTGTGTGTAAAGATGCGTCTTTAATCTAGATTTAAATTGGGCGAGTGTGTCTGATCCTCTAATAATATCAGGAAGGTTATTCCAGAGTTTAGGTGCTACGTCTGAGAAAGCTCGACCCTCTTTGGTGGATTTAGTTATTCTAGGTTTACATTTACATTTATTCATTTAGCAGACGCTTTTATCCAAAGCGACTTACAAAGATTACGGGGAGCAATAAGTGATATGTCATAAAAGAGCCAGTGGGGTCAGCTGTGGCCTAATGGTTGGAGAGTTGGGCTTGTGATCAGAAGGTTCTAATCTCAGTGTCAGCAGGTCATGACTGAAGGGCCCTTGAGCAAGACACCTTACCCTGATTGATCTGCAGTAATGTAACACTGTAAAAAACTACCTGTAAGTCGCTTTGGATAAAAGCGTCTGCCAAATGAATAAATGTAAATGCAGTGGAGAGAGATGAAAAGGGGTGTCCCATGGGCTGTTGGAAGATGAGGCGTGCTGCTGCGTTTTGAAGCAGCTCAAGTGGTTTGATAGCCTTTGCAGAAAGACCAGCAAGCAGAGCATTGCAGTAGTCAAACCTTGAGATGACGAGGCCCTGGACAAGGAGTTGTGCCGCATGTTCAGTGAGGTAGGGTCTAACCATGCGAATGTTAAATAAGGCATATCGACATGATCACGTTGTCTTTGCAATGTGATCATTGAAGGACAGCTGTTCATCAAATATGATTCCGAGGTTCCTGGCTGATTCGGAGGGAGTGATAGTGGAATTGCCAAGCTGGATGGTGAGATCGTGTTGTACTGTGGGGTGTGCCGGAAACACAAGTAGTTCTGTCTTGGCCAGGTTCTGTCTTCTAGGTGTTATCAAAAGTCCTGAGTTTTGAGATGTTAGAGAGCGTGATGGGTTGTAGTGTGATAGAAGCTCTGTTAGGTAGATAGGGGCTAAACCCTTTAAGGCTTTATAAGTGATGTGTTTCTCTTTAAAGAGTGCAAGTGGTGCTATTGTACCACGGTGCTATGTTTTTCTCATTAATCTTTTTTCACTTCATAGGTGCGACAGCTGCTAATGTATTAGATAAAATAGTGCCCAATTTGCTGGTCATGTCATCGAGCAATTCTGTATTTATTGGTATGGGTTATTAAAGGCAAGGTCTTTGCGAAACTATCTAACCCTGTGGATAACCAGTTAAGCGGTTGATTCCTGCAGTGCGCAGTATACATGTTATAAGATAGTGATCGGTGACATCGTCGCTTTGAGGTATAATATCTATATTGGTTAGATTGGCTCTGTGAGATATAATCTAGTCTTGTGTATGATTAAATCGATGAGTGGGTCTATTGATGAGTGTGTTACTCCAAAAGAGTGTAGCAACTGTGTTAACGCCGCCTTATGCATCGTTAGCCCTTTCTATGTGGATATAAAAATCTCAGATGATCAGTACTTTATCAACGTTAACCAATAGGTCCGATAAGAAGTCCGCAAACTCTTTCAGAAAATTAGGGTAGGGACCAGGGGTCTTCACACAGTAGCCAATGTTAAAGAAAGCAATGTTTTTTACTTTTGTTTAGAACAACGCAAGCACTTCAAATGATTACATTTATGTTCTGTTCTCTGAGTTACGGTAAGAAAGTCTCTAAAGATAGACCAACAGACAGACAGGTGGAGAGTGAGACAGACAGACGGAGAGACTGACAGACAGAGCGAGACAGACACAGAGACAGACAGCACAGAATATAAACACAGACTGTCATAGGTCTGATTAATGGAGTTACTTTAGGCTTCAAATTAAACACACTCAATAGAACAAGAGTATGAATTTAAAACTAAGCGATTAAAACACACACACAGTCTGAAATATCATTTGCAGCGAACACAACTGTTCTCAGATCAGCAGGAATACAGTCACTAAGTGAATGTATCCACTTTCCCAGCATGCACTGCAGTATGCTTTGTTTTTGGATATGATGCAGCAGCTCGTGTGAGACATGAATGTAGATGAGAGCATAATATCACCCCTCCATATCACGATATCATCTCATGTTCATTAACATTTCATTAAATTCTTATTATCATTACAACAGACATCAGACTGTCAACACATTCAACCGCTTCACTTCAGCACACAGCTGAAATCACAGAATACATACCATTTAGAAGAACACGCTGATGTAATCATAGCAACAACACCAATCAGAACACAGAGAGCGTAAAATAATCCGGTGACTCACGTATGACGACGACTGATAGAAATCCACAAAAGAGAAAATAAAGGGACTTTCTTCCCATGATGCACTTACTCTTCATATTTAATGTGGTACCCGACGTCCTCACTGGAGTTTGTGGAAACAGTTTTTGACGTCGACGGTTCACTGATGTCCGAGTTTAATTGTTTCTCTGATGTGCCGTTACTGTCCGTTGAGGAGAGCGTTTCCTCACAATCCAGTTTTCCGTTAGTCTGTTTTCGGGGTCGGCCCACCCTGGCAGCGGGGGGCGCTGTTTCAGCCTTGCCATTCCGTCCTTTAGTGGCAGGAGAAACCTTTTCAATGACGCCCTCAAACCAGGCACCGATACTGATGTCCCTGCAGTCCACTAACTCATTTATCTGAACAGATGACAGAAAAAAACGAATCAATAGATCTAAATATTCATATTTGACCAGATATAATTATATAGTGTGTATTTGATTTACTAAAGAAAGGGTTAATCAGAAACAGAAACTGCTGTTGAATCCATTCAAAAACGCAAGTATAAAACGATAAAAACAAAGCACTAAATGATCGCAGAAGGAATAACGTTGAATGTTTTTTTGTTTTGTTCGTACTTTGTAGTGTCCGATGCCGGGATGAATGAGGAGCGTCTGGCTGGATGTGGAGGGCTGGCTGTCTGATGATGGACTGCGGGATTTACAGCCGTTTCTGTTGCTGTTGGAAACGGTTGCTGGAGAAACGGCTGTTGTGGTGGGTGTGGCTGGGGATGGGGTCGATGCCGAGGTGGGCGGGGTTGTTATGCAGGCCACACCCTCTCCGTTGTTCAGGACGGGGCTGTCTGGAGGGTCGGTCTGTGAGCGAATGAGGAGCTGGACGATGTCGTTAAGGCCGACGTTATAATCGAACAGCGTCTGACCGTCTTCCATCTGTAAACACAAAGAGTTTTGATTTTCGTCAGAAATACTCTAGATTTGTGGAACATGACGTCTAAAAATGTGATTTTCACGCTTTGAGAGGTTGTTATATGGGTTTAATGTCACGACTGGCCAATCAGAATCAAGCATTCCAACGAGCCGTGTAATAAGATGTAATCCTTTATTTTCTCCGTTTCATGTGCAAAACGTACGAGACGAACTCAAAACAGCAGAGCTGCGCTTTTAACTGAGAGGAGACCGAAGAGCCGCAATCACAAGAGCGACGCCATTTTGTGCTGCTGATCCCCCCACACACACACACACACACACACACACACACCTCCAGACAAACTATAGTGATGATGATGGTTACAGTGTAACTGTGTGTAGATGTTGCTATAGCAACCAATGAATAATATCCATTCCACATGAACACACAATCTCAATGTCACAAATGTACACACAAACGCTCTCATACAGATGATGTCTGTCCTGAACATGTGTGTGATTAGCATGAGAATCTGAGGTGTGTGCGAGATGTTTCTTCTCTCTCTCGAACACTCGCACTTTATTATGCGTGATGGAGAAAAATGAGAAGATCCACGTCTCTGTGAGCAAAAGACGGAGGAATAGAGTGAATTGGTGAATCAGTTAGTGTTAAAGCTCATCTTAATAAAAGCCTCAGTCACAGTCACACAGCTCTGAAGAGAGAAACCGAACGCTCGGATAAAAACACCACCGCCGTCTCCGTCCGCCATATTTATCTGCTCTTCAACACAACGCATCCAGAGCATTAAACTCAAAGTAATTCTCTCAATACTGTGATAAATTATCATAATACATTTCATTTATGTTGGTTTTTAAAAAAACATTGTGTAATAATTTACAAATCACAGCAAGAGCAGACAAGACACAATATCAGAAAAACCAGACACTCATTTCGAATCGGCGTGGAACAGTCTAAGATTTTGGCAGTATAATAACCTTAATATAAAAATACAGCGGTTTCATGGTATTACAGTATTGCTATTACATCACACTATAATGTATTATTTCCAAATGTCTGCGTATACAAAAACATATGTTTAACTGAACACAATACATTTCATTTTAAACCAACATATGGAACATATGTGTTGGGTAAAATAAAGCCTTAAATTTACATTTATTCATTTGGCAGACGCTTTTATCCAAAGAGACGTACAGGTAGTTTATTTACAGTGTCACATTACTGCAGAGCAATCAGGGGTAAGGTGTCTTGATCAAGGGCCTTTCAGTCATGACCTGCTGGCACTGAGATTAGAACCTTCTGATCACAGCTAACAATATACTTGTCATATATTAGACATAAAGACAGCAGATGGAAAATAGCTTTTGCTAACTCTGCTACAGAACATCTTTTTTTGTAAGATTCATGTATTTTGTAACTAAAGAACCGAACAGAATTGTGTGAGAAATGAGTCAAAAAACAACACACACTCATTCATGACCGCATGTGTATTTAAAGAGGCTTGTCAATGTGTGTTCATTTACACTTCAGATTGTGGGACGAGTTACACACATTAGATAAAAACAACACAAATCCAAGATATTTAGATGAGTTATATAAGCATGTGTGTGTGTAATCATTTACAGAATTGAGTCACATAATGTGTGTGTGTGTGTGTTTGTTGAACACAGTGACGCACAAGCTTTAAACTCACTCACACACACACACAGGCAAAACAACAACACTCTTCCGTGAAAGCACACACGTCTCACGCAGACGGACAAACCACAAACTGTTGTTGAACTTTCATTAAATGTACGACGGGCTGGAATGATCTGGAACTATCAGCGGACGATTTGCTCCATTTTGAGTTGGACTCTGGCGTAAGGCCACAGCTCCTGATCGACGCCATTTCCAGCGAGATGTGAGCAGGGCATGATGGTCCTCAGACATTACACACACACTTGATTCCGGGCTAGAAAATGTGTGTGTGGTTTTATGTGCATTTAACACTCAAACCAAGTTTTGGTTGTGTGTGTTTCCCCCTGCAACAAAGACGGAAAATCAAACTAGCCAAGCAGAGGAATGTACGCCACTGCAGAGACCCGCATGGAATTCTGGGATATTGAGGAGGAGACGCCCCACTCCCCTCCCCCACCGCCTGACGGCACAGGAACGAGGAAAGAAAGTGGAAATAGGTCAAATTTAACCCCACGTCAGACACAAACACATCAGTTTACCACACTGTTTACTGACAATACCACAGTAAAATAACATCAGTGCTCTGTGATTGGTTGAAATGAAACAAATTAAGGTTTAGGGTGTTTGTGTGGCCCGAGACGCTGGCGGATCAACACTGACCGTTCCTCCAATGCACTGAAAAAACACTCACACTTTACAACATCTAAACACAAAAAAACATCATTTATTCTTTAGCCAAACCACAACACACACAATAAACAACACTTTCTAACATCAGTTTCTCGATTATTTTGAAGACTTTACAATCTCTGTTATCTCAATGTGGGCTTCAGCACATAGCAACACTACACATCTCATTCACATTTATGCATTTGACAGATGCTTTTATCCAAAGCGACTAACATTGTGTTATCCTTTACATTTATTTGTTTCTAAGTATGTGCAATCCAACCCATGATGACCTTGTGTTGTTAATGTCTGATCTAACCACTGAGCTACAGGAAACGCAATGACAACTCTACTTTATAAAGCAACCAAAACATACAACACATATAAAGTCTGCATGTCACCGTCATGAAACAACTGACTTACATTCATACCCATAATTATTCATTTAGATCATTATTAACAACACAAATTAAACATGTGAAGATTCACTCACTGAGAGAACATTGCAAACATTTACTGTAAATGACACAAAAATAATAATCCACAGAGAAAGACAGACAGAACAAAAGAGACAGAAAGCAAAAGAGAGAGAGACGATTTTGAAAGACAGACAGTTCTTGTGTGTGTGTGTGTGTGTGTGTGTGAGTGTGTGTGTGAATTCCTCACAGCTCTGTTGATAAACTCACACTCATATCTCGCTCACAGCGACACGCTCAAACACACACACACACACTCGCACAAGTCGACACGTCTTTGATGTTTTCAGTGGTGTTGTATTGGAGTGAAATGTCTCGTCTCCCCTCACACACGAAACACAGATGAGACGAGATGTTAAAGGCCGATGTGGGCAGTAAGTCATCACGAGGAACGGCTGCAGATTTAAACAGACGCTTCCTCCGAGCTGCAGGCCCGGCCACGCAAAACCAGACACAACGCTGCTCAAGATGGCCGCCGACAAGCAGAACGACCGTCTGAAAAACACGCCAGCGAACCTCTGCACGCCTCACCGACAACATCACTACAGCACTCTCACAAACACACAAACCTTTTGTTACATATCACTGCTCAACATATCATTACACAACTGATAAATAACCCACCGTGTGTGTGTGTGTTTGTGTGATCTGTTGAGATTATGCGTCACACTTTGGTTTGTGGTTCTCGTGTGGCGTTCAGGAACCCAGAGGATCCTCGAGCTCATTCTGACCACACAAACATCACAACAAATGAAATGTGATCATGAACTCAAGAGTCCAGATACACACACACACACACAGTCAACAAACCAAAACCAAAACCACACCAGTAACCAGAGAGCAACAAACAACTGTGAAGATCCCTACATAGACAGCATGATAAAACATCCTGAAGCATTGAACTAAAGGTCTGATTTCATTGCAAACAACATTACACACACAATCCCAGAATGCACTACAACACACACAAGAGAAACTATAAACATGATATTAATGTGGAGTTTATCAGTATTAATGTAAGCGTGTGTCCTGTGTGTTTATGGCCTTTGGACGACAGCTGTCTATGTAGAAAGATGAAGGTTAGATTACTCTTTACAAACTTTACAAACATTAACCACAATACAAACAACGACAAAAATGTTGGTTCCTACAGTTAAACCACGAAAAAAAACATGATTTGTTGTTTTGCTACAGTACCCACACCTTAAAGGTCTCCGAGTTTAACCTGTTAGCGCACTTTATGATAACGCCGAGGTTAATCTGTGAGAGGTCAAGGGTTCTGCTGTATGTTTTCAATGTTATTACCCATTACAGATGTTTGAATTAATGTTTCCTTTTATTCTGACACTAAAGTTTTGTGAGTTTCATGTGAAATGGCACATGATGTTCATTTCTGGGTGAGTTCACTTTAAAGGCCGTTGCACATTGAGTCTGCCTCCATAACACATTCAGACTGGGTTTGATTTTCTGCGTTTTGAGTCAATGGAGGATGAGAACTGTTTGCTTGCTGACATTCTTAGAAATATCTCCCTCTGTGTTCATCAGACCAAAGACATTTAAACAGGTTTGGAACAAATGATTTTTGGGTTAACTGTCCCTTTAACGATTAAATTAAACAAACACAAAAATCATCTTCACATTTTTTAATGAATGCAGCACAAAAAAATAAACAACATGTATTGCAAAATATTTTTGTAATAATTTTCAAAGCCCTCACAAAAAAAACAATGCTTATAACAATCAGAATTATTTAATAGAATATTAATCATGAGGATGAAAGTGACATCCAGACAATCACAAACGTCACTTTATATGAATGACTGTCAATCACAACACACACACACACACACATATGTGAACTGCTGTGGTCAGTCAGGTGTGTCCACTGCTGGACTGACCCTGGATCAGATACTACACGTGTCTATTCTATTACAGCTGTCAAACACTCACTGTAATAAACACACCGACAGACAGAGCACATGTCTACGCGCGCGCACGTGTTGAAGTTTACACGTGTGTCCGTGTTTGATGTACACATGTATCTATACATAACGTTATATTGTCCCGTGGGCGTGCGGGTAATCTCTGCACGTGGAAATCTCAAAACACACACAAACATTATTTACACGCGGACAAGAGCAGCTGAAGAAACACCACGAAAGCGCAAAACAAGCTGAATTACACGCCTGCTCGTGTCAAACATTCTGTATAATGTTACAGAATGACCTTCCGGTCCATTTTAACATCAACTGTCAATCCAGTTCTGCCATGGCAACGCTTTAACTACATCCAAGCGCGCGCGCGCACGCACACACACACACAGACGTTTTCTGGCTGAATCCGGATCGGCTCCGGACTGTTGCGCAATGGGAACAGGAAACGGATCGCGGTGCTCGTACCTGTTTTCCTCGGTAGAAGAGTCTCTGCTGCTCGGGCTTCACGTTAAAGATCTCATTGATCTTCACGCGCAGCGACTCGATCTTCGTGAGCCGCGACAGATCATCGACGGTTCGAGTCTCTTTCCCGTCGATCGTCCGGATCTGGATCCACATCGCGCCGTCCGACAGCCGTGAAAACCAGCGCGTGAGCGGAAAACTGAGCGCGCGCGTGCGTGAGCGAGCGAGCGAGCGTGTGTTTGTGTGTCGGGGGCTTGTGCGCGCGCTCGTGGATCTGCGGGGAAAGCGCGCGTCTAGCCAACGATTGTCACGCGAAGTCTCGCGATGAGTAGACTTATGAATAGACACGAGAAAGGAAAATAGGTTTTAAAGAGACAGACACGCGCTGCTGGAATGAATTAAAACACATTTACATTTAGTCATTTAGCAGACGCGTTTATCCAAAGATGAGGAAACATTGGAAGCAATTATAACAACATAATACATAAAACATAAAAACACAACGAGACATAATAACGTGACAATGATGTGTCGATGTACACTTTCAATCCTGCAGGATCATCAGAAATACAAGTAATAAAATGATCATTTAATTAGTACATATTCATTTATATATATGAAGAGTTTGCCCCAAAATTAAATGAAAACTTTTTATTGTGTTAGTTAGCTGTATTTGTATTTGTTATGGCTTAAATCTAAACAAACTAACAGCAGATGCAATTGATATTAACTGGAACTTTCAATGTCCACTGTTCAATTTTTCAGTCCTTATTGCATAACATGCTGTTCCCTAGCAATGTGACTAGAGAAGCCTTTGGAGGCCGTGCATTACAGAAACTACACCTTGTGAAGGGTGCTGTGACAAAACATTACTACCTGAATAACCTCATTAATCCAGTCATTGTGCCTCTGCATGAGCAACACAGGTCATGACCCTCACTGACCTCAGGGCATCTCTTCAAGGGTCATCAAGAGAGGAATGCCATGTCAGTTTGAGGGCTCTCACGTGCAGCACCAGACGGCGTTGTCAAGCTTTATATTGATGCTCAAGGACTTTGACATGTTTTGTTGTGGTATGTTCTCTAATATTCCTAACTGTTTGTGAGTAGAGTATGTTATAAAACCCCTCATTATGTTTGACCTGCACTTACATGGGGTGTTGTGAGCGTTGTTATTGCGACATCTTGTGGACAAATTCACTACTGACGTCACAGAACACCGACTAAAAACCAAACATACACTCTTTACATTTTACACAAGTTTGGCTGGGCAGAATTCTTCACCATACTTTCATTTTCACGGTTTCATCTTGCACACGTGTTTGTCATTCATATAATCTGGACTGGAGCAGGTGAACAATTCTCATGAAGCAGAATTATCTGGATGTTTGACAGTCTTTCATTAAAACTAGACACATTTTTCTCTGATTATTTCAAGCGCATATTAAGTAAAATACATAGAATATATTACAGATACAGCACACAATCATTTTGAGAGATTTAATGAAGACCAGATCTTCTAACAATCTCAAACTGAAACTTAAATCTAAAGTGGTATAAATCTATAATGCACAGACTTATTCTTGTATACAAGTGTATATCTGAAATCTTAATTTCAAGTTAAAGTTGTCAATGTATTCCTGAGGTGAGTTTAAATAAAAAACGTTTAGATCGTTGTTTTTAAATGATGGTTTTATTATCACAGAAGCAGTATATGTACCACTAAAGAGGTTTTCAAAAACAAAGTGAAAAATAAACATGAAGACTCGAGCACAGACAAAAGCTTCAGATATACAAAATAATGACAGCGAGAGGTAAACAAGCTTTAAATGTGTCGCTTTCCATTTCCCATTAAACTCTGTACCAGTCAGGTTATCAAACAGACTGTTCTTTAACCAAATCCCACACATTTAGCCCAATCCACTCCAAAACTATTGTTGTGTAGTTCCAGACAGCTGAAGAACTAGAAACTACATTCCGAGGTAAAAAAATTCAAACTGACCATAACTGATGAACAAACAATAGCCTGCAATACCCCTCAAAACCTACCGGACATCATAAACAAACATTTTATTTGAATGTGAACATTAAAACTCAAGATCCAATCAAAACGAAAATGAGCTTACGTACCCAAACGGATATACAAAGACCTGTTTTGAACATTTCAGAAACTGAAACATTTTATAAACAAAAATACAAACACAAGCATTAACAGAAAATATTCATATCAGCAATCTCCTGGAAACAGATTTTCTTCATGAACACAGAACACGGGGTGGGGGGGGCCGAGTAAACGTTGAGTTAAACAGACCCAAAACTATCAATGTGAACACAGACCTCCAGATGTGACAAAATCACTTGCGTTTCTTACAAATTCCAGAAGCGCTGTGGGACAGAAATCGAATGATGTGAAAATGAGAGAAGTCGTTGAGCAGAAGGAATGAAAGAGAGCTTGGGAGGATGAGGAGAATCTAATCTTCGTCTGAGGAATCCCTGTCAAAGTTGTAGGCCATAAACAGAACGTCTGGTCGAGCGGGGACCAGCGCCTGACCCGGTTTCACAATCTCAAAGCCCAAAAAGCTGAACGCACGCACCAGTTTCACTGTGAACACAAGCAAAGTTTAACGCTTTAGAATGGTGTGCAAAAAGAAAAAACAGACTTTTACAAAACTGTGAACTGAACTCACCGCGGTCTTCTCGGTTCTTATAGAAACAGACATATACGCTGCCAACTTTCAGATGTTCTTCAGCAAACTCCAGAAGCGAGATGAAGCTAAAAAACAATCCAAATAATAAAGATTTGGTATGACATAAAAATATCACTGATAATACAGTACTGCTCCCTATGACCTCTGACCCACACATGACCCCTCACCTCTCCTTGCTGCCCTCTGGGAATGAGTCACAAGGAATCTCCACAAACAGGCCTTCCCCTCTCAGTACCGCCTCCCATTGGATGTGCCGGGAAATGGTGGGCTGGCTCCTGAAGTGAAGTATCCGGGGGCGACCGGGCCCAGCGGGCTCTTCTGTCACAGTCAACTTCCTGTCCTACAATGACAAACAAATACAAGTGTATACGAGTCAGAGAAACAGTCTGTCTGTCATTCAAACACAAGTTTACAGGACCTAGTGGTTTACATGTGAATCAAGAACATATTTCCCATTTTAATACATAAATGGAAAAAATGACATCAGGCATATTCTGTGATACACTGTGTGCGTGAACTTACTGAGTACAGCTGTTGAGCTGTAGATGTGTGATCCCGTGCTCCATTCCCTCGCCCACCTGGGATCTTCAGAGGTGGGTGAGGGGCATCAGGAGCACCACAGAGGCCCTGGACCAGCGGTACTACTGCAACACAAAGACAGACTGCAAAAACACACACACTTCACATAAGTCATGGACAACTTTAGAGATGCAATAACATATTTTGAGCAATTTGATATAAAGACATTTAATGTTGGTGTTTATCAAATAGAATGTGAGCAATACAGAGTTCACATTAAAACACTGCAGTGTGTAGGCATGTTACTACAGTACAGAATATTACAGTAAGCACAACAATACTGCAGCGTCCCAATCCGCCTTAAATATTATTCAGAAGTAGAATGAGATGTTCCCAATCGTAGTATGTTGAAAATAGTCTTCCAAAGATTCCCGTATCCGGTGGATAACGGAAGTACAGAATGATGCATACTTTAACAGCTGATATTACCCACAACCTACCGCGAGTTTAATAAAATAAAAAATAACTGCTGCGTCACTAAATAAATATAACTGTAGAGTTAACATTACATATGAAACAATGAATGAATAAATAATTTAATAAAAACAAGAGCTTTATTTTGATGTGTGTGACAGTTAATGGCCACAATGTTGTCCAGGCAACAACGGTCACTTCCGTTTCCTGTCAAGTGTGTCCCAGTGCGTGTAATTTTGTTTTGCTACACACTAAAATGTATCTACCTTTCCATTACAAAAACAGTAAACACTTATAGTACAAGTAGGTGAATTAGGACGCAGTATACGTTTCAGGTGGCAGACGACGCACTTGCGTAAAAATACCGGCTGCGTCACAACCGCACGCGTCACGAATCACTTAAACGTCATCACAGTGTAATAAAAAACTGAAGTAGAAATGAAACGGATCCAATTTTACTGATGACACGTGATGAAGAATCAAGATTATGCGACACGTCCGCGCGATCCGAACCTGAAGCTCGAGCGATGACACGGGTGGGTGAAACAGAGCCACTGTGACGTACGTGTGAAGATCGAGGCCTTCGACGTGAAAACTAACGCGAGATGAAAACAGCTCAAATATCGCATCAAAACATGTCGTCCTTCATTCCAGTGTAAAAATATCGTCATCTCGTGTGATCCCTCGTGAGTTTAATCACGTGTGTGTGTGGATTTAACATCGAGCAGGCCCACAGGTGTGAAGATGATGAGCACTTCAGTTCATTCTACATCCGTTACGTGACACAATGAATCGATACAACTGTCTGGATATTTAAAAACTCACAATAGTGTTTCTATGTTTAAATGGACAAAAACAAGTGTCAGAAACGCGTGAAGTGACTGAAAAAACAACTGCTAGCATTAGCGTCAGGCCTCGCGAGACCATTTCCCCCCACAAATCCTTTTTAAAACCCCAAATACGGATAACAATTGTTCACGTCACACTATTGTGACTTTATTATGTCTATATAATACGAAGCGTTAAACGAAACGAACTGTTTAAAGCGCAGAAGTCGTTTAACGTTACCTTCCCATCATGTCATTAATACTATTACTGAGCTCCTCCATGTTGCTGTTTTTACAGTTTCTTTCCTTCTTTCTCACGAGCAAAACAATGACTATTTAGGATCCGCTGGAGGTTGGATTTTACCATCCGGCCTCAGGAGAGTTCACGGCGGCCTGTGCGCTCGTCTGCGGTCGGGCAGTGAGTGAAGAGCGCAGAGGCGGAGATGCGACACAAAACACACTTCGGTCTACTATGGCGAGGGTTTTGCTAATGAATATTCATTGTTACGTTCTGACGTTGTTCGAGAACGTTCTTTGGGCGCCATGAAACGTCTCTTGTTGGTATTAGCCAATCAGATGGGCCGAGTGAGAGAATATGAATAATATTGATGAGAACGACCTCGCCGTAGTAGGATTGGTCATCTCGCGCAGCGCCAGTGGAAAATTACTGAGAGGAAACGAGAGGCGTGTTGTGTCGTCATCAGTTGTTTGCAGTTTCAGACAACACATTTCATTTTATATTATTAAGATGAAAATATAAGCAGTGCTCAATATATATATATATATGGTATTTTGGTCAACACTGTGTGGTTGCGGGTCACTTCAAACATGTATTCCACAAACTACAAAATATACAAAATACATCAATACATTGTTAGAATACTTGACTAGCTAAGGATGAGTAAATCAATGACTCATTCTAAATACTTGAAAAACGGACTTTATTGATATTACAAGAATAAACATGTAAAGACTCTTCAGTGTTGTTTCATGAGGTTTTAATGTAAAACCTTCCACAGATATTTCCCTACATGGACAATAAGCAACACGTCTCTTCATCATTATATCTATAGAATACATCACGAGACAAA